>NC_087201.1:123968689-124063689 GCF_015104395.2 Macrobrachium nipponense
TGTCAACCGCATGTAGAACAGTACCACCAGGCAGTTCATTCCCTGTGTCTTCATGGCTGGTGGTTATCCACCATCTCTTGCGAGCGAGAGGCTTTTCTCGCCCAGCAGCAACAGAGATGGCTGGATACCTCAGACAGTCCTCTGCAGCAGTATACCAGGGAAAGTGGGGGCCTCTCTCCGCTCAGAGCCACTCTTCAGCTGGTAGCAGATTTCCTCATCTTTCTTCGCTGAGAGAAGCTCCTCTCTGTCTCCACAGTCAAAGGATACAGAGCCACCCTGGCCCTAGTCCTTAAGCTGCAAGGAGTTGATAATTTTCCTCCTCCATGGAAATATCTCTCCTAATGAGGATGTGACTCTCGTCTTAAGGAGTTTGACTCGTAGACCCTATGAGCCTCTCTGGGAGTCGTCAGACAGGGATATGACCCTCAAGATCGTCTTTTTGGTAGCCCTGGCATTGGCGAAGAGAGTAGAACTCCACGGTCTTTCCTTCGATGTTAAACACTCAAGGGGATGGGGATCGGTTATGCTCTATTTTGTCCCAGATTTCGTAGTGAAGACTCGGAACCCTTCGGTCCATGACAGTTCGAGTCCTTCACGATCCCCTCCCTAGAGGACTTTGCCGGTAATGATGCGGAAGAGATGCTGCTTTGTCCTGTGAGGGTGCTATGGCGCTATCTGAAGAAAACTCGATACCTCAGGCCTGAGTGTCAACGCCTCTTCGTTAGCTTCAGGGTGACCAAGAAAGAAGTGTCCAAGAACACTTTCTTTCTGGCTTTGTGAGGTAATCAGGAAATTGTATGACTCAGACAGGAGTGCTGACGCTAGTACCTTTCGTCCAAGAGCCCACGAAGTTAGAGGCATTGGTCCAACCCTTGATTCCGCAAGGTCCTTGGACACTTTTTCCTTGGGACTTGTGGTGGCTGCTCAACAAGTTGTGTAGCTTACCCAGCTCCTTTACAGGACAAGGTAGCATCTCGTCCTTGTGATATCTTATAAATGGAGAGTGAATGAGTGTGTGACTGGCTCCTCTTCCTCCCATTTTCTTCCCTCTCCCTGCGGGCAGAGGGTAGTGGTCATCACAGCGCTGAACAGGAACGACGATGCAGGTAAGCTACGTAATCGAGCTCCACTTTATCCCTTTCATTAGGGATAGAAGCGTTTATCCGTCCCTTCCCTAACAAGGGGGAGGCGGACACCAGTAAGAAACAAACCCAATACTTTACATGTGGCTTCTTACTTATGACAGTTCTTGCTTGCTATTCATAAGAGGTACGCTTGCCTCCCTCTTATAAACTGGTCCAGAGGTCTGACCACTGATCTTGCAGTGCACACTCCGATCAGTTAGACAGAGGCTAGCTTCCCCCCCTTTGCTCTTACGACCAGGGAGGGAACCCAGGTTGGGCGAACACCAGTCTTTTCACAAGACTCAGATTCCTCCCACCAGTAAGTGAGCCTTCCTTATGTAAAGGACCGATGGTTTGTATAACATGTCGGAACAAATCACTGCTTTAGAAAGTAAATTTTATTTTTCCTAACTATACAAACCTGAGGTCCTTTACATATAGTCCCACCTCATGCCACCCCTTACTGTTCCTGGGCCTAAAGCAAAGTGATATGTTTATCTCCAGTCAGGCGGGACTCCCGACCATCGGACAAGCAGTTACTGCTGAACTACCTTGTTAGTAAATCTTGGTCCAGCTGGCACTGAATAGTAATTCCTTATGTAAAGGACCTCAGGTTTTTATAGTTAGGAAAAATACAATTTACTTTCAAAAATTGTGATGTTTGTGTAACATTTTGCCTGTTCGATTTCTCCAGTATCGTTATTCACGTGAATTATATTTCATATAAGTATCCAAAATCGCTTTAGCCGCTTAAATCTATTAAATTGCATTTCAAAGTGTAAAAAAGGCAATTATCCCTATGTTTACATAATTAAATTTTCGCTTCAACCAGTTTGCGTAACGTCACAGATTATGGTCGGTTACATAAAAATACACCGGACCTGTGCCTGGAACTACCTGCTCTTTCTATACATATTGTGGTTCCAGTATACCGTTAGTGGGATGGGCTGTTACCTCCACAAACTATATTGAAGCACTACCCGGGAAATTTTTTATTTAAGCCTCCGTACGAGTGAAAATTATAGCAATGTAATTACTTGGTAAGTATATATAAAATTTCATTTTATTATAAAAATGTAAATTTTTAAAGAAAGTAATGGTGATATGTTAGTAAGTTTTATTCTAGTAGCCACTGGCTCAAGATGTACAAGGGGGGACCCAAAAGTAACCGGAATTGTGTCATAGAATTTTATTCAGTTATTGTTACATGTTTACAGTCTTATCACCTTCAAAGTATTCTCCATTTGAAGCAATGCACTTATCCAGACGTGTTTTCCACTGTTGAAAGCAATTCTGGAATTCTTGTGAAGTTATGGCTTTTAATGACTCCGTCATTTTCTTCTGAACCTCTTCAACGTCTGCAAAACGTTTTCCTTTGAGGGCTTTCTTCATTCGGGAGAACAAAAAGAAGTCACAGGGAGCAAGATCGGGTGAATAGGGAGGGTGGGTAAGTAGGGTCATGCCATTCTTGGTCAGAAACTGTCTCACCTCAAGGCGGTGTGCGCTGGTGCATTGTCGTGATGAAGCCACCACCCTCCACTTTGCCACAGGTCGGGGCGTTTCTGTCTCACGACAATGCACTAGCGCACACCGCCTTGAGTGTGAGACAGTTTCTGACCAAGAATGGCATAACCCCACTTACCCACCCTCCCTATTCACCCAATCTTGCTCCCTGTGACTTCTTTTTGTTCCCCCGAATGAAGAAAGCCCTCAAAGGAAAACGTTTTGCAGACGTTGAAGAGGTTCAGAAGAAAACGACGGAGTCATTAAAAGCCATAACTTCACAAGAATTCCAGAATTGCTTTCAACAGTGGAAAACACGTCTGGATAAGTGCATTGCTTCAAATGGAGAATACTTTGAAGGTGATAAGACTGTAAACATGTAACAATAACTGAATAAAATTCTATGACACAATTCCGGTTACTTTTGGGTCCCCCCTCGTATTTGAGGTACAGTTCAGGTCCTCAGTGAAATGTTTGTGGCAATGCTTTTACGTTTTGCTGTCTTTTGATGAAATTTTATTGCAAAATTCCCAAAAATAATGGTGCTACATGTCATTATGTTAAGTATCTGGGGCTATCCTTCGTATACTTTATTTGAATTAGCAGTATGTAAACAAATGCTTCAAGCCCATATTTATCGATTTCTGGTAACGTGGCGTTTTTTCAGAATTATGTTTTATTGTCCTGCTCATGAAACTCCCTCATTTACAAAAGCCAGTACTGAAGGAAAGTACGTGCATAGTAAACACTTTAAAAATATAAGTAACCTTTGTGTTAATCAGACTCAAATTAAAGCAGACCCACACTGTTGCATCAGAGCAGTACTGTAGTGTTTGACATTACCTATAAATAAAAAAAAACAGTATATTGTATACAGGCAGCGTGTTCTTAAGGGGCTCATTTGGTAAAAAAAGTATTTTTTAAGTAATTCCCAGAACATTTGATGATTTTGTCTTAATGTTTTCATTAGTGTTCACAGACATCATGTGCTTCTACTAATGGCTTGCAGTCACTTTTCCCCAAGACCCCATTAAATTTGAAAGTGCTGTACAGTGATTACTGTTTCCTTCTAAGATTTGAAAATTTCATCACTAAAATTGCTAATGTAGGTGTTCGAAGTTATTAACTTTTTTCTTTTTCATGAATATTTCTAAACCAAAATATGTTAAGGAAAAATCCCCTCCCCTTGATTTTTTTTTTTTTTTCCAAAAGAACAGAAGATAACTTTTCTCGAAAGTATTAATCTTGCTTTTGGTTTCTGTTTCATTAAAAAAGACCAGTTAATTACGGCTCCGAAGCATTTTGAATTAGAAAACTTACAAACTGAGACCTTTGCGTTTCAAGTTTGGGAACTTGGAAGCAGGGGCGGCATATCATACACCATCATGGCTTATACAGAAACTGATGCATAATATTACATCACTGATAAGTTGATTAGTCTATCTTTATTATGTTAATTTATAATTTTAAGCTCAAAGTGTGAGGCTGAAAGATGGCTGGCATATGAGGTGCTCCACTTTTTGACTGGCTGGTGCCATACTGAGTTCATGCGATATATACTAGTGTCTTCTTTGTGTAGTCATTGTCTTTTCCCCCTGGCATAAGTGTCTAAGTTGAACTTTTGGCTTTGAAGAAAATGGCATGATTCAGTTGTTAAAATTAAACAATGCAAACAAACAACCCCTCCTTGAGGAAAACAGTAGATTGCATGGTGTAAACAAGCAAGTAGCTGTATGGTTTGACTAATCAGAGAAATATGTGCATTATTTTCTGGTTTATTACAGTCAAATAGCATAGAGATTTGGTTTAATTTTATTCTTTTAAGAAGTCCGTACTACTAGTATTAATTTTTTACTTCACCTAGCTTCGGTTACATGTGTGAAATTTCCATTAATTTATTCAAGACGAAGCATCATATTCACAGTAAGATGCTCTCAAGTACATATGATGAATACTTTACAGTTCAAATGGTTATATCTCTTGATTATATAATTAAAATTTACATTGCTTTGGTGGAACTTGTATAAATTTTAGAGACCCTGCCTTTCAGACAGTTTTAACACAATATATATTCCAATAATATTAAAGGTAATAATTAAGAACATATTCCAGAACATAAAATATATCAGAGATGTATACTGTTACTCATATTGCAGGTGCAACTTCAGGTATTGGGAGATGTATTGCAATAAGTTTAGCAAAAGAAGGTTGTTATCTTTCAATCACAGGACGCAATGAAACAGCTCTACAGGAAGTTAGTCAACTCTGTTGCAAAGCAGGCCTACCTGCAGACAAGGTAACTGATGGATTTTGTATGCCGTATGTACTAAATTGAGGTCTATGATCAGAAAGCTACATCTCAGAATCATTCTTCCTTATTCCATTCCCCTTGAGATCAAATCTAACAGTGTTATTACATATAATGACAAATGTATGCATGTGACTGAACTTAAGTTTGAAATTCCATCTCAGATGCTTATTTAGCAATTCTGCTTGTAACTTGAAAATTCCTGAATGTATAATTGTGACTTTGTTTATTGAGCAGTTTGACCACCAGATAATTCTGTCCTCATCAACCTCATCACAATATAGTAGTTGGACCCCATTATACATACTCTGATCCACTTATGCACTGGTAGCTGCATGAAAAAAATGTAAACAAAATTCATATTACAAGCACCATTGCAACAAGCAAAATCATGATCAAAACAAAGTGTCAAGTGATGCTTGTACCCAATCATTATCCTCTGTTCTGCTTAGCTTCCACCCATGTGGCACCCTGTCTTCCTGAGCTCACAATATTGCAGCACCTCATTCCACACTTAATCCATACATAGCCTTCTCCTGTGGCATATCTCCCATCCAGTGTGTGTGCGCTCCATTTTGTAATTTTTACATAGAAGATTCTACTAAATCTGTGCTATGGCTCCAAAACATACTAGAAGAATGAATTGTCAATGTGCACAATCTTCAAGTATTGGAAAATCGTTCATGAAATGTTTGCTATTGTGCCTATGAGTGTAAAAGTGAGTTCCATAGCAAGTGGTGAAGTGTTGGTTAAGGGGAGAAAAGTACTAAGCATGTGAGTAGAAGAAATGACAAAGAGGGCGTTCCCTATCAATAGAAATATTCTATGGTAGAAGGCATTTTCCTTGTGTGAGCAATTCAGCAATAAAACTGGTGTATTACAAAGTGAACCAAGCCATTTGGAGTCGGTAGAGCATGGTTAAGTCTATTCAGACATCAGTTTAACCTGAAGAATACAAAAGGGACAGGAGGAGTATACATACAGTCAACTGATGAAGAGGCTGCCAACAATGTATCCTGCTAGATTTAAGAAATTAATCACAGACAAAGGCTGATGATATATATATATATATATATATATATATATATATATATATATATCATATATATATACATATACGTACGTATACATATACATATTCATTACAAGGCTACGGTGGCCAAACGTTCGAATTGGCTAACATGGTAGAGGGGGTTTCATATCGATTCTAATTACGAAAACACAGAGTTCGACGGTGAATTTGTAAGGCCAGAATCGATATAAACTTATAGCCTCTCTGTTGGCCGACTCGATAATGTCACTAGGCCATCCTGATTTCGTTCCCGTCCACTGGACGGTGGTTCGATCCCATGAGGGGACAAAATTATCATCAACTAAAATTTCCCCTTCGGTACATATATGAAAATTTATCAATTCCAAGGTAGAGCGAATTAGATATTAAAGGACATTTGTAGCTCGAATGATCTAAATGAATCACGGTGATGTGATAATTATTCATACACATATACACATACACATATATATATACTCAAACATTGGAGCTGCAGCTCTCAAAGTTATACTTGTAGGCATCCAGGGAAAGGCATTCAATATAATTGAAGGTTTATTGCTAATGCCAACATTTCACAACTACATTGTTGCATCTTCAAGGCTGAAATACAACAAGTTGACTCTTAATAATTAATCATAAAAACCTTTATAAAAATAAATAAGTAAAATCACTACAGTATTCTCTTATTTAAAATGATAACTCATTTAAAATATATACAAAAAACACCATTGACACGTAAAGAAGGACCTACCCAGATTGGAGTTAAAAGGAAACTGTTTTAACAAGGAGAAAGAAAGAAGAAATAATAATAATAAACAACAAGGCGCACACGTACAATAAGCGAACGACAAGACAAATAGGGCCATTAAACAATGAACCGTTGAATAGATGATGTTTTGGGTGTTTAATGACGGGACAGTTCATTTTATCATAATGGACTCTAAGGTTGTTAAATCATTGTTTTTCTGAGTTTGTTCTATTATTTGAAAATCTTTGTTATCTATGGATATTTTGCATAATTTGGAATGGTTCTTTATATTGGATTGTTCTGGATTAGACAGTCTGCTTCCGGTTCTAAAACTAGCTCCTCTATGGGCGTCTATGCCTACCCTTAGCAGTCGTTAGGTACATCCAACGTAAGTTCTCTGGTTACAACTGGGGCAAGTACACTTATAAACTGCGTTGGATGTAAACAACGGACTAACTTTGTCTTTGAGCTTGAAGAAGTACCCGGTGGTGCAAGGATTTTTGGGGATTAATTTTAGATTTAAGGCAGGCAATTCTCTCTTAAGTAAATTTAGACACTTTTTCCTAAAATAGTCATCACATAAGTAAGGGAACGTTACACACATTTTCGTTTTCAGCACAGTATGGATAGCAGTGGGCATTTCCTTTTTCTTATCTAAAAACTTGTTTAAAGCTCTGAAGGATATCCTTTGAGGAAAACAATTATTGCTAAAGTAGTTAGCCAAGGTGACGACCTCTTCGTGGAAGGTCAGCCAACTTGACGAGTGTGTAAAGGCCCTGTGGAGGAGAGTAGAAATGGAGTTTAATTTAAAATGAAAATGACACGCTATAGAAATTCGTACCCAAACCTGTAAAAGTATATTTTCTATAAATCCCTGTATAAAACCCTAGTTCATTTCTAGAAACAGTAACATTTATTATTAGATTCCTTTTCCAGGGTGAACTTGATGTTCGGGTGTTGGGTGTTAACAGTCTAAAAAGGAATCGGCATTAAAATCACGCTTGAAAAGAGCAAACGTGTCATTGACGTAACGTTTATAAAACAAGGGGTGGAAAGAAAGAGGGCAACTATCCAGCGCCTGTTCTTCCAGAGAACTCATAAAGATATTGGCGAACACCGGGCCTAAAGGGGAACCCATTGCCATCCCCTCCACCTGTCTATATACAATGTTATTGAAAATAAAGGCTGTGTCCAACATGGCCAATTCTAAAAATTGCTTACATAATGTCCTGTTAAAATTATGAAATAAAACAGCCTCACTAGAAGACAACTTATCAAAATGGATCTCGATGGTCTCTCCCACTGGGACGTTTGTGGAATAGAGATTCCACATCCAGGCTAACCATGAATAAGTCAGAATCCTCTTTGATAATCATATCTTTAAAACTAGCAGAGGTTCTTATTGAGTAAGAATTTCTGCTTAAGGGTTCTAATATTGGAACAAGGTATTTGGCTATTCTGTAATTTGCTGAATTCATAGAAGAGTGTGTGTGTGTGTGTATATATATATATATATATATATATATATATATATATATATATATATACTGTGGAATTGCGAGTTACATTAACTTTTTTTTTCAATGGTTCCTTATAGAAATGTTCAACTGAAATAAAAAATTTCTTGAAAGAATAATGCAGTTATGTACTGCATACAGATCATATACAATATAATAAGGTTACCTTTAATGTAGTAGCCGATTCACATCTCGCCTGCCTGTGCTCTCTCCCTCTCTCTCCTGCCTGCTCCCTCTCCCCCTCTCTTGATTGATTTGGATATCCTAGATTAACTGACAGCATATTTATCATGTCTTTAGTATATTTTTGAAAGGGGAATAAATATATAACCATTACAGTACTGTAAAGTTTATTTACACAGTTTACATACAAAGTATGTACATACAAAGGTTAACAGCTATGTTTGCTTGTTCTACATACTACCTTATCACTTTCATGTGTTTTTTACTTTCACTTCTGCAAATCTTGTCTTTTTTCTTATATATCCTAATATCATTATTTAACTTTCTAATTTTAAAGAACACTGATATTTTGGCAAAGAAGGCTATGACATCATTTGGTAAATCGACTCCCGCACATTCAATTTCGGATGCAATTTTTTTAAAGCAATCTTTTCCCGCCTGTGAATCTTTGACTCTCATTGTTGACATTACTTCAGCCATTCTATGCAGAACATTTATTTGGTCACATACGTTAACACCAAATGCATTACATGATTGTTTGTCTCCTAACTTATGAGAAGAATTCAGTAGATCAAACCACTGATCCACCATGTTGATGAACTCAGCAGTTTCCTTCCAGTACCTATTCTCCAACAGTCCCCTTTCTCCAAGATATGTAATTGAACTAGAGCATGCATTTGATAAAAGTTGGGTTGCAAATTTAACGCGCTGTCGTTTATGACCTGATACATTCAAATGCATTTCACTAAGTTTGTATGCTAAACCATACTCGGTCTTTGTCGCTGTTAACATTTCCCTGATACAGGCTTCAGATATGAAACTACCATCGTTCAGGTAAAACCCAGAATCAACAAGATTATTCCTTATTAGTTTAATTAAATGTGGTACATCTGCAAACACACATACATCCCGATCAGCTACTGGGTTCTTAAAAGATGTTTTCTTCGTTTCCATAGGATCAATGCCTAATTGCTTCCACATCTTAATATTAGTGGGCCCTAAATCATGGACTAGAGCAACAAGAACATACGCGATTTAAGAATATGTAAAATTGTAATACTAATTTTACCTGCCTAATAAAAACTTTAAGGATATGTAAAAATGTTATATTAATTTGACCTGTCTCTTGATTATCACTTATGACTGACCTCTTCTTGTGCAAGCCTAATCCATTACTTGTGGCCAGACCCATCAAATAATCTCCCCCCCCCCCCAACCCGCCCCTAACACACACACTAACATCCTTACACTTCGTAGAAAGATTTATAAATAGATATAGACCGATAGTTAGATCGTTATTTGACCAGGGGTTTGAACATTGACAAAGGTGCAGTAGGATGCACTAAAATTAAAACTTAATAATCAAAACTGCATAAATGAAAGTCCTTCAACAATGGTTCCACAAAAAAAGTCAAAGTAATGGCACATTTGCATAAATATACAGTTCAAACAGTCCAACAAAACACAAAAATTGCAGTACATTGCTATAAATACATAACAATTCCTTAAACACAACACCTCCCTCCAATAAAACCTGTAACAAAGCCATAAACACACACACACACATACACACACACTAACACATAGTACTGCATTATAGTTTAATCTCCTTGAGGCATAAGGAGAGATGGAATTGCATCATCCTTTAATGTTCGTTGTCGCTTAGGAGTATCAATTCCAAGGAGTCTGGATTTCATGTCATCTTTGTAGTCAGTGTCAGCAAAATGCACAGAGCATAGGGCTGCATTATCAGCGTTTATGCTATCAGTGCGACAACAGCAATGAATCCATCGTTGTCTAAGTTCCTTTGCCCTTGGAAAATGAAAGAATCGTACGTCTGATCCAGATGGTTTTCTTGTTGTATTATAGCACCCATATACTGAACAGTTGTTTGGCATATCTGCAGAGTATGCCGGTGGGATCTTTCTGGTGTATTTTTGTTTTTAAATAAATATGTATATACGGTGTTTGATATTATTATTTAATTCAATTAATACACAAACCCACTTTTTGTGATAGCCTTTATAGCCGCCTCTCTACTTGTGTTAAGAGTCGGCGGCAAAGGTATTCCAACATATTATTTACATTCTTTCGCCCTTTAACGTGAGGCTGAGATATGCATTTAACGTGAGGATGAGACATGTATTTAACGTGAGTGATATTGATCCTGTGACGAGACATGTATTCATCCAAAAATTACGCTTATGCTTCGGAATTACCGAGGGGAACTTCAAAGGTTTGTCCTTGTTTTGTTTTTATGGTAATTTCTCTTCTCCTTCATCCTTTCACTTACTATCGGACGAAGGTAGAAGAAGGGGCGTGTGGTGGTGATGTTTGGGGGATCTCCTCTCACTTCGGAGGGCGGTGCCCTCGGGTGCGAGAGGAGTATCCTTATTACTTTAACCTTTTCTCCTTATTTTACAGACTAACAGTGGTGATTGTGTTTACAGCAGTATTGGTTGGATAGCTCTTCGTATTGGTTATCCTAACCTTGGATTTGTACCTGTGACTCATAGTATTTTGTGATACCGATCCTCAAGTGTGTGTACTGATCCCCTGTTGATAATCATGTTCATTTACCACTACTACCCTGGAGTTACGTCACTGGACGAAGCTTTCATGCTGTCCTGTGATGTTTATCTATTCCTGATGGTAGAAGTCTGGCAGAATTTGGAGGAATCGAAGAGGAAGAGAGCTCGTCAAGTGTCGTCATCCTCCTCTTCGAGATCATCATATTTTCATGTGTCCACCCCTTCGACTTCTAAGGCTTTGCTGTAGAAGAGAAGGTGGTCTTCCCCCCCAAGAAGTCTTGTCACGGGACTTCTAAGGGTCTGTCTCGCTCCGGTGAGACAGGTGGGTCTTCCGCTGGTCCTCCCATTCCTCTGGGTACAGGGCCAGTCTCTGCTTCTTCAGGGAAGAAGACGGGGACCATGGAGGTACCAGCCACTGCTGGTACCTCTCTCCCAGCTCCAGAGGGTCCACCTCCGGACCGGGAACCGTCACGGCCGCTCGCTTGCAAGCGTCGCCGAGTGTACAGTCACCTACGGGTGACCGTGCAGCCAAGGTCCAGACTGCTGAGTACGCTCACCGTGTCAGGACCCAGGCATGGAGTGGAAGGATGATAAGAGTTGCTCAGGTGACTCTTGCCAGACCAGAGATCTCTCTCGCGGCGATCGTCCAGTACCCAGGGTTGACGTGACGTTCCCGCGGGGCCAACCAGTCTCGGTGGTGGCAGATGCTTCGCCTGCCAGGCGAGAGTTTTGTAACCCTCCTCGATGAAGCGTTCTCTCCACTGCTGCTCCCGCAGGTTCCTCCGGACAGGTGCATTTGGACTGTGTAGCTACCGCAACTGCCCCAACTCCGTCCTGGATGGAGGACCTGTCGGTTGTGCTGAGGTAGCTGGCGAAGTGGAAGTCCAGGAAGAAGAGGAAGGTGTCGTTGTCTTCTTCATTGTCGTCTTCTGCCGCCTCTTCCCCTTCGACTTTCAAGGCCCCCCAGCCGAGGAGGAAGAAGGTGGCTCGCCACCCTCCCCCCCTAAGAAGTCTCTGACAGTGACTTCTAAGGGTCTGTCTCGCTCCGGTGAGACAGGTGGGTCTTCCACTGGTCCTCCCATCTCTCCTTCCCCAGGGAAGAAGAAGATGGGGACCGTAGGGGTACCGGCTACCGCTGGTACCTATGCTCCCGGCTCCAGAGGTTCCACCTCCAGACTGGGAATCATCTCGGCCATTCGCTTGCAAGTGTCACTGAGTGTACGGTCACCTACGGGTGACCGTGCAGCCAAGATCCAGACTGCTGAGTACACTCACAGTGTCAGCGCCCAGGCACGGAGCGGAAGGATGGTAAGAGTCGCTCAGGTGACTCTCACCAGACCGGCAATCGCTCTCGCAGTGATCGTCTGGTACTCAGGGTTGACGTGCCATTCCCACCAGACTGTTCACGTAGCGAGGTTGGGAAGAGGTCCCCCCTGGTCACTGGGTCCAGCCTCTCCTGGACCTGGTCACCAGGTTCAACCGAGGCTGGACCTGGTACTGTGGCACGTCAAGAGGATGGTGCTCGCTCTCACCGTGTTTTAGTGGACACTACCAGTCACCCGACCGTTGCTCCCACCGGGACCGAATGGCTCGCACTACTGGCAGCAGCTCCCCTGATGCACGAGACCGATGCTACCGTCCTCGGTCCAGTGCTTCTCTGCTGGTCCAGACCTGCAGCTTGATCACTACCGTGGGTTGATGATTGCCTGCAGTCCTCCCAGCCTATCAGTTCTGCTGGTGGGCAGGGTAGGAGCGCTCATAGCAGCTCCCCTGACACACGAGACTGACACTCCATCCTCAGTCCAGCGCTTCTCCGCAAGGAGACCGCTGGTCCAGACCTGCAGCTTGATCACCACCGTGAGTTGGCAATCACCTGCAGTCCTTCCAGCCTACTGGTTCTGCTAGTAGGCAGGGTAGGAGCATCAGGTCTCCCTCACCTGTCCCTTCAACATCCTCGGGCTACACCAGGAGGAACAAGGCGAACAAGAGTGACTGTGATGAATGCACTTCTTACGGACCGGCCATGAGCCTGGTTCGGTCTTGGGACCAAACAGATCTTCCACTCAAGTGGTTAGAGGAGATCGTGGGGGCTGGTGAGGACAATGACACTTTCATAGACTCATGGAGTGACCATCACCGCTGTTCACGTTCCCGCTTGACTGCACACGCAGAGACCGGTGTGGGCTCCCCCTTCGGTCCTTTTGAGAGGTTTCGGCCTCAACGAGGACTGGGAAGCGTCAGAGGATGGTATCGGTGCTCTCCTGTCAGGTGCATGCTCAGCCCTACCCAGACGACAGTCACGGTGGCGGCAGACGTTTCACCTACAGTACAAGTTTCGTAACCCTCCTTGGAGAAACGTTTTCTCCAGACGGTAACGTTTTCCTAGACTCGGAGCGGCCATCACAGCAGGTTGATGGCTGCCCGTAACTCGCTTCTCCAACTGCTAGTTCTGCTGGCAAGGCGAGTGAGAGCGTCCAATCTTCCTCCCCCATTCCCTCTCTTCCTATGGCTGCGACGGGAATGGGAGAGATCCTGCAGACCGTTCTCCGTAGGATTCCGCGTCGGGGACTGCATTCCTGGAGGGGCCTTCGGGTCCTACTGGACATAAATCCCCGTCATTGAGGAAGGATCTTGCCCATTCCTCCTCGATTTCTACGGGAATCTGGAGGACCACCACCTGATGATCGTCTGACGAAATTCAGGGGGCGGGGTTCACCGATTGCTTAAAATTCTTCAGAGTTTCTAGCACTCTCCGAGTGTTTTTGTCTTCAATATGCAAACACTTCGGCGAGACCACGGTCCAGAGTGGGCGAGACAAGAATTCCTGATAATTGTTTCTACGATAATCGGGAATCTCGCCGAATGCTTGAATTCCTTGAATTTCTAGCGTTCGAAGGAAGTACTGCTGCTGAAGGAAGAATATCTTGGGAGGGGCTCAGCCTGGATGGACCTGACGGTCCGTCGCCTCAGTAGGCGGTCACCCCCGGGCAATAACAGCCAATCCTCCTCTCTTTTTTCCCTTGACTTCTTTGTCATACCAGAATGAAACAAGGAAATAGGACTTTGGTGGAGTTTACTCCTCGGAACTCGAACCCGAGAGACTATGTTTTTGGTTCAACCCTAGGGATTTTACCGAACATACATCAATCCATTCAGGATGGATAGCACCGAGAGTTTGAATGCCTCTCCAGTGCTACTGTTTTAGGAACATCCAGTTCGGCTTGAACTAGTTGTCTTCGGTATTCTGTTATCACGGTAGAAGTCTTCCTTCAGGAAAACTTCACCTTCGCTCTCTTCATTAGAGAATGAAGGAGGTCGGCTTCCAGTCCTTATTCTTGTTCCTCGAATGGAAGAGAATTTAGGCTGGAGGTCTATGTACAGGAACCTACAAATATACTACTTATATTTCTCTCGCGACATGCTTCTGTTATCAGTTGCATTGTTCGAGGTGTAGGCACATACTGTAGTTAACTCTACGGGTATGTGACCAAGTCGTATAGTATCTTCTTAATTGAACTACAACGCGGGACTGCCTTGCAAGCCTCCCAAGAGTTACCAGTTTTGATTTTGAGATACTAGTGGTATTGTTTACAACAACAACACCACAGCATTTGCATTCACCGAAATCCGTTTCGGTTAAAATGCAAATGCTCGAGCGTATTTTCTTGCACTCGATGGTTCTAGCCAAACGCATTCCTTCATGGAATGGATTACCTGGCAACTCAGGATGACAAATGAGCGAGAGCTAGTGGTGTCTGGGCTGCCTGCCAGCCCTGCCTGCCGCAGCCAGTCCTGCTGGCTCTCCAAGATAGTTCGGTCGGGTTTTGTCTCTCCTCCTCTGCGATGATTGACTACCGAATCAAATCTCTACCCGGAAATCACAAACTTAGGTCTCTGGTTGGCTGGAATTCTTGCATATGTGCAAGCCCATCTCTACTGCATCACCTTTTGCCATTGCAAGAATTTTCAGACAGGTATCTCACTAGACTCATTATCATCTCTCTGTTTACCTCACGGTAACAGAAGTCTGTAGCCTAGTCTTCCACTTCATCGCACTTGCCACTGCAATGACGCAGAATGATTTCTTCAGGCATCTGAGTTTGTCTTCTAAATACATCTCGTAACTCGTAGGTGTGCAATTATTCTTTGTTCACCCTGAATTGTAGATGAATAACGGAAGACTTCACCTGTTCCCTGCCCTGCCAGCTCAACTTCCAATTAATAGAAATGTCCTCCCTGATCCAGCCCATGAGAAGCGGTTCTTCAGGCAGTACAATCCCTGTGTTTTCTGGGTTTTCATTACAGAAAGGCGCTCCACTTTCATTGCAAACTCCGACTTCTCACCGAACAGCAATGAAATAGCGGTTTAGCATTCTCAGTCCTCTGTAAAACAACGGCTTAAAGCCGTCTCCACTGGTTGATGTCATCGACTGGACTTTTCTACATTCAGAATCTTGAGAGTTAACTTCTCTTGATTCAGCTGTGAAGACAAAGGGTTGCATTCACCTTAGTCTTTCACTGGGATATAGTATTGTTTCTCCTTAGTTGAAATTCAACTACTATGAGAACTTCTGTCTTGCCATCAGGGACCTCGGTCTCTTAGAAGGCAATTGACTATCGTCTGATGTGCGCATGCCTTGAGAGAATCATCATCTCATCTCCCAACATCGGTGGCAAACAAGATAGACGATTTGTATGGTTTCTCAGCATAACCCTTCAAAAGGCAAGTGTCATGTGACTACGTCTCAGATGCATGACTGCTCGCATCACACTGAGTGGAGTCAGTCGACAGCTGTTGAAGAGTCCGAGACCGTCATGAGTTACGCTGTGGACTTTGTATTGTTTGATCCAGATCAGTCATTACTTTGTCCTATTGGTGTGTTCCTGTACCCATAAGGATCGATACCCTCCATGGAGGTCCACATTCACCTTAGTCTTTCACTGGGATATAGTATTGTTTCTCCTTAGTTGAAATTCAACTACTATGAGAACTTCTGTCTTGCCATCAGGGACCTCGGCCTCTTAGAAGGCAATTGACTATCGTCTGATGTGCGCATGCCTTGAGAGAATCATCATCTCGTCTCCCAACATCGGTGGCAAACAAGATAGACGATTTGTATGGTTTCTCAGCATAACCCTTCAAAAGGCGAGTGTCATGTGAGTGTCATTACTTTGTCATATTGGCGTGTCTTTATCCGCTGCGGAATACTACGAGACCATGAGAGACTTCTCTGCAGTTGGATAGTCCAGTGGATGGGTACTTGTCATCACTCCAAAGAATATGTCGGACAGGAAGATAGATAAGGTCATTGTGACCATATTTATCTTTCCCTTCAGGCCTGCCCACAGGTCCTTGGAACCTCATTTCCTTGGACCAGTGGTGGATGCTTGCAGGTTGTTTTTGCTTACCCAACTCCTTCAAGAGGACGAGTTGCATCTCACCTATGGTGTGCTGTTCTAGAGGTAAGAAGGATGCGAGAGTGACTGGCCTCTCCACCTTCCCTACCTCGTCCTTCCACTCTTCTTCCTTTGGGTTGAGGATAGGACTCGAACTTACACTGGCTGGTCGGACG
Source organism: Macrobrachium nipponense (assembly GCF_015104395.2). Lineage (NCBI taxonomy): Eukaryota > Metazoa > Arthropoda > Malacostraca > Decapoda > Palaemonidae > Macrobrachium > Macrobrachium nipponense. The sequence goes on from NC_087201.1 coordinate 123,985,228, forward strand.
ATTGATGCGGTAAGCTTATACATAAAGCATCCTTTTTATGTTTCTTATCAGAATCATAGAAGCAATCCCACTCCTTCCTCCAGCAAGGGGAGGAAGGAGATTGGCAATAATGCAAACCCTTCCCAGAACTTTGCATTAATGTCTCCGACTAAATATTCTTCACAGCTCATTTTTGGATGAGTTACGATTCCTCACTCATTTCGAAAAGGCCCAGAAGTCTGACTCTTGATCATGCAGCTCCTATACTCTGATCAAGTTGTCAGAGGCAGGGCACTCCTCCTCACTCTTACAACCAGGAGTAGCAGCCTAGGCTAGGTGTGTAGAACTCCAGTCAGTTCGTGAGGCGCTCTCAGATTCCTCCCACCAATCAGTGAGTCTTCCTTATGTAAAGACCGATTGTTTGTATATCGTGTAGGAACAAATCACAATTTTTGAAAGTAAATTATATTTTTCCCAACTATACAAACCTGAGGTCCTTTACATACATGCCCACCTCATGCCAACCCTCAATCTGAACCTGGGCCAAAAGGCAAAGTTGAGTGTTTACATCTGGGCAGGCTAGCCTACCCGCCTGCCACACGGTAGTTACTGCCTAACCACCTTCTTCAAGAATTTAACAGCCATAATTCCAGCTACGCCGAAAGTAATTCCTTATGTAAAGGGCCTCAGGTTTGTATAGTTAGGAAAATGATTTTTCTTTGTGCCTTGGAAACATGCTGTGCAATGCTATCTGTTTTTCAGGAGTTTTTAACAAATCAATACTTTTAAGGTCTATGGATTTTGTGGGAGAACTGGGATCCTTAATTGTTCCGACATGTAATACAAACCCTCGGTCCTTTACATAAGGAATTACTATTCAGCTCCAGCTGGACCGGTCGTAAGATTTACAAACAAGGTAGTTTGGCAGTAACTGCTTGCCCGATGGTCGGAGTCCCGCCCATCTGGAGGTAAACATATCACTTTGCTTTCAACCGCTGTCGGGTGGAGACGTGTGCTCGCCTCTCTGCCCGCCTCTATCGTGAGATATTGTTGGAAATCAACCTAAAGCTGCATACTTCTACCTATTTCTTTAAGAATACTTGTGTGTGTAAGATTGTAAGTACTCACTTCATTATTTTTGTTCATTTACTGAAATTGCATTGCTGGACACCATGCAGTCCCACGAAATGGAGAAGCCCCCTCGCCCCCCACCCAACTAGAGAGTGTGCCCTGGAGTGGGAGGCTGCAAGTGTGGGGCATTTCGGTCCAGCAATGCTGTGGACCCTCATCCATTATGTACTAGGTGCCGAGGGCATGAATGCTCTCGGGCCGTACCCTGTGATAATTGTGTCTCCTGGTTGGCCAACGGTGTGCTGGACGAGGTGAATGCTCTCATCACCAGAGGGAAGATTCACTCAGGTCCAGCAGGCCGGACAAGATGCTTCCCCCTCCTCTGCCTCGCCAGCGGCGTTTCTACGTGCCTTCGGTAGACCTGTTGCCGACCAAGCAGGTTGATCGGGAGATAGCTAGGCTAACTCCGGCAGTGCCTCTTCATCACCTGCTGTCCTAGAACCTCTGGTTCTCACAGTTAAAGGCATCGGCCTGGAATTGACTGCCATGGCAGCTTTCCAGGCCGTCTCCTTGCTAGATCTGTGGTCCCTCACAGTATCCAGAGTCGCAGCCTCCTTGGGAGCTATCGGTCCCGAGGAAGACTCGGCATTCAGGAGACTCTGCCAGTCTGGAGGTAGGGCCATCTCCTACCTTGCCCACCAGACGGCCAACCTGTGGGCCAACTTGGTCCTGAGACGACGGAACTCAGTCCTGGCTCGGATAACCAGAGTGGCCGGTGGAGAGGTAACACTGGGTTTATGTAATGGACTGTTGCTGGGTTCCTCTTCTCTCTTCCCCAAAGAGATGGTGGATGCTGCGGTGGAAAAGCAGAGAACTGAGGACAGTGACCACCTAGTACACCAGGCAGTTTCGAAGACTTCTGGGCAGTCTCAATCAACTGCGGCCAAGGCTTGGAGCTTGGCTAGCGCTTCCTCCGCTCTGAAGACACTAGCACCATCGAGGGCAGTGCGAGGAAAGACCCAGCCTTCCTCTTTCGCTTCAAGGAGTGAGCATCAGCCCTCCTCCTCCCAAGCTTCCTTCTCTCGGAGAGCGGCTAAGCGGAAGGGGAAGAGAGGGAAACGCTTGGGACGGCGTTCCCCCTCACCTGCTGCCGGAAGTTGGGGGGTGCCTGGCGAGCCATTGGGCAACTTAGCAGAGCTACAGAGCCAAGACCTGGGTAGTGGATGTCCTTCAGGAGGGATATCTACTGCCCTTCGAGTCAAGGCCACCCCTCACTTCCGACCCGGTCCACCTTCAGACTTATGTCCCCGGTTCTGCCAGGGACATAGCGCTTTGGCAAGAAGTGGAAGTCAGCTGAGCAAGCGAGCTGTGGAGATCGTACAGGATCAGTCACCGGGCTTCTACAGCCGATTTTTCCTTGTGGAGAAGTCATCAGGGGGCTGGCACCCGGTGATAGATCTCTCTCCCTTGAACCGATTCGTTCGCCAGACTCAGTTCACAATGGAAACAGCATGCTCAGTGCTCGATTCCATTAGGGAGAATGATTTCCTGCTTTCGGTGGACCTGAAGGATGCGTATTTTCAAATACCCATCCTCCAGTCCTCCAGGAAGTACCTCCGCTTTAGTACCTCCGCTTTATCCTTGACGGGATGGAGTACCAATTCAGGGCACTTTGTTTCGGTCTCTCAACTGCCCCACAGGTGTTTATGCGAGTGTTCACTCTGGTGTTGGCGTGGGCCCATTCGGTCGGGATACATCTAATGAGGTATCTCGACGATTGGCTGGTCCTGGGGAGCTTCCGCTCGCAGTCGCTACAGGACAGAGATTGACTCCTCGACTTATGCCGCAGTCTGGGGATCATGGTAAATGTTAAGAAGTCAGATCTCGAACCCAAGCAGAGGATAAAGTACCTGGGCATGCTGATTGATATGGTAGCAGCACGAGTCTTCCCCGCAGACTCACGGATCTGCAGTTTCAGGGAGACAGCTAGATGGTTCCTGTCACGACAGGAACAGTCAGCTCAGCAGTGGCAAGTCATGATCGGTCACCTGTCGTCACTAGAGAAGTTAGTCCCTCACTGGCATATTCACCTGCGGTCTCTCCAGTGGAGACTAAAGGGGTGCTGGTCACAGGCATGGGATCCTCAGTCCTTCCTGGTTCCTCTCACGGAGGAAGTAAGGGAGAACCTGGCCTGGTGGCTAGATGACAGGAACCTCTTAATAGGAGTGCCCCTGCGTGCTCCCCCTCTGGAGATGTTGCTGTTCTCAGACACATTGACCAAGGGTTGGGGCTCACACCTGGAAGAGTTGCTGGTTGCAGGAGTGTGGAACCATCACGGCAGGCACCTTCACATCAACTTCCTGGAACTCAAGGCTGCGTTCCCCACACTCCAAGAGTTCCGGAAACGACTAATGGGACACCCAGTGGTGTTGATGAGCGACAACACCATGGTAGTGGCATACGTCAACAAACGGGAGCCTAGTGTCCCTCCCGTTGCACCAGTTGACGATGCAGGTGTACGAGTGGGCCGTAGCTCACTGTATAGCTGTCAGCCAGATACATTGCAGGCAAGAGGAAATGTAGTGGCAGACAATCTCAGCCGCCAGAATCAGGTGATTGGGACCGAATGGTCTCTACACCCAGACGTGGCGGAAAGGCTCTTTGACCTATGGGGACATCCAGTAGTGGATCTGTTTGCCACCTGGCACAACAGAAAACTTAAGGTTTTCTTCTTAGTTGTGCCAGACCCATGGGGAGCTGCAGAGAAGGCATTCCAACACCCATGGGACAACCTCGTAGTTTACGCCTTTCCCCGGTTCTGCTGGACCCATGGGGAGCTGCAGAGGAGGCATTCCAACACCCATGGGACAACCTCGTAGTTTACGCCTTTCCCTGGTTCTGCCTGATTCGCAAGGTGATCAACAGATTGCTGATCACAGCAATCTTCAGATGATTCTGGTGACACCCAAATTGCCTCAGGCCATTTGATATCTGGACCTGCTGATTCTTCTCTCGGAGGCACCGTGAGAGATTCCCCCATGGCACAACCTGCTGTGTCAACCGCATGTAGAACGGTATCACCAGGCAGTTCATTCCCTGTGTCTTCATGGCTGGCGGTTATCCACCATCTCTTGCGAGTGAGATGCTGAGCAGCAACAGAGGTTGGTTACCTCAGACAGTCCTCTGCAGTAGTATACCAGGGAAAGTGGTCCATCTTCAGCAGGTAGCAGATTTCCTGGTCTTTCTTCACCGAGAGAAGCTCCTCTCTGTCTCCGCAGTCAAAGGCTACATAGCCACCCTGGCCCTAGTCCTTAAACTCCAAGGAGCCGATATTTCCACCTCCATGGAAATATCACTCCTAATGAGGAGCTTCGAGAGGTCTTGCCCACCCAGAGAACTCAGGCCCCCGGGGTGGGATGTGACTCGTCTTAAGGAGCTTGACTCGCAGACCCTACGAGCCTATCTGGGAGTCGTCAGACAGGGATCTGACCCTCAAGACCATCTTTCTGCTGGCCCTGGCATCGGCGAAGAGAGTAGGAGAACACGGTCTTTCCTTCGATGTTTAAACACTCGAGGGGATGGGGATCAGTTATGCTCGATTTCGTCCCATATTACGTAGTGAAGACTCGGAACCCTTTGGTCCCTGACGCCAAGTTTGAGTCCTTTATGATCCCCTCCCTGGATGACTTCACCGATAATGATGCGGTTGAGACGCTGCTTTGTCCTGTGAGGGTGCTATGGCGCTATCTGAAGAAAACTTGACGCTTCTTCGTTAGCACCGGGGTGACCAAGAAAGAAGTCTACAAGAACACTGTTTCTTTTTGGCTTCGTGAGGTAATCTGGAAAGCACACGACTCCGAGAGGAGTGCCGACACCAGTACCTTTCGTCCAAGAGCCCACAAAGTCTGAGGCATTAGTCCAACCCTTGCATTCCGCAAGAACTTGTCCATGGCACAGGTACTGAAGTCAGGGGTTTGGGCCAACCAGACCACCTTCACCACCACCTACCTTCAGGATATTGCCCACAGGTCCTTGGACACTTTTTCCTTGGGACCCGTGGCGGCTGCTCAACAAGTTGTGTAGCTTACCCAGCTCCTTTACTGGACAAGGTAGCATCTCGTCCTTGTGAGACTGCATGACTGGAGAGTGAATGGGAGTGTGACTGGCTTCTCTTCCTCCTCTTTTATTTCCTCTCCCTGCGGGCAAGGGTAGCGGTTGTCACCACGCTGGACAGGACGGTGTTGCAGGTAAGCTACGTAACCGAGCTCCATTCTATCCCTTTCATTAGGGATAGAAGTGTTTATCCGTCCCTTCCCAAGCAAGGGGGGAAGCTGACACCAGTAAGAGACAAACCCAATACTTTATAATTGGCTCTTACATAGGACCTAGTTCTTGCTCGGTTTTCATAAGAGGTACTCTTACCTCCCTCTTATGAATTGGTCCAGAGGTCTGACCACTGATCTTGCAGTGCACACTCCGTTCATATGACCAGGGCGGGAACCCAGGTTGGGGGAACACCAGTCTGTTCACAAGACTCAGATTCCTCCCACCAATAAATGAGTTTTCCTTATGTAAAGGACCGATGGTTTGTATTATGTGTCGGAACAAATCACAATTTTTGAAAGAAAATTGTATTTTTCCTAACTATACAAACCTGAGGTCCTTTACATATAGTCCCACCTCATGCCACCCCTCAATCTGTTCCTGAACCTAAAGCAAAGTGATATGTTTACCTCCAGTCGGGCGGGACTCCCGACCATCAGACAAGCAGTTACTGCCAAACTACCTTGTTAGTAAATCTTACGACCAGTCCAGCTGGCGCTGAATAGCAATTCCTTATGTAAAGGACCTCAGGTTTGTATAGTTAGGAAAAATACAATTTACTTCCAAAAATTTTGATTTTTTTATGTTCAGTGACTCTCAGTGAAAACATTAACTGCAGGTATAGGACTCGTGTAATAGAGCTGTGCATTTGGGCCATGTTCATATATAGTTTACATAGAATAGTAAATGCTTATAATCCTCTTTTTTCATCCTAGGTTCTCAGTGTTCCAGGTGACTTAAGCACAGATGAAGATTGCAAACGCATAGTTACTTCAACGATTAATCACTTCAATAAATTAGACATCTTGATAAACAATGCAGGTAAACCCAAGTTCAAGATTTTAGTTTTGTTGTTAGTTGTACAAACATGACAAATTCCACAATAATTTGTATTTTTCCTAACATACAAACCCACGACATCTTGTTATAGGAGTAGCTTAGACGCTCATGCACAGATGGCTATGGTAGACTCATTTAAGAGAAGAGCTAGCTATAAAAGGTGCCCGCAGGACCAGATGTCCCAATTGTGAATAGCTAGAGATGACTGGTTAATCCTCAAAATGGAGAGAGAGATTGAAAAAGGGAGAAGCATGTGGAGGGAAATTAAATGTACATGATGTAGTGGGTTTGTATGTTAATAAAAAAGGGATTTTGACGTAGGAAAAATCTATTTCTGGGTGATTGGCTCGTGTCGCCCTATGAAATATCCTTAAGTTCATTATTTCTAGGTAAAATTATCCTAAAATTACCAGAGAAAAAATAAAATCAAGAAAATGTCAGTAAAACTGACTCGCTCACTCTATAAAAGAAGTGTCGGTATGGAAATAGGGGCGAGTGGGATCACTACCACGAGTCATTTACCATTTAGACCTTCCAACATAAAAATCCCCCCCATGAGAGAGCTGATACTAAAGGGTGATGCGACCGCTACTACTACTACTACTGACGCCACGCGGAGAGCAGCGCCCCTAGCGGTCATCCTTAATCTATGAACAATCTTGTCTGCAGGGTGGGTAAAAAGAAATAGGGTGGGTTTCATAGGGCGACACGAGCCAATCACCCAGAAATAGATTTTTCCTACGTCAAAATCCCTTTTCTGGGCTCAGCTCGTGTCGGCCTATGAAATAGTACCAGAGAAACAGACAAGATGGAATAAAAGGACAAATGAAACCAAATAGTAAAAAACTGATATAATATAAGTGAAATTCAAGAACTCCATTACAGTTGATACTAACAAAAACGTTACTTAAAAACTAACTTATACTAAACAATGGTAGGGTAACCATACCATATTAACATAAAGTACTTAAAATTAGCTTATACTAGACATGGTGATACATAATAGTGTAATGGTAAATAGAACAATATAGAATGATTCACTAATTTAAATATTTACAAAATATACAAACTCATTGTGTTCTACCTTAGCATAAAAATAAGGGTAGAAACACTGAAGTACATTATATGTACACAACGTGGATGCCCCTAGCAAAAAAAAAATAAGGGGCATTCCACCAATACGATCCTAGCGGCTAAGGCTAGAGTATCACGAGAAGCATGGCAATAGGGTGAGGCATGTTGGACGAGGTAGGTAGAAAGGAGACCTGGATCTATACTACAACTACTGTGCAGTATCAGGAGAAACAATGTTTCCCGCTGCTACTGCTGAAAATTTTAAAGATTCCAAGGACTTCAGGTAATGACGTTTAAAGACTGTCGGTGATTTCCATCCAGTATACTTTTTAAGATCCTCAAAATTCATATGGTGAAAATAATTAATTGAGGTGGCCACTCCTCTGATATCATGTGCTTTAGGAAATGATTCAGGGTTGGCTTGTTTAATGAAGTAAAGGATCTGATAAAGTGCCACCTTTTTCTCTCGTAAAGAGAGGACCTGAGGATCTAGAGGATGTATGAGATAGAAAGGCTCTTAAAGTTGATACTGGGCAAGAAAGAGAAGGACTGCGGAAGTGGGATAAATTTCCAAGGGGCCCCACCTTGCAAGAGGTCCTCATTTTTTAGCAAATAAAAAACTGCGATCCGGGGAGGAAAGTAGAACTTCTCCTGAGGGGAGAAATTCTACATGACCCGCATCTCTGGATAGAGCCGACAGTTCTGAAATTCTGGCTCCTGAAGCCAGGCTTAACAAAAATAACGTCTTCCTGAGTAGCATTATGAATGTGCAAGACAAGTTGTCAGTATCTGAGGCTAGTTTGAGGACATCATTCAAGAACCATGAAACTGAAGTAGGCCTTTGAGAAGGTCTAAGTCTAGCACAGGCTTTGGGAATAGATGTAAAGTAAGATTCCGTTAAGTCTATTTGAAAACCCAACTGAAAGATTTTCTTCAAATCCGATTTATTAGTAGTAATTGTGCTAGCTGCTAAACCTTTTTCAAATAAGGATCTGAAAAAGGATATAGCTAAGTTAACTGTCATGGTTGTAGTGTTTGATTCTTTCAGGAAGGATGCTAACTTTTTAACAGCTGAGTCATATTGTCTAATAGTTGACTCTCTTTTATCTGATTCTAGAAAGAGGATGTTTTGTGGATCAATGTTAGCATCTTTTTTAGCCGCAAACTTCATGAAGTCCATAAAGTTAGGGTCTGAAGAATTCCTGAGGAAGCGAACACAGTCCTCATTTGTACTGATTGTGACAGCTTGGGATTGGGAATCCGTTGAGGTCGGAGACCCAATTCCAGAAGCAGAGGATACCAGTTGCTTTTTGGCCAATCTGGAGCGATCAGAGCTACCCGTCCCTTGAAAGTCCTCAGCTTGCTCAGAACTTTCAAAAGAAGATTCACTGGAGGAAAAATGTAGATTTCCTTCCATTGATTCCAGTCCAACGACAGGGCGTCTGTGGCATAAGCCAGAGGGTCCAGGTTGGGGGCCACAAAGCAAGGGAGCTTGTGGTTCGCTTGTGAGGCGAAGAGATCTACCTGGAGACCTGGGACTCTCTGGCATATCCCTTCGAATGACCTGTCGTCTAGGGACCATTCTGACTCCAGAGGGACTGACCAGGATAGTGCGTCCGCTATCACATTTCTTACCCCTGCCAAATGAGTGGCAGATAGATGCCATTTGTGCTTGTCTGCTAGAGCAAAGATGGCTATCATGACATGATTCACGTGTTTGGATTTGGACCCTCCTCTGTTGATGCAATGTACTACCACTGCACTGTCCAAAACTAGTCTTAGATGAGACTTCTTTGGGGGAAGGAGTCTCTTCAGAGTAAGAAATACTGCCATTGCTTCCAGAACGTTTATGTGGAGCTGGCGGAATTGAACGGACCAAGTCCCCTGGACTTGCTTGAATTGAGAATATCCCCCCCAACCGGACAGGGAGGCATCCGTGTGAATAGTTAACACTGGAAGGGGATATTGAAGGGGTACCAATTTGGCAAGATTCTTCACTTTTGTCCATGGACGGAGCTGATTGCGAAGGATCTGTGGAATTACTGACAACTTGTCCCGAGATTTGACGTTTGCTCTTGATCGCCAAACTCGATTTATATCTTTCAGTCTTGCTTTCAGGAGGATTTCTGTCACTGAGGCAAACTGAAGAGAACCTAGGATTCTTTCCTGGTTTCTCCTTGACGCTTGTTTGCTTTTGAGAAATTGCCTCATAGACTTGGCTATTTCTTTCCTTTTGACCACTGGAATTGACAGATTGTGGGAGGATAAATCCCATTTGGATTCCTAGCCACTGAAAACGAGACTCCGGAGTGAGTCTGGATTTCGTTTTGTTTATCTGGAACGCCCAGATGTTCCAGAAATTGGTACTACCTTCTTCGTGGCTTTGAGGATTCCTCGACCGTTGGTGCCCAGATCAACCAATCGTCGAGGTACGCTGCTACCATTATCCCTTGTGTTCTCAACTGTTAAACTACCACTTCTGCTATTTTCGTGAATACCCTGGGGGCTACATTCAGACCGAAGGGCATCACTTTGAATGAGAACTTCTGATCTCCTAGTTTGAAGCCTAGGAATGGACGGAAGTGTCTGGCTATAGGGATATGATAGTATGCGTCTGTAAGATCGATAGAGGTTGTGACGGCCCCACGGGGAAGTAAGGTCCGTACCTGCGAGATGGTGAGCATTTTGAACTTGTCGCAATGAATGAAAGAGTTTAGCTTTGACAAGTCTAAGATTACCCTTCTTTTTGTTGAGCCTTTCTTTGGCACGCTGAAACAAGCGACCTTGAAATTTTAGATGCTTGACTCTCGCAATAGCTCCTTTCTGAAGGAGTTCCTCCGCATAATCTGTTCAACTCCTTTGTGGTATTTGATAGAATGGTTTGTTTGGAGGAGGATCTTTGATCCAACTCCAACCCAATCCTTTGGACACGATGCTCTGTGCCCATTTGCTGAACCCCCACCTGTGACGGAAGAGGAACAGCCTCCTCCTACCTGGGGAGCCTCACTGTTGTTGAGGCGGGTTGACCTCCGCGCCCTCCTCTGAAGTGCAAAATTGCCTCTTGCAGCTCTTCCTGTGCCTCGTTGGCAAAAGTGACCTCTCGCTCTGCTACCCCTAGAAAACCTGTTGAAGGTTGGGTAGGCCTGGCTTTTCATACATCGAGTTGAAGGCTGGCGAGACGGTGTATGAGGTCGAAGGTTGATTTTGAGGAGACAACAGGAGAATGGGCTGTGTCTGCTTTGAAGTTGACGGCTGTCCCTGTTGTGTAACTGGGACGGCCTGAACGAAATGTTGTTGTTGCTGCTGTTTTTGATAGGGTTGGAATCTCCTACCAGTTTTCTTTAACTTCTTACCAGCAGCAGGGGCGCTCTCTGCTTCCTCTTGGAAGAGATGCCCATCTGGCTCTAAGGCTCTGGTTAAGCCATAGCAGCCTCGTGATGCACCTCATTCACAGAGGCTTCTGGGAAGAGGTCCGCACCCCACATGCTGGAAACTAGAAGTCTATTAGGCTCATGCCTAATAGTTGCCTCCTGCAAACATGCTTTCGGCAGTTCCTTCTGGCTGAGAAGAAGTCAAAGGCATCGGCTTGAACCGACTGAAGCTGGATTTAGCCAGTATTTAAACAGCGGTTCGTAGCATAGGGACAGGGCAGCCATCTCCGTAATGATAAGGGAGTTAAGAGACCTACCAAATCTTGTGCGGGCATCGAATTCTGCCTGAATAAGGCTATCAGGCAGTCTCGGGAGCTTCTCGCCAAACTGATCCATCGCACAGTCTGGCTTCAGCTTACCTACTGAGAAAGTGGCAGGTAGGTTCTCCCACAATTCTCCGAAGGACGGAAAGAGCGGAGATGTTGATTCCGCCTCTCTCAACTGTGGCATGGGCTCGTCTTTCAGGACTGCTTGGAGAGTTGCTTTCATCTTAGTAGCGAATGGAAGAGAAGCCTCCTCCTCCGTAGCGAAGATAGTGAAGGGGCTCTTGAATGCCTGGAGTTTGGTAATTGGTACAATCCCAATCCTCCAGGCAGTGAACCCATTCCCTCTGTGCGTGATCCCTACTATACAGCCCCCAAAAAAAAACAGTCCTCTCTAGAGATCTTCATCCTCTCTATTGAGAGCAGTTACCGTAAGCCTAGCATACCCTATGAAAGGCTGAGTCAGTTCGGGAGGGTAGAACTCGAAGTCCTCAATCCTTCTTGTTCCACACTCCGGAATGGAAATCATGCCATCCTTGAAGGGGGCATAAGCTGCCACTCTCCAGGGGTTATCCATAGAGAAGGCTGGTAGGGATTCACTGTGAGGTAGCTGTAGGAGACCAGTACCTGCTACAGGGGAGCTCGTCTGAGGGGCCTGATTGAGGCCAGCGAAGCGGTCATCATGCTCCCTAACTCGGTTAGAGAGGTCTTGTATGGACTGACCAGATTGGTTGATCGTACTGGACAGTTGAGCAAACATTTGCTCAAACTTAGTACCGAGAGAGCCAACCATCTCTCCCACTTGTTGCATCACTACCGCTGAGAAAGTGGTGGGATCAAAAGAGCTAGGTCCCGCCACCCCAACAGGAGTTACCGGAGTAGATCCGGTAGATGCCGGAGAAGGCATTGGCTCGGCCGGAGCGCGAGCCTTCTCCTTAGAAGCCTTGCTTCTTGAGCTCTTTGAATAGGAAGAGCTAGGCTTCGCTTTCACCGCATCGGCGTAGGATGTCGTAGACTTCCTAGCACCGAAGAAAGAAACGACGACTTCTTAGAAGTCGTCTTATGGAGGGTCTTCTGTTCTCTCTGTCCCTTCACCTTCGGGGGTACAGAGAGAGCGGGTGAACGAGAAGGGATCTCAGATCCCGTGAAGCCTTGAAAGGAAGAAGAAGAAGGAACAGGGGAAGAAGATCCAGGAGCGCACAAGGGTAGACCTTGAGCGCCCGACACACCTACCTCAACCAACAAATCCTCCGCACCTACCGCCATAGGCTCAAGATTAAGGTCCAGGTTAGCTACATCTGGGACCGGCTCCTGCGTCGAGACGGACCCAAACGCCTGCTGCACCTCCTGCTGAATGGAAGCTATGAGTGGGGCTGCCGAGATGGGGTCCACGTACCCCGTCGCCTTGCCTCCGAGGAAGATCTGGATGGCCAGCTTCTTGTCTAACACATAAGGCTGGCCCTTGGCGGCGTTCTTCCCGAAGCCGCCTACCCAAGCTTTCAGGGTTGCTAGAACGACTTCCTTCACGGCGGCAGCCCCACCCAAAAGCTGACTCACGAGGTCATAGCAGATGGTGCATGCCTCAGGGTGCCAAACAATCATCCCGTTGTGGGTAGTGGCACACGGGGCGTGGGTCCTACACTCTTCATGGGCGCAGGGGTCATACAACACAGCGTTGCAACCTGGAACCTGGCAGTTGGTAGCCTGTAAGTGGAGAGATACATGAGTATCAGAGTGCACACTTACAGCCTAACATAGACTCCGCTGCATGCCGGAGCATGTAAGTTAGATTAAACTAGTGCTCCGCCGCAATACGTGTGGTTAGCTAGGCGGTTGGTGGGGGTCTGAGGCTTACGCCGGAGACAGGAAAAAGGTTCCAACCAGGAGTGGTGAGGGGCCATGAAACCACGACGGAGAACGACGGAGATAGTACATAAAACTAAAAAAACGAATAGTCATCGTATCAGTAAGGGTATATCCATATAGAATGAGGTATAACTCTTTCCGTCTACTAGAGGAGTGCCCGGGTAAGGAGCGAGCTCTCCTCCGGTAGCGAAAATCAGGATATAGTAGGCAAGCAATATAGACCACTAGTAAATTCCCACCCTGCCCGCTGGCGGAGCCAGGTGGACCTATAACCGAAGGGGCTCCCGGCTTCAGCGGGGGCTCCGTCCGTTAAAGGTAGGGGGAAGGGTTGGGAAATGGGGAAATAAAAACAGGGGGGGAATCCCGGCGTGAACACGGTCGGACGAGAGAGAGAGGGGGGTGGCCTACCCCCCGTCCCTACTACTACCCGCCAGGTAACCCGGTACCCGAGACAAGTGGTCGCCCTAGCCCCCAGCTGGGTACAAGAACTCCTTGGCCCCCTCGGAGGTGGAGGAGGGAGGTAGGCTACGGTGGTTGTCATGACAACCAAGGAGATCCACCAGACCCCTCCCTACCACATGGTAGGGAGGGAAGGGGGAGGGTAAGGTGCCTAATGGGACACGTGAACGTAGGTGGCCTAGGACGCGATAGCAACACAACCACAGAGGGGCCACGTGAACCAGACTGTACCAACACATGGCACAAGGCACCTAGGCTAGCCTAGCACCCTAAATAACACTGATAATAAATAATACATCGTAAAAGATAGACGAGACACTTGAGTAAAAGAAAAAGAAGCCCAGGAGGAGGCGAACTGATCCGAAGAACAGTCGACTACTCGGAGCCAGCAGTAGCCGATGAAGAGCAAGAGCTGGGATGCTGGGCCAGAAAACCCAGTATAGCCCTAAATACCAAACTAAGAGAAAAAAGGTAAAAGGGATGGGCTGTGTCCTAACTCTAAAAGCGATGTAATAAAACGATGAACGTAAATATATATAGCCCATAAGCATAAGATGTCCCAGTATGGGAGACCGGGAAATCTTAACAACACGAGGCGGCACAAGGCCGCCACGAGTCAACCGGGAGACCGTATATGACCTAAAAAACGGAAAATACTGGTCCCTGGAAGACTGGAATACCAAAAATTATTACTTATGAGGCACTTAACTTAGCCGAAGCGATTGCAGCACGTTCCATCGTAAATAGAGATAAATCCAAGCAAAAACAACACGAGTGAAAAAAGATGCAACTAGCGTTGTCGAGCTAATGATTACCGCTAGGGGCGCTGCTCTCAGCGTGGCGTCAGTAGTAGTAGTAGTAGCGGTCGCATCACCCTTTAGTATCAGCTCTCTCAGGTGGGGATTTTATGTTGGAAGGTCTAAATGGTAAATGACTCGTGGTAGTGATCCCACTCGCCCCTATTTCCATACCGACACTTCTTTTATAGAGTGAGCGAGTCAGTTCTACTGACATTTTCTTGATTTTATTTTTTCTCTGGTAATTTTAGGATAATTTTACCTAGAAATAATGAACTTAAGGATATTTCATAGGCCGACACGAGCTGAGCTCAGAAATGCAAATTGTAGAATTTGTCATTAGTGAATTTGTCATTTGTTCTGCCACTGATAAAAAACCTCAACATTATGTGATAGACTCACAAGAGGAGGGAAGAGGATCTCTCCTCAAAGATATCACCAAGAAAAAACAAAAAAAAGACCCCTAAAAATACTAATCACTCTGTATAGTGGTATGATTGAACAAGGGAGCTCTTTATTCTAATGGAACCAGCTGCAACCACTGGACCTAAGCAGAAAGTGTCCAAGGATTTATAGATGACATCTTTCAAATAAAAGGAAGTGAAAGTGATTTGTCTATTCCAAACCCCAGCTCATAGGATTTTGCCAACTGCATAATTCTTACATGCAACCAAAGGGCCATGCTCCTGACATCACGAGCTCTAATGTGTGCTTGGGTTGCAGAAACATTCTGGTCCGAGGAGTAAGCTCTTCTGATGACTTCCCTTAGCCAGAAGGAGATTGTGTTCCTTGAAATCTCATTTCTTAGCACGACCCTGTTCTAATGATAAGTCTGCATTTTGTAGGTCTAAGGATGGCCGCACACTTTGAGTGCATAGTGGACAAAGCAACATCTCTGATGAACATCATCCATGAAGTCCTTAAGAGAAGGAATTGAGAAGCCATTAAATCTAGCTTCATGAGTTGAAGGATTCTGGGTTTTTTCTATTAAGTCTGGCAGAAAACTCAACCCCATTTCTTTCCATCCACAGGTGTGCATAACATTATAGATTAGTGCATGAAGCTCACTAACTCATTTTGCTGATGCTAGGGGCAAAAGGAAGACTGTCTCCAAAGTTAAGTCCCTATCTGAGGCAGTTCTGATAGGCTCGTATGCAGATTTTGTTAAAGAAGTTAACACCTTTGTGACATCCCAGTCAGGAGGTTCCGAATTTCTTCAGCATATTCAAAATCCCCAAAGACAATGATAGGCCTATTATATCTCTTGCATTAAAAACTTTAGAAGAGCAGACCTATAGCATTTCACAGCTGAGACAGAGAGGTTTTTCTCATTTCTCAAGAAGAGATGGATTTCTGCTATGTTCCTGACAGTGATCTTGAGGGGATGTAAATTCCGTTTATTGCACCAATCCAGGAAAACTGACCATTTTCCTTCATAAAACTTGAGGGAGGATTCTCGAACTGAGCTGGCAATGACTTGCAACTTTTCTAGAAATACACATCTTTCTGAGGAGTTGCTTGATAGTCTTCAGCCTTGAAGTTGAAGTGACTCTACTGACCGATGTGTTCTTCCGCTATGCTCTTGAATTAGCAGATTATGAGTTATGGGAAGATGTCTTGGGATTTCTATGAGAAGAGGTAGGAGATCTGCTTACCATTCTGCTTGAGGCCACATTGGGGTTACTGATGTTATCCAAAGCCCATGTGAAATGAAGCACCTGTTGATCACTCTCTTGATTTGGCAAAAGGAGGGAATATGTAAGTAAATTGTCCTACTGATGTTGGAAGGTGTCCTACATAATGGTGTTCATATGCGAACAAACTTCGGTCCTAACAATAGGATCATTTCCAGCGCCCAGCTGGATCTTGTCAAAAAACAGATGAAAGCAAGGAATCTTGTGATATCTGGCAACACATGCATAGATTGGGTGAAGAGTGGTCGAGGACCACTCATCTACACCACCGCGTCAGTCTTTTCTTTAACCTCCTGGGCGAGAGTCTTGGTTAACATCTCTTGGCCTTTACCTGGTCCATTGCCCGTTTCGCTTGTGTTTAGTGTGTGTGTGTTTGGCTGATATTATGGCTTCTTCTGCTCCTTCTCGGGCTCGTCAATGTTGTGTGCCCCGGAATTCCAGGTTTTCCGTGTTCTGGTTTTTTGGCTTCGGCGGCGACTGATCCCCACATCACGTGTAGCAGGTGCTGTTCTAATTTTTGTACTATAACGAATCCTTGCATGGAATGCCGGGCATGGCCTAAAGAGCAGTGGGAGTCGTTTCATAGCAAGAGGGAGCATTGGAGGGTTTTGACTCTTCCTTCATGGGAAGGTTTTTCACCTCTTCCTGATGCCTCTTCTCCTGCAGTATTCACCCCCCATAGGAGCATTGTTCTTGTGTCCTTCCTTTTTTTCCATTGATTCGTCACTGAAAGCATCAGGAGGCCACCAGGCTGATGTTTGTATGTCACCCTTCTTCTTCGGGAGTTAATTTGAGTCCTGGAAAGGGGGAGGCTTTTTCGTCATTCTCATTTATTCCAGAGTTGGAGGCGTCCAATATGGCAGTGATTTGGAAGACGCTTGGGCTAGGGTGTCCCCCGTCCTTGGAGGGGTTGCTAGCACACTTTATGGAGGCTCGCTATTCCCCCTCCTCAGGCTGGCCAGACCATTCCCCCTCCTCCCAGCCTCGTCTTCGTGTGTAGCCGAGGTCAGCCATCTTGGATTGCTCCGCCAGTGACTGCTGCCACTCTTCAAGTCGGAGGGAAGCAGTGGCGTCAGCCCCGTTGATGATGTCATGGGATCCGTCGTTGTATATTCCTCCGCCAGTGGCGTCTGATTCCCCTTCACACCGAGGGGAAGTCGTGATGTCATCAGCACTTGTGACGTCACTCCCATCGATGACGTCACTCCCAGTTGTCTCCTCTGCACTGCCTCTCTCAGTCGTGACGTCATCCCTGCCACCCAGTTCGCTACATCTCCCTTCCATGTCATCAGAGCCTTCTCTTGCAGATTAGTCTGAGGTTATATGTCAGGCAGTGCTTAAGAGGTTGGACTCTGTTTTGGATGATAAGTTGGTTGCCTTGTCAGTTGGAAGGACTGGAAGGAAAATTTGTTGCTTCGTCCCGCCTCCTGCAAAAAGATCGCATAAAAAACCAGTGCTGTCTTCCTCTCCCTCTGCCCCCTCTACGCCACGTCGGTGTATCAAGCATTGGAAGGCTAAGGACTTTGCTCTTTCTTCGCCTACGAGGGAGGAACAATGCGGACATGTTCTCGAGAGTGTTGGTGTTTCTGAGAGTATGTATTAGTGTATCTTCCCTTGTGCAATCTGCAGTGGCTGCTTCGTCCTCTGCTTCAAATTGTGGGTGTGTTGCAACCTCCTCCATCCATGCACATTGCGATCATGTTGCAACCTCCCCTGTCTGTGCGCATGATGCAAGTGCTCCTTCTTCTCCAAGGCCTATTCGTTGCTGTAAGGATCTCAAGGCGTCTGTCAAGAGGTCGAAGGTGGTGAGCGTGGAGTTGGTGTAGCAGGAGTGTTTGCCTGCCCCTCTCACTAGTGCTTCTAAGAGTTCGATTCTGGGGGATTCTCCTTCGATCTCGAGTGTTCGGGATTCCTCTCCAACTCACATTCATACATCTGCCACGCCTGTGACCATTCCCGGACATGTTAATGAGTCATCTGTTGGAGGAGTGCGTAGTGATGTTCCTAGTGTTGTAGTGGGTTCGTCTCGGGAGCAGACACGTGGACCCAGCCCAGACAGATTAGTTGGTGTTTCGGGCTGTTTGGCTGCTGATCCTTTCAATAATTTTAATGGGAAGGTGCCTTAAAGGAGCCTACACATTCTTCTCGTCATCGGTCTCCATTGCCGGGGCAGGAGGAGGGAGACACGCAAGAGTTTTTGTCTTCCTTTTCGGAAGTTGTTGATCTCCTTTGTGGGTTCAACAATTTGGAAAGTAGGACTCAGGCTCGGTCGTCTTACAATCCTTCTTGCTTGGAAGCCTTGGTGGGAGCTACACAGGATCCCAAATCATCTCTTCAGCTTCCCTTGTCGGGGCATGTCCAGTCGGTCTTGCATAAGGTTAACGCCTCTGTTTCGGACCGGGACAGTTCGCTTCACTCTAGGGGCTTTGCCAAGCTACCACCCCTGCAACTTCCTGTTGGAACCACATCAGTCAGCTCATCGTGGCAGGTTCTTCTAGGAGTGTTGTCTTCCCTGGAGAAGAGGGTCCCTCATGGGCATCTTCATCTTCGGTGTCTGCAGTGGAGACTGGGAGAATTCTGGTCTCCGGCAGGGGACTCACCCCTGTTAATGGTTCCTCTATCTCTGGAAGTGAGAGATCTTCGTTGGCGGTTGGATGACCAGAATCTTTCGAAGGGTGTCCTGCGTTCTCTTCCACTGGACTTCCTTTTGTTCTTAGACGCCTCCCTCGCTGGTTGGGAGCCTCATTTAGGCGGCCTCATCACTTCAGGCGTTTGGAGTTTGGAGGACAAGCAGCAACATATCAACGTCTTGGAGTTGAAGGCAGCCTTTCTGGGTCTGAAGGAGTTTTGGGAGAAGGTAAAAGGCCATTCTGTCGTTCTCATGTCGGACAACACCACGGTGGTGTCGAGGTTCACCAGTGGGCGTTCTGCAGAGCTCTGAGCCAGGTATATCCCAGGCAAATGGAATGTGGTCGCAGACAAACTTAGTCGGAATCAGATCCTAGGCACAGAGTGGTCCTTTCATCAAGTGGTAGCAGACAAGCTTTTCCAGATTTTGGGAGACCCATGTTGGACTTTTTTGCAACTCACGTCAACAGGAAGCTGAGGATATTCTGTTCAGTGGTCCCAGATCCTTTAGCATTGGCAGAGAACGCATTCCAACATCCCTGGGACAACCTGGGGGTGTATGCCTTCCCTCCGTTTTGTTTGATCTGTCAAGTTCTGAACAGGCTAATGAGTTCACAGGGTCTCAGGATGACTTTGGAAGCCCCTCTATGGCCTCAGGCGGAATGGTTCCCAGATCTGCTGTCGTTGTTGTCAGAGGTTCCGAGGGAGATTCCCCTATGGCGACATCTCATGTTTCAGCCCCATGCAGAAAGGTTCCATCAGTCAGTAGAATCCCTGTCTCTTCACGGTTGGAGGCTATCAATTATCTCCTCCGACCGAGAGGCTTTTCTCAGAGAACAGCAGGACATATGTCCAGCAATCTCAGAAGGTCGACCTCTGCTGTTTCCCAAGGCAAATGGGCTATCTACTGTGATTGGTGCCATGAACAGGGTTTTTCTCCACTCGCAACCTTTATTCAGCAAATAGCGGACTTTTTAACCTTCTTCAGAGACCAGAAACGTTTGTCCGTTTCTGCCATTAGAGGCTACAGGGCAGCCCTGAGTTTGGTGTTACACCTTAAAGGTATCGATATCTCCTCTGCCTGGGAACTTTATTTGCTAGTTTAGGGGTTTGAACAGTCGAGTTCTCCTAGAGAGCTCAAGCCTCCGACGTGGGATGTTGCCTTGTTTCTCAAGAGCTTCACTAAGAGTTTATATGAGCCCTTGCGTCGCTCATCTGACAGGAACTTGATGCTCAAGACAGTTTTCCTTCTGGCCTTGGCATCTTTCAAGAGGGTACGAGAGCTCCACGGTCTGAGCTATGAGGTGAAGCCCACCAGGGGTTTGGGGTCGGTGTCCTTCTAATTTGTCCCGGAATTCGTGGCCAAGACCCAAAATCCCTCAGTGTACGATGACAGGTTCACTTCGTTTTTCATTCCATCACTAAATGACTTTGTGGGTGGTAATGCTCAAGAGCTTTTGTTGTGCCCTGTCCAGACCCTGCGTTGCTATCTTAAAAGGACTCGGCACCTTAGACCAGGCTGCCGCAGACTTTTTGTTAGCACAAGCCATCCATAGAAAGCGGTGTTTAAGAATACTATCTCTTTTTGGATACAGGAAGCCATCAGACAGGCATACTCGACTCTTGATGATTCCACCACCACATCTGTGCAGGCTAGAGTGCTTGACGTTAGGGGTACTGGTCCCTCTCTGGCTTTCAAAAAGAACTTGGCTGTACATAGAGTGCTGAGCACTGGTACTTGGTTACAGCAGTCCACCTTCACCTCTTTCTATCTTAAGGATGTTGCCCACAGATCTCCAGATACGTTTCCCCTGGGTCCTGTGGTGGCTGCCCAACAGGTTGTGTAACTCATAGTTGCCCTTAACAGGGCACTTTTGTATCTTACCTAAGATGATTGTGTGGATGAGAAAATGAGTGAGTTGGCTGGCCTCCTTCTTTCTCTTGTACCTTTCCTTCTTTCGGGTGGGTTAAGGAATAAACACGTCATTCGCTGGACTGGTCTGATACAGGTGAGTAAGGTAGGCATACTGATGGTGTGGTCGCTTAATATACAAATATCAAACCCTCTATTTGGTAGCTTATGCTCCACTCCTTGGCAAGGAGGAGTTGGGAGTAGTCCAAACCCTGGTGTATTGGCTTGCTATTGGACAGTCAAAGTTTTTCTTTGGTTCCCTATACAATGGTTCTCCCATATATAAATGTACGTCACTCAGGGTCTGAGTGGTTGGATATCAATTTATCTAGCTTCTCAACAGGCTTCAGTCCCTCTCCAGAAGTCATTTCTTCTGGAAGCTGGACTTGTGGGTAGGCCCCTAGCCAGTTTAGAATGTCTTGTACCTCCCTCCAAGTATGAGTCTATTATATTGTTAAGACCGAAGGTTTGTTCGCATATGAACAAATGACAAATTTTCTAAGACAATTTGTATTTTTCATAGCTACAAACCTGAGGTCTTAACATTATACTGCCCTCCTCTAGCCGCCCCTCTGTGTGTTAAGACATCCTGAGTTGGGAAAGACTGACATGGCGTAGGTGAATGGTCTTTGATCATTCTTCACCCGATCTACGCATGCATTGCCAAATATAACAAGATTCCTTGCTTTCGTCTGTTTTTTAACCGGATCCAGCTTGGTGCTAGAAGGGAGTCTATTGTTAAGACCTCAGGTTTGTAGCTATGAAAAATACAAATTGTCTTAGAAAATTTGTCATTTTTCTCAAGGATGCCATCGTTGGGAGAAAACCACTTCAGTGTGAAATTCGTGAAGACTAAGATGTTTGGTAACTTTAGAAACTCTTAAGCAGCTCGGTTAATTGTGTGAAGGTCTATAAAATGGCAAAACTCAAGGATCAACCTGTTTGTTGATTCACTTCATGAATTTAGAATATGCTGCTGCATTCTGTAAGAACTGAATAAATCAAACAGCCTGTTTTCAAGAGGCGTAGCTGTGTTTAAATTATGGATAAAGTGTGTACTTAAACTTTTCTTGTGGGGCCCTAGCTTTTATGGGGGCAGCTTTGCCTGGTGTGGTCTCTACATGTGAACAAGGAATGGGATGTCATCCACGGGTGCTTTTGTAAATTTTTAAGGAGAGGTCAAGCTTCTTGTTCCTTACCCTACACTTACGGGGACATCTTTTGCTTTTTCCAGATTTCAGGTAAATTTTATGCTGCTCTGTATAGTGTAAACCATTATATGAGTTGAGATACCTCCTCCATCTTTTGTTGGATGGTGAAAGAGAGATGGAGTCGTTGTGTTCAGTTTTGAGAAGAGGAGTCTCATTTGTCTAGAATCACAAACAGTTTTCTTACCTTTGGAATACAGAAGAAATAAGTTTTTGGAAGGCCACAGTGTATGTCTGTAAAAGAGTATTTGTTTTCTAATTTTGATTTTACTTCAGGTATCCTTGTTAGAGGTTCACTGGAAGAACTCAGCATCGACGACTACGATAAACAGTTGAACATCAATACTCGGTCTGTGTTTTTAATGATGAAATTGACACTCCCTCATATTCTTGCTACCAAAGGCAATATTGTCAATGTTTCTTCCAATCTCTCTATAAAACCAGTAAGTTTGATGATATGCAATATACTGTTTTTATAAAAATTCAAATTATCATAGAGGAAAAGAGCATGCCATACAGTGTGTGTAGCATATAAGTATTTGCCATGTTATTTATATCTAGTATTTCTTGTGGTGTAGAACTTTTTCATATTGTTATGTTGCTATAATCCTTTTAATGGCAATTCCTTTAATTTGCCAGACCTTAAATTTTAGAATCTTAGATTACTTTAAAGTGGTATAATTCTCGTGAGTAATGTATTTAAGCTATTGTTCAACACAAAAAGGAAACCTGATTTTGAAAATGTAAGTTCACTTATCTCAGAGGCACATAGAATATTGTGAGAGAACCTTCTTTGATTCCTCACATTTTTCTCATGTTAAAGTTCTTATACTGTCTTAGATTCCAGGATACTTGGCCTACAATATGAGTAAAGCAGCTGTTGATCAGCTAACACGAAGTGTTGCATTAGAAGTTGCAGGGCGTGGTGTGAGAGTAAATGCTGTTAATCCAGCGGTTATCATAACTGAAGTTCATAAAAGGGCCGGAATGGATGAAGCAGCATATGAAAAAGTAAGAATTACAAGTTAATTATTTTTACTGCATTACTATTATTATTATTATTATAATTGCATAGGGCACACTGCCTAAAGTAATGGGTGGGTGAATTTCTATCCCAGGGATGCCTTGCATTCTCCTGACAGTTAAAAGGAGAAGACAAGTTCCCTGGTTTATATTTTCCTATGGTTGGCATTAGAGGATGGAGAGGGCATCATTATATCAGAGGCAGGTCAAAGGCGATTAAGACTTCAGTACTATAAGGGAAAACTGTACTATGAGAAAAATTGGCTTATGTGACTTGATTAGTTGTCAAATGTTCTGTAGGACAGATTTATGGATATTTTGCTGTTTACATTCATATTAATAGTTTACATTCATATTAATAGTTTAAAATGAGTAAATAAGTGTTGTAAGCATTTTAGGGGCCATATATACTTAAGAGGGACAGTTGTAATAGGGTATTATTCTAAGATGTCTTAGGATGTTTTGGGATGATAGGTTGTGGTGTATTTTTGTTTAGGTTGGTATTAAATTGTTTTACTATGATAATTTAAGGTATGTTTTTGTGTTAACTATCAAATTAAGCGGTGAAACGTTAAAATAGACAGTTATAAGCATTTTAGGTTATAGGGTCCTTAGTATATGACTGTTATAAGCCAGTTATAAGGATTTTTAGAGAGGATTTTTGCATTTCCAAAGCAGGTTGTGGAACCTAATACTGCGTAAAAGTGGGGCAGCACTGTACATATTCCAACCAGAGAGGATACCACATATACCAATCTGATGGATTACAGGGCCTCCGCTGCCAAGCAGATGGTGCTGAGCTGCCTTGTGTTAGAGAGGCTTAGGCTAAATGTGTCAAAGTTGAGGTCCTCCTAGATTCCATCTTCTCCCTGAAAGACCACAGCCTCTTTAGGACCACTGACAAGCTTCACCCTCTCCTCCTAATGGAGGCTCTAACCAAGCAGGGATTCTGTTGGGGCCTCTTGATGACAGGAGGGCAGACATTGTAATCCGTCGACCAGATAAGACAGCCACCTTCGTCCTAATTTGCTGAGAGAAGCACCTTCAGGAACTTGACGACATACTTGGAGATCCCTTTAGAGCTGCATCATGGGGATTCCTGTTGACGAAATAAAGAGGGAGGCAAACTGCACAATTGAGATAGTTAATGCTGCCATAGATGCTGTACATCTGCCCAAGATTGCAGGGGATCATTGTGTTGGCTACATCTACATCAATGTCAAAATCCTTAAAGCCAACAACTCCCTCCACCCCACAATAAACCAATGCTCAACTCCGACCTACCAGCTGGCCAAGACTTTTAACTCCATATGTGTCCAGTGAACTCTGTATTGCTTCATCTACAGAGTGTCTTGAAAGGCTTCACTGTGCACTGTCCCAGGGCATTATTACATCATTGGATGGAGAGAACCTTTTCACCAACATGCCCGTTGATGGATGGAGAGAACCTTTTCACCAACATGTCCGTTGATGAAACAATACAGATGATCCTTGTCAGGGTCTACAGAGACATTCCCACCCAATATTGGCAACTGCTCGAGATCTTCACAATGGAGGCCCCATTCATCAATCAGTGAGGGCAAATGTGGATGCAGATTGATGGAGTAGCCATAGGTGTTTGTCTTGGTGTGCTGTTTGCCGACTTTTATAAGGGGTTTTGTCATACCAGCAGTATACATTTGGTTCGTCGATGACACCTTTTCCAACTTTCCCAATGTAAATGAACTGGAGACACTCGGGCACACCTTTGAGGAGGAATTGGTTCTCTGCTTCATGTGTGAGAGAAGTGTAGATGACACCATTCCCTTTTTGGATGTCTGTGTCACCAGCACTTCTCAAGACTCACACACGGGTACATCATAAGCCCACTAACATCAGGCTCTGCCTCAACAGCAATGGTGAATGCCTGGAAAAATTTAAATCCCCAGTCATTAATGCCTATGTTCATTTTGGCCTTTCACACAGTTCTTCTTGGGAATACCACTTCTGATGAACTCTAATATACATGGCCCAAACCCTTGTGGATAACCGATATTCTTACTGTTGGGTTGCCAGGGTGACAAGAAATGCCATCAACAGGTGGTATTGGCAGGAGAACCATGTCCCCCAAGAGAGTGTTCTACAAAGGCTACATGAACTCAGAGTATACAAGAAAGACAAGGCAGTGCTGAAGAACATCATTGGTGCCCATGTAAAGCCCACAAATTAAGAAAAAACGATCTACCTTAGGATCTACTACAAGGATCAGAAGACTACCCAGTACCTCATGAGGAACAGCCCTGTCGCCAGCGATGATCCCATTAAGAGGAGAGGAGTGGTTCACCAAACATTATTCCATGAGAATGGATGCTGCCATTCATACATCGGTATGACTGCGAATTGTTTTCACCTACACGAAGGGGTGGTATGTATACCAACACTACATGAGGGAACACAATGGTGGCCCCCCAATGCCAGCAGATTATAAGGAGTGCAAATACCTTAGGCCGCAACAATGACCATCACTGCCTCCAATATGAGAAGGCCCTCGCCATCCTCTGATGGAAACTGTCATGTTACTAATTGTAACCAAAGAGACCCTTCTCATCCCTTCTAACATCAGGAGAATCTCCTTGAATAGCAATTCAGCTACCCTCTATGTATTATTATTATGGGAAGAAGACCCTCTTTAAAGCAAACTTCATTGAAAAGAATGGCATGGTGTGCCATTGAGCTTATATTTTGCCTTCTCAACTTGTCATTAAGTTTCTTTGCTCTAGCAGGTAAATTATAAAGCAGCTGTCCAAAGTTTATTTATTATTCTGGCACTTTGGTAGGCCTTGCTTCCATTGAGAGGAAGTGAATGGCATCATGGGTACATGCAGGGAATATTTATACCCAAAAATAAGTTTATAAAGGGGGCCAATTTCTGGTTGGTCAGTCATATTCAAGGAGCTCTCCTATTGGGCAAGAGTCTGGCAGACTGACACAGTCGCTGATTGGTTGATGATAGGGGTGTCTGTATTAAAACTGCATGAGGGACACAGCAACGCCCCCCCAACGGCAGCAGATTGTAAGGAATATGTACCACAATCCTCAACTGCAACTTGGACCACCGACACCTCCACTGCAAGGCCCTGAGGCAATACCATAGCTGCCCTCCTCCTTAAGCCATAAGCAGAGCCACATGGTGCCAACCATGCAGGGCCCGTGTCGGTCAGCCTGACTCACAGCCAATAGTAGAGCTTCCTGAATATGACCGACCAATCAAAAGTTGCCTCCATTCCTTATAAAAGCATATTTGGGTAAAAATATTCCCTGCATCTACCCCTCGTGCCATTCACCTCCTCTCAATGGTAGCAAGGCTTAACAAAGCACTGGAATGATAGATGAACTTCAGGCAGCTGCTTTATAATTACCTGCTGAAACAGAAAATAATAAGGCAAGTTGTGAAGGTGAAATATAAGCTCAATAGCATGCCATTACATATTATTATTATTATTATTATTATTATTATTATTATTATTATTATTATTATTATTATTGTACTTAGGAAGCAGACCCTCTCTCAAGCATACGTTATTGAAAGTAATGGCTACTTCAGCAGCGTTACACTTGTAGAGATTCTTCTCTATTTTGCGAATAGCGGCTTTTTCCGTGCTACTTAAACAGGCTAGTAGAGCGCCTACAGAGGTCATGGTCAAATACAGGGTCAAAATAGGTGTACAGTGGGCCCCCCATATTTTCGTTCTCCAGATTCGTGGACTCACTGATTCGCGGATTTTTCTCTGGACCATATCTACCCATTATTTGCTGTGAATTCGCCTATTCGCGGGATTTTCCGACGATAAATAATCACTAATTACTGTATTTTGATGTTATTTTCATGCCTAAATACATTTTTATGATACAAAAATGATTTACTAATTTTAAAAAAATTAATATTGATCAATACTGATTAGTAAGTTTAATAAGATTAACTGATATCACATAATAATTAATAATTCTCTCTCTCTCTCTCTTACAGAGATGTATGCTTTTGTGTGATAAATGATTTACTAATTTTCAAATATTAATATTAATGTAAAGAGCAATCACTTCAATAAAAAAGATACTACAGTGAATTAGTAATATTTCGAACTCTCCTCTCTCTCTCTTCTCTCTCTCCCTTCTCCTCTCTCTCCCTCTCCCTCTCTCTCTCGTCTCTCTCCTCTCTCTCTCTTCTCTCTCTTTTACTGAGATGAGAGAGTTTTATGGTACATGTATGTATAATATGGTTATTAATATTTTCATTTGATAATAATAGATAATAATAATAATAATAATAATAATAATAATAATAATAATAATAATAATAATAATAATAATAATAACTGTAATTACAAAAATCATATGTGAAAGTACTATTTTGCAAATACTACGATAATCTCTCTCTCTCTCTCTCTCTTACAGAGATGTATGTTTTTTGGATGATGATTTACTAATTTTCAAATATCAATATTAATGTAAACAACAATAATGTAGATTCATTAAAGAAAATACTAAAGTGAATTAGCAAGATTTTAGTTTATAAATAAAAAGAATGATGTAAGAATGAAAGAAAATGCATTTTACCCCGCTGGGGTCCAACAACTGTCAAATGGAGGGGGAGTGTGAGTTGCCATCTCGTTTTGTTGCCATCTAAGGATCATATAAATTCTCTCTCTCTCTCTCTCTCTCTCTCTCTCTCTCTCTCTTTTACTGAGATGAGATAATTTCTATGGTACATATGTACGTTTATTAATATTTTCGCATAGAAATAATAGTAATATAACTAATTTTAAAATTCATATGTGATAGTATTTTAAAGAAGTACAGTAATCTATACACTTCACTCTTTTAATTAAGGATAACCCTCTCTCTCTCTCTCTCTCTCTCTCTCTCTCTCTCCACACGAGATACTAGTGCGTCGTAGTGGTAACTCTCGCCCTCTGTTTGGGCTGGAAGTGTATGTATAAGTATATCTTTAAGGACATTACTACATTTTATGGTAACTTAATAATATACAGTACTAGTTTACTAATAATATTAAGTTTAATGAGATTAAACAGTAACAATAACTCTCTCTCTCTCTCTCTCTCTCTCTCTCTCTCTCTCTCTCTCTCTCCATTATTATTCTCTCTGTCTCAGAAATAATTCATAATTTCACTCTTGATGGTCAGATATATGATGTTGCCATTCATTGGTCTCTCTCTCTCTCTCTCTCTCTCTCTTTATCTGTTATTTGCTGTAGGTATATATTTTTAATGGTAAAATGTTTAAGATGACTTTGAAATTATATTAATAATATAACCTCAAAGAATAATGCAGTAATAGGTTAGTTATTTTAGGTATATTTGAAGTAGGATGTTATTAAAGGTATACATTTGGTATCTGAACTCTCTCTCTCTCTCTCTCTCTCTTTCTTAAAGTGAGCTTTCGTCTGGAGCTGCCAGACATCCTCGGGCTGGGAAGCTGAGTGACTGATCTTGGTGGGGTGTCCGTCCTCGTTATATCTGTGGTTGACAGCAGGTGGTGTGCCCCATGCTTGTCTCCTATTGGCTGGTGGCAGTGAGTCTTTGTTTTCATTTATTGCCTGAGCTAGGTCTCAAGCCACTTTCTTTGAGCCGATGGTTGCGTTGGTTGCGTTGCAGCATATCCTGCAGCCGCCTGGACCTCCTGAGCGGCGCTGTGACGTTGATGGGCGTTGCGCTACGCTGTGGGACGTCACGGCTAATTTGATTTCCATCAGCTGCAGGAGTACCTCGTTCGGGGGCATTGTCTTCCATAGAGTTGTCATGATTGGTGGTATCATTGTTGGTGGCAGGTCTTCTCATACTCGTAGGGAGAGAAATTCTTCCTGCGTCGTATTCAGTGTAGGTTTTATTTGCTGGATGAGGAGCGCCTCCTGCAGCCGCAACCGACGGGCATCAGGGGCCTTCCCGATGATTTTTGTGTTCTGTATGATGACATCCGGGAGATGGCCTCCTGATGTTTGGTGCGGGCGTGATTCTTGATAGCCCCCTCTTTGGCGTGGCACGAGAGAAACATCACGAGAGACGACATCGTCAGGAATATTAAGATCATCGGGAGAGCATCTGACCCACGACGTCTGCGTCTCCTAGAAGTGCTGCTTATCCCCGAACAAAAGCCTCCCCTTAATACCACCCAAGAAGCGTTCCTGATACCGACGTGTGTGAGGAGGACCACACCCCTCCCCCCCACCGAAAGTACCAGCGCGCATGAAACAAACACCGGACATGAGAATAATACCAGGGGTGACGTCACTGAGGTAGAAGCCAATCAAGAGGCTCCTGGTGATACCCCCCCCCCTGAGAAGGTTTGCAAGACTCGTAAACGCCCGCCGTATGAGTCACTTTCCCATAACCAATGAAAACCCGACCTGCCTGAGAGGTGTTCTGACCGTACTCAAGAGCCCGCACCATCACGATATAAGATGAAGGACTCGCCTTTACGGGCTGCTCTGTGAGCAAGAGCCCGTGCTGACACAAGGTCAGCTAAATCAAAAACAACAACAACCACTGGAAAATCCTACCATTACCACCTTCCTCCCCATCCTGAGTTACGGGCTGCTCTGTGAGCAAGAGCCCGTGCTGACACAAGGTCAGCTAAATCAAAACAACAACAACAACCACTGGAAAAAAATACCTTACGGGCTGCTCTGTGAGCAAGAGCCCGTGCTGGCACAAGGCCAGCTTAATCCTAAACAACAAACAACAACTGGAATTTAGTCCCTCAGCAGTTATCGCTTGATAATGTCCTGTGGATCAGGAGGAAACATCGCATTGGAGAGAGAGAGAGAGAGAGAGAGAGAGAGAGAGAGAGAGAGAGAGAGAGAGAGAGAGAATTGTATAGGCAATAATAAATCAAATGACTCAACCGAATTTTACCATGCTCTTTGGTGCGTTACTCGCCAGTCTAAGCAACAACGAGAAAGCCGTCATCAGAAAGATAGAGAAGACTCGTTACAAGATGAATAGTGCTGAAGCAGCAGTCATTTTTAACAAAACATTATTATTATTATTATTATTATTATTATTATTATTATTATTATTATTATTATTATTAAGCTTATCCCCTATTAAGGGACAAAACAGTCACTGCCCAGTTCATTCTTCAACTGTTGAAATGTGGATGAACTCCCTAGTGCAGGAAACTTTCACAATATGAGTGGCTTGATACACCTACACAAATGTTGACTTTATCAGAAGGACATCACATTCCTAATACATGTTGCACTGGATACTTAAGTATTTTTTAGCTGTTGCAGCCTGTCCTTACCAGTATCTCATTTATGCTCTGAAGTGTCCATTCCTTTTTAAGTCTTCCCCTCCTTCTTCCTAAGCCTTTGTGCATTGCACATTCTTTTCATCTATCATCATCTTCATTTTTAAACTTGGCCAAGCCATTTCAAAACACACTGATCCTCACCCGTAATAACCTTTTCAACACTAATTTGCATACCTCCAAATATCTCACTCTTTCAGATTTGTTCTTACATAGACTTTGCAAGCAATCCTTTCCTATGACTTTCATCTTTTTGCTGTCCTTGCATTCATCATCCACACCTTGCTCCTACATTTACAATCCATTTTCTGCGTTCTTCCGTCACTCCATCATGGAGTTATTAAACAAGAAACAGCAGTAGGAACATAATACATCCTTGTCTCAGCCCCATTTTCCATGCCTTCGCTCTCATTTTGTCATTGCCTGTAAAATTCAGTGTTTTTTTTTTAACACCAAGGACTGTAAAATTCAGTTCTTTTATAACACCAAGGAATCCTTGAGAAAGCATAGCCCACACTGAATAGCAAATGAACTCTTGTAAAGCTGTAGTTTGTGATTAAACATAATGTACACGTGTTCCATCCAAAATAAGGAATTATTGATAATGCATATAGATAATCAACAAAAATTTCTATAAAAAGGAAACATTGCGGTATAAATATTCCTCTAATAGAGAAGGGGAGTATTCCTCTGTTTGAAATCAGTAATAAATAAAAATGCAAGCGCTCTCTCTCTCTCTCTCTCTCTCTCTTCTCTCTCTCGTCTCTCTCTCTCTCTCTCTCTCTCTCTCTCTCTCTCTCTCTCTCTCTCATTGCATCATTCATGCAGTATAGCCATCTCCAAACTTCCCATTTGGAAGTTTGTCTCATACAAGTTTAATTTGAATGCAAATGTTTCTCGTTCTTCTACAAGGACCTTGAAGTGTAAAACTCAGAAGAATATTAAGTATATAGTATTTTTCCATTGATGCACACTAAGTACATAAGTTGGGGAGGTCAAGATAAATTCAAGCATTATTATTATGCAATTCTATAGACTTTAGGCTGTATTTATGGCCTACGGAGAAATACTGTAGATAACCTGGAAGCATGTAAAGATAGATAGTATAGATGTTCAGTTTGGATGAGGTAAGGAAAACTGGGGGAACACACACATTGTATAAGACTGATCCAAAATACTACTAGAAAGTTTGTCAAACCAGATGGAAGTTCCAATTACTACTCAAAATCAGCAGTGGCTTTAGGATTAAAAATTAGCTCCAGGTCTTCACAGCAGTATTTTGTTCAAATTTTTAAAACATGTTATTATGTATGGTGAGAATTTGGGATATAAGATATGCATAGTACAATATTGTTTTGATATGAGAAACATTCATGCTATAGTTTTCATCTATTGAAAATCACTTTTGCATTCCCTAACACAGTACTGAATAATTGCTTTAACAGTTTCTGGAAGATGCAAAAGCTTTCCATCCTATTGGTCGAGTAGGGCAAGTTGATGAAGTCTCAAGAGCTGTACTATTCTTAGCATCAGATCATGCTTCTTTCATAACTGGGGTCACTTTGCTAATAGATGGAGGAAGCACCATTGCGTAAACTGAAAGCCACGGTAAGCATTAACGCCAAGGAGTTTAGTTTTACTAAATTTTTCCTGTTAAAGGTACCTTAGCTTTTTTTTCTTAAAATTAGCTAGACCACCAAAATAAAATGTTAAAAAGGACAATTATACAGTATATGCTAATTGACTCGTTCTTGGTGGTTTTGTTTTATGAAATTCACTGTATTCCATGGCCAAAATTCCCTCTAAAATATTTGTACACTGTAAAATACCAGTACAATTACATTGTGTGGTGCTCAAAGATCTACAGTGTCTCAGAAATGCAGAACTGTAGTAGTTATTGTCTTAAAAATGCAAACCTCTTATTTTCTCATACAATATTAATTCTTGGGTGACTTTAGTCCAGAGATTCAGTTATTTGTTCATATATGGAACAAACCTTGGTCTTAACGTAAGGGATAAATTCTCTAGCGCCTGTTGGAGTCTGGTTAAAAATAACAAGGAATTGGTGGTAATGGGAGTCAGCCAGTATGGGAGTAGGAGGAAGCAGCACTCCCTGCATTACCCCCACTATGCATCATCATATCAGTTTCTCTTTAACCACCTTTGTAGCAAGATGGTACGGTGTCTGCTCTCACAAGAAGCTCGTTATTTTGCATTTCCTGCCTGCATTATGCCTTGGCATTCTGTTTTTTGTGTGTGTGTTTGTGTAATATTGTGATGTCTGTGGATATTTTTTGCATTTACTGAAATGCAAACCCGTGGTAGAACTAAGTCTCTCCAGTGTCAGAAACGATGCCCTGGGGTTAGTAACAACCCTTGTTTTCATTACTTGTCTTCTTTGGATACAGACCCCATTCCACTCGTAATAGGTACAGAACTAACATATGCAGCATAAGTAATCCATGTTTTGAGTGCTGTCGTTGGCCTTCTGAGCAGTGGAAGAGGTTTGATAAAAGAGGAAATACTATAATAGGAAACTGACAGCAGCATCTTGGATAGGTTTTTCTCCTCCCTTGGTGGCAGGTGTATCAATTCCTTTTTGTTACACCTCTTCTTTAGTAAAATCTCCTCTCACTGCTGCTTCTTCTACTGAAGATTATTCTCCCTCTCAGTTTCTTTGATTTTGCCCTTAGAAGATTTGAGGGGGTTTGGGAGATCTTGTAATTGATGTTGCTGCCCCTGCTCTTTCAAGGAGGGACGCTTCCTCCCTGTGGAGGAGGAGGCAGCCCCTCTTGTACAGTCTTTTCAGTGGGAGATGTGCAGATGTTGTATGAGTGTTGGTCATCGGTAGGCTTGTCAATGGTACCAACCTTTTCTGCATCCCAGCAAGGTCTGCCATGATAAGTTTCCAGATCTCAATTTCGAAGATGTCATCTCAACATTCAGCAGTCTCCCTGTGTCTGTTTCCAGAGCTACAGTTGCCGTGACATCACCTTATCTGTCAATGGCTCTCCCAGCACCTTACTCCCTGCCATTTCCATCCATGCCATATCTGTTGACTTCCATCCATAAGCCACCTATGTCTGCTTCCTCCAACTCTCTCATCCTGGTTCTTTTTGACAAGTGAAGGTATGTTCCTTAAGAAGTACAGCCATGTCAAATTACCCAAAGTCTGTAGGAAAGATGATAAGGCTCCAATTAAGAAGTTGATAGTGAGGGAATGCTCTCAGGACAGAGACCTTCCCCTTAGTTTGTCGCCCTCATTCACATTTACGTTCTGGGAGGGATAGCGATCGGCGCTCTCGCTCACACAGCCATGACCATAATCGACCCTCTTGACCACATGGCCGTGATTGTGCTTCACGTAATGACAGTCTAACACACATGGCCATGTCTGTAATTGACACTCTTGATCAAATGGCAATGGCCATGCTTCACATAACGACAGCCGATCACAGTCAGCAACCAATAAAGACATTAATCATAGTTCTCACTCCTGTTCTTGTGGGCGGAATCTGAATCAGAACAAGATTCTACCTCATTCTGAAGATCTACAGACCCCCAAGAAAGTCCTGGGACCCGAATGATCCTATGCTCCAGTGGTGAACAACGATGTTCTATGTTCTCTCTCCTTCTCTCTATCTACAACTCGATCAACAGGCCAGATCATGATTCCTGTGGCCCGGAGGTAAAAGATACAAATCACCAGGAGTTTAAGATGACCTAGTCTGAGGTCGTTGAGCTTATTATTGGGTGTAATGATCTAGTTGAAGAGACATTGGCTACCTCCTCTGGTCACACTTCAGGCATCAAAGCTCTGCTTGGACCTAAGAAAAAGACTTGAAGTTACCATGCTTAAGCATGCCGATTTCATTCTTAACCAAGTGAATTCTCTTGTCTCTTTATAGGATAATTCACTCCACTCCAGTAGATCCTACAAGCTGCAAAGGTTTTTATGCAACCTCCAAGGTTTCCTTGCAACCAAGACAAGTTGTTCCAGACCTAGTTTGTTTTGGCTCACACATTTCATTAGACCAAATTGAAGCAGAGGGGCCATCCTTCACTCATCAAGAGGCGATTTCCTTAGACACAACGGTTTCATCAGCTTTCCAGGCCACTTCATGGGTTGATTTATGGACAACAACAGTAGCTACCAGGGGCAACACTGAAGAGTGCCACCATCTTTAGGTGTTGCAATCTGGCAGTAAGACTATTTCTTACATGGATCACTTACAGCTAATATGTGGGCCAATTGGTTACTTAAAAGAAGAGATGCCACCCTTTCCAAAGTCTCAAGATTTGTCAATACAGGCAGTCCCCAGGTTACGACGGGGGTTCCATTCTTGAGACGAGTTGTAAGCCAAAATCGTAGTAAGCCGGAACATCATAAAAAATCCTTAGAAAACCTTACTTTTAATGCTTTGGGTGCATTAAAAATTATGTAAACTGCATTTTTACTACATTTTTCATAAAAAACCTTCAAATATTATTGATTATTTTGCATTTTTGGTGTCGTATTTCTTGTGCCAGATGAGCGTTTTAGGCGTCGTAACCCTGGAACATGCGTCGGAACCCTGGAAATAATTTCTGATGAATATAATTGAAAAGCGCCTTAACCTCGGAAAGTCTTAAGCCGAACCCTTCGTAACCCGGGGACTGCCTGTATGTATTCCGTACTAGCTTTACAGAATGGAGATATCTTAAGCTCCTCATATCTCGTCCCCAAGGATCAGCTTAACACTGCAGTCGACAGGCGTACAGCAGACAACGATGACCTAGTACATCATGCTAGCAGTTCCAAACCAAGACTCCAATCCATATTCTTACATGTCTCCTAACAGATCTCGAGGCATGACAGTGCTGACCAAAGGTCGTCAACCTTCCCCACATCCACCAAAGAAAGCCACTCAGCAGCAGCGTTAGTTGGTGTTTCGGGCTGTTTGGCTGCTGGTTCTTTCGTTAATTTAAACAAGGAAGGTGCTTTAGATGAGCCTGCACACCATTCTCGTTGTCGGTCTCTGTTGCCGGAGCAGGAGGAGGGAGACACACTAGAGTTTTTGTCTTCCTTTTCAGAAGTTGATGATCTCATTTGTGGATTCAACAATTTGGAGAGTAGGACTCAGGCTCGGTCGTCTTACACTACTTCCTGCTTGGAAGCCTTGCTGGGAGCTACGCAGGATCCCAAATCATCATTTCAACTTCCCTTGTCGGGGCACGTCCAGTCGGTCTTGCATAAAGTTAATACCTCTGTTTCAGATCAAGACCATTCACTTCGCCGTAGGTGCTCTGCCAAGCCACTATCCCTGCCTCTAATGAGGCATAGGAAGTACTATGCTACAACTTCTGCCTTTTTGATGTCGTGTCATCTTAACCTGGACGTTATTTGTCTGAAGCTGGGATTGACTTTGGAGCAGGTGAGGTCGGTGGTTCCGTCCTTGTCTCCACAGGATGCCTGAGCATTGGAATCTACGGCAGACTCCATGTTGCAGACGGTTTCTTGGCTGGACTTCTGGTCTATGGTCATTGCCAAGATAGCTTCTGACAGGTCCCAGAAGGGTTGATGAGTGCGTCCTCTCTTGCCAGTTTGTTGCAGTCAGGAGGCAAGGCATTTTCGTATATGGCTCACCTCAAGTGTTAATTTGTGGGCTAACCTTCTCCTGATTAGAAGAGACACGGCTTTATCCAGAATGAAAAGATCACTTGACCCTGAGTCCTTGCTGGCATTGAGGAATGGGGATCTGTTGGAGT
This sequence comes from Macrobrachium nipponense, assembly GCF_015104395.2. Taxonomy (NCBI): domain Eukaryota; kingdom Metazoa; phylum Arthropoda; class Malacostraca; order Decapoda; family Palaemonidae; genus Macrobrachium; species Macrobrachium nipponense. The sequence continues at coordinate 124,020,849 of NC_087201.1, forward strand.
CTCAATTTTTGTTCCCTCAGACCAAGCTGAAAGATGCAATAGACCGGCGCCAGGCTGACATCAAGGACAGGTTAGTGCACCAGGCTGTGTCTAAGTCGGAGTCTCGTCCTCAGAGATGTCTGGCTCCTCCTCCTCCTCCTCCTCCTCCTACCCATGCCCAGCAGCAGTCAAGAAGATCGACGCCTGGTAGGCTGTCGAGGAGTTCGGTTTCGGCAGGGCCTCCCAGTTCATCTCAGCCTAGGTCAGAGGACCAACGTCCCTTTTGCTCTTCTTCCTTTAAGCTGAGAAGGGGCCTGAGGGGCAGAGGTTAAAAGGGGCCGTCGTTAGGTTAGGCGCTCTCCCTCTCCTGTGCTGGGGGAGGGGGGTGGGGGTTGGTGCCTGGCAGGCCATTGGGCCAAGTGGCAGAGTTATGGAGCAGAGTTGGTGGTAGATGTCCTTCTCCTCCTCTGTCAGACAAGCTGCAGTTCAGGAAGGCATATCCTACAGATTCTCTGAAGTTCTTGGCTCTTTGGGAGGAAGTGCAGAATATTCTGGACAAGGATGCAATAGAGGAAGTGGTGCATCTGTCTCTGGGGTTTTACAGGCACATCTTGGTGCCCAAGGCATTGGGAGGTTGGAGACCTGTGATTGACTTATCCACCTTGAATCACTTCATCAGGAAGACACGGTTCAAGATGGAGACCCTGCGTTCAGTGTTGGCAGCTGTGAGGGAAGGCGACCTCATGCTGTCAATAGACTTAAGGGATGCATACTTCCAGATCCCTATTCATCCAACGTCCAGGAAGTTCCTTCGCTTCTCTCTCAGGGACAAGGTCTTCGAGTTCAGTCCTGTGCTTCAGGCTGACAACAGCCCCTCAAGTGTTCACAAGGGTCTTCTCTCGTATCAAATTGGGCCCATGCTCTGGGGATCTGTAGGTGTACCTCGATGATTGGTCTCTACAATGGAGACTGGGGGAATTCTGGTCTCTGGTGGGGGACTCGCCCGTTAAAGGTTCCTCTGTCTCTGAAAGTGAGAGAAGACCTTTGTTGGTGGTTAGATGACTGAAATCTTTTGAAGGGTGTTCCTCTGTGTTCTCTCCCACCGGACTTCCTTCTGTTTTCAGATGCCTCCCTTGCAGGTTGGGGGGCCATTTAGGCATCCTCGTTGCCTTGGGCGTTTGGAGTTTGGAGGACAAACAGCAGCATATCAGCGTCTTGGCGTTGAAGGTAGCCTTCCTGGGTCTGAAGGAGTTTCGGGAGAAGGTAGAGGGTCATTCTGTCGTTCTCATGTCGGACAACACCATGGTGGTCGCCTATGTGAACAAGCAGGGAGGCCTGGTTTCTCGTCAACTTCACGCCTTGACAATCGAGGTTCACCAGTGGGCGGTCAGCAATTCAGTAGAGCTCTCAGCCAGGTATATCCCAGGCAAATGGAATGTGGTCGCAGAGAAACTCAGTTGTCTGGATCAGATCCTAGGCACAGAGTGGTCCCTTCATCAAGAACTAGCTGACAAGCTCTTCCAGGAAACTGGAGATATTCTGTCCAATGGTTCCAGATCCTTTAGCATTAGGCAGAGGACGAGTTCCAACATCCCTGGGACAACCTGGGGGTGTATGCCTTCCCTCCGTTTTGTTTGATCCGTCAAGTTCTGAACAAGCTGATGAGTTCGCAGGGTCACAGGATGACTTTGGTAGCCCCTCTGTAGCCTCAGGCGGAATGGTTCCCAGATCTGCTGTCGTTGTTGGAGGTTCTGAGGGAAATTCCCCCTTGACGGCATTTCCTGTGTCACCCACATGTGTAAAGGTTCCACCAGTCGGTAGAATCCCTGTCTTCACGGTCGGAGGCTATCAAGTATCTCCTCCAAGCAAGAGGCTTTTCTCAGAGAACAGCAGGGCATATGTCCAGCAGTCCCCGAAGGTCGACCTCTGCAGTTTACCGAGGCAAATGGGCGATCTACTGTGATTGGTGTCATAAACTGGGTTTTTGCCTCGCAACCTCTATTTAACAAATAGCAGACTTTTTAAACTTCCTCAGAGATGAGAAACATTTGTCTGTTTCTGCCATTAGAGGCTACTGGGCGGCCCTGAGTTTAGTGTTACGCCTTAAAGGTATTGACATTTCCTCATCCTGGGAACTTTCCTTGCTAGTTAAGGGGTTTGAGCAATCGAGTTCTCCTAGGGAGCTCAAGCCTCCGACGATGGATGTTTCCCTGGTTCTCAAGAGCTTCACTAAGGGTCCATTTGAGCCTATGCATTGCTCATCTAACAGGAACTTGATGCTCAAGATCGTTTTCCTCCTGGCCTTGGCATCTTCGAAGAGGGTAGGAGAGCTACATGGTCTGAGCTATGATGTGAAGCACACCAGGGGTTGGTGTCCTTCGAATTTGTCCCGGAATTCGTGACCAAGACCCAAAATCAATCTGTGCACGATGACAGGTTCACTTCATTTTCAATTCCATCACTGAATGACTTTGTGGGTGGTGATCTCAAGAGCTTTTGTTGTGTCCTGTCCGGGCCCTGTGTTGCTATCTTAAAAGGACTCGGCACCTTAGACCAGGCTGTCGCAGACATTTTGTTAGCACAGGACATTTAAAGAAAGATGTGTCAAAGAATACTATCTCTTTTTGGATACAGGAAGCTATCAGACAGGCATACTTAACTCTTGATGATTCCGCCACCACATCTGTGCAGGCTAGAGTGCATGACGTTGGGGGTATTGGTCCCTCTCTGGCTTTCAAAAAGAACTTGGCTGTACATAGAGTGTGAGCGCTGGTACTTGGTTATGCCAGTCCATGTTCACCTCTTTCTATCTTAAGGATGTTGCCCACAGATCTACGGACAAGCTTTCCCTGGGTCCTGTGGTGGCTGCCCAACAGGTTGTGTAACTCATAGTTGCCCTTAACCCTCTTACGCCGATTGGACGTATTATACATCGAGTCAAAATGTCTCCCGTATGCCGATTGGACGTATTAAACGTCGACTCAAAAGTTTTTTTAAAAATTCGCGGAAAAATACTTATAGGCCTACCAGCCGAAAACTTTTGAATCACGCGCCTTGGGGGATGTTGGGAGTTCACGGATCAAGGCGTTGTTTTGTTTACAATCGTTACGCAGGCGCGCAAGCGCGAATTTCTTTCTTATCGCACTAAAAAGTATCAGTGACACATCTCAAAAATTATTTTGTCACTTTGACATAATTTTTGCACCGTTTTAAATTATCCGTTATATAAAGTATTATACTATATGAAAATGTGTGCAATTTAATGTAGAATACAACAAAAAAATACTCATGATTGTAGCTTTTATCAGTTTTGAAATATTTTTATGTAAATAACGATAAGTGCCAAAATTTCAACCTTCGGTCAACTTTGACTCTACGGAAATGGTCGAAAAACGCAATTTTAAGCTAAAACTCTTATATTCTAGTAATATTCAATCATTTGCCTTCATTTTGCAACAAATTGGACGTCTCTAGCACAATATTTCGATTTATGGTGAATTCATAAAAAAAAACTTTTTCCTTACGTCCGCGCGGTAACTTCCGAAAAAAATCAGAAATTTTTTCGTGCGATTGTCGAAATGTTTGCACCATTTAAAATTAGCCGTTACATAAAGTTTTATATATGAAAATGTGCGCAATTTTATCTAGAATACAACGAAAAAGGATTGAAGGTTGTAGCTTTTCTCTTTTTTGAAATATTTGCATAAAAATCACGATAAACAGAAAAAAAACCACGTTCGGTCAACTTTGACTACCAAAATAGTCGTAAAACGCAATTGTAAGCTAAATCTTTTACAATCTAGTAATATGCAGTCATTTATCTTAATTTTGAAACAAATTCGAAGTGTCTAGCACAATATTTAGATTTATGGTGAATTAAAAAAAAAAACATTCTTTCCCTCCACGCGCCGATTCGTGGCCGCAAATCTCCGAAATGCGTACATCGCATTCTCCTAATATTTGCTCCTTTTCATATTAGGCGTTTTATAGAGTTTCATATATGAAAATGTGCGCAAATCCGTGAAGAATACAAACAAAAATAATTGAAGGTTGTAGCTTTTCTCATTTTTGCAATATTTGCACATATAAAAATATATATATAACAATTTCGACATTCGGTCAACTTTACCTCGTCCGAAATGGTAGAAAACTGCAATTCTAAGCTAAAACGCTTACAGTATCGTAATATTCAATCATTTGTCTTAATTTTGAAACAAATTGTAAGTCTCTAGAACAATATTTAGATTTATGGTGAATTTTTGAAAAAAAAAAAAAATTTTATGTCCTCGTGTTACGAATTCATGCATCATTTTGTGATATTTTTTCTGTGTTGCTTAGATTGTTTTACAATGTGTTATATATAAAAATGATTGAAATTTAGTGTACAATACAACGAAAAAAAAATTAACTGATTAGTTTCAACCGTTTTTCGCACAGCTTGATTTTAATACAATTATGTATTAATTTTTTTTTTGTCGCTACCATATTATTTATATATGATAATGATATTTTTTTCATTTCTGATGGTTGCATACTAAACTTCAGGCAATGACAAAAAGAGGAGCCAAAAATGAACTCTTAATCTTGAAAACTAAGCGCGCTGCGATTTTTTGAAAAAATGACAATTTGTCGAAAATTGCATTTTTCCTAACTATACAAACCTGAGGTCCTTTAACAATAGGAAGTAGCTAGCGGCAGCTGGAACGGTCGTAAGCTTCGAACAAGGGGAGAACGGTAGTTAACTGCTTGTCCGACAGTCGCGCGGGAGGTAAACAAATCACTTTTGCTTTTGGCCCATGCAAAATACGCAGAGTGAGGGGTGGCTTGAGGAGGGACTATATGTAAAGGACCTCAGGTTTGTATAGTTAGGAAAAATGCAATTTTCGACAAAGTTTCATTTGTTCCGATACGTAATACAAACCATCGGTCCTTTAACAATAGGAAGACTCACTTCTTGGTGGGAGGAATCTGAGTCTTTTGATGAACAGACTGGTGTTCGTCCATCCCTGGAATGCCTCCCTGGTCGTAAGAGCGAGGGAGGGATCCAAGCCTCTGTCCGATTGATCGGGGAGTGCACCGCAGGATCAATGGTCAGACCTCTGGGCCGAGTACTAAGAGAGAGGCAAGCGTATCTCTTCGTACCAGCAAGCAAGAACTTGTTCCTGTTTGCAAGAGGCAACATAAAGTATGGGTTGTCTCAAGCTGGCATCCACTTCCTCCCCCTTGTTGGAGGAAGTGGTGGATATACGCTCCTATCCCAAGTGAAAGGGATAAGATGGGGCTCTGTTGAGTAGCTCACCTGCATCTTGTCCTTATCCAGCAGGGTGACGACTGTGTCCCTCTAACCACAGGTAGAGGGGAAGAAAAAGATGGGAAGAGGAGCCAGTCACACTCTCATTCACTCATCCATTCTTACGGTCACACCAGGACTCGATGCTGTTCAGCCTGCGAGGGTCTGGGTTCGCTACACAACGTGTTGAGCAGCCACCACGGGTCCCAAGGAAAAAGATCCAAGGACCTGTGGGCAATATCCCGAAGGTAGAAGGAAGGGCATGTGGTCTGGTTGGACCAGACCCCTGCCTTCAGTACCTGCGCCACGGAGAAGTTCTTGCGGACAAGGCAGCATCTCCTTCGCATCGAAGGCGGTGAAGTCCATTAGGGAGGGGATTGTGAACGACTCGAACCAATCGTCAGGGACCGAAAGGGGTTTCTGAGTCTTCGACTACGAAGTTCGGTACAAAATCGAGCGTCACGGATCCCCATCCCCTGGATGCTTGACTTCGCAGGAGAAGTCATGCAGTTCCTCAGAGGAAAAGAAGGAAATAGTCGCATGACCTATTCCTCTTCTCTACTTCGGTGATGTCCAGTACCCATACTGGTCTGTCCGTTTGCCACGAAGTCTCTCGCATCCTCCTATCCCCATGCAGCGAAGTTTTCGGTAGTGGATAGGACACCGACACTCCATGGTGGGTGTCGATGGTATGGGTACTGTGACAAGCTATTAAAACGAAGTAATGATTGCTCTGTAACAACCGAACTAAGTCAACAGCGTAGTTCGTAACTGACTCGGGCGCTCTGACAGCTGCCGACTGACTGCGTTCGGTAGGAGGCAAGTTGTTCAAGCATCCGAGTAAGTCACGTGACCTTCGCCTTTAAAGGGTTATGCCGAGAGACCAAACAAATAATGGATTTGTTTGTCACCAATGCCGGACAGCGAGGTGATGATTCTCTTAAGGCATGTGCCCACAGGCGAAAGTCAATTGCCTTCTAGAGACCGAGGTCCTGAAGGCAAAACATCTCATGGTTGTTGAATCTCAGCTAAGGAGAAGCAACACTATGTACCGTTGAAGACGAAGGTAGATATTGAATGCAACCTACGTCTTCACAGACGAATCGAGAGAAGGATTCTCAAGATTCATAACCTGTGCTTACAAATGACTGAAAATGCTAACCACTATTACATTGCTGTCCGGTGAGAAGTCGTAGTTGCAATGAAAGCGGGGCGTTCTTCAGTAATGAAACACAGGGGAAAGCCGCCTGAAGAACTGCTTCTCATGGGCTGAACATTTGGAAGTAGAGCTGTCAGGTCGGAGAGTAGGCGATGTCTTCTGACTTATCTTGTAATTCGGGTTGAACAATGAACAATTGTACACCTACGAATACGAGATATTTTGAAGACAAACTCAGATGTCTGCAAAATCATTCGCATTATCGCAGTGCGATGCAGCGGGAGACTTGTACAGACTTCTGTTACCGTGCGGTAAACAGAAAGATGAAAGAGTCCAAGAGATCTCTGTTGAAAATTCTCGCAATGTCGAAGGCGATGGAATCTAGCGTCACAGCAGTAGATGGTCCTTCATTATTGCGAGAATCCCCGTTAATCAGAGACCTAAGTCCATGATTGTTGGGCAGAGATACGGTTCGGTAGTCAATCAAAGCAGGGGAGAGAGAGACATAACTGACCGTGCATCTCGGAGGCCCAGCTGATACTGAGCTGCTATCAGGCAGTTCAATACGCAGTAGTTGAGCCTGAGCTCTCGCTGACTCGTCATCCTGAGTTGCCAGGTAATCCATTATTCCACGAAGGAATGCGTTCGGCTAGAACTACCGAGCATAAAAGATATGCTCGAGCAATTATATTTAGGCGAAACGAATTTCGGTAAATATAAAAGTTGAAATGGTGTTGTCGTGACAAAACCATTATATTTAGGCGAAACGAATTTCGGTAAATATAAAAGTTGAAATGGTGTTGTCGTGACAAAACCATAAGTATATAAAATTGAAACTGAAAACTCCTGGGAGGTTGCAGGCAACCCCGAGTTGCAGTTCAATTAGAATACTTCTCTTCTAAGTCGCAATCCGTAGATTAACTAGGATATGCGCCTACCCCTCGGACAATTCAACTGCTTAGTAGAATCATGTCGCGAGGTTAATATACGTAGTATATTTGTAGGATTCTGAACAACGATCCTCCCAATCCTAAATTCTTTCCTTCAAGAAAACACAAAATAAGGATTGGAGATCGACACCTTCGATCTCTATCAAAGAGAGTGAAGGAGAAGTCTTCCTCGAAGGAAAGCTTCAATGGTGAACAGAATACTAAGACGATAGTTCAAGCCAAACTGGATATTCCCGTCCGATCTTCTCTATTCCAGGTTGGTCGCCTACTGTGAGATAGTTTCTTTCAGCAGCAGTCTTCTTCCCAATGCTAGAAATTCCAGGAATTCGAGCATAGGCGAGGTTCCCGATTATCGTGTAACGTATCGGGGATTCTCGTCTCGCTCACTTTGGACCGTGGTCTCGCCTAAGTGTTTGGAGATCGTAAAAAACTCGAACACTCTGAATGCGCTAGAAATTCCGTAGAATCCTAGCAGTCTGCGAAACCCCCACCGAATTCGTCAAACGATATCGGCTGGTGGTCCTCTCGATTCCCGTAGAAATCGAGAATGGGGCAGGATCTCTCCTCAACGACCGGGGCTTACGTCAGGTAGGACCCGAAGGTCCCCAGCAGAAGAGCTCCCCGAATCGCCGGAGCGAGACGGGCCCTTAGAAGGTCCCGAAGGAGCCTTCTTAGGGGGGAAAACCCGGGTTACCAGCTGGTCGCTGCAAGAGCGGCCGCTGGCCTGGCGAGAGTCACCTGAGCGGCTCTCACCTGCCTTCTGCTCCGTGCCGCGTCTTGGCGCCGAGCGAACTCTGGCGCCGAAACTTGGCTGCACGGTCTCCCGAGGGAGAACGTACACTCGGGATCTCGCGAACGAGAGACCGAGCCGGAACCTGGCGTAGCAGCATCGCCGCTAGCACCAGGCGAGGAAGTACCAGAGCTAACCGATACTCCTCTGGTCCCCGTCTATCTCTTCCTTACGGAAGGGGAGACGGGCCCCGCTCCCGAAGGAGCAGGAGGACCAGCAGAAGGACCCCCCGTCCCACCGGGGTGGGACGGGCCCTTAGAAGTTCCCGAAGGAGACTTCTTAGGGGGGAAGGCAGCCTTCTTCTTCTTCGGCTTATGGGCCTTAGAAGTCGAAGGGAAGAGGCAGCAGCAGACGATGAAGACGAAGATGATCAGCTTCCTCCCTTCTTCCTCAGCTCACGCAGGACAGTCGTCATTCTCCCAATTCAGGCCGGAGCCGGGGCTATTGCCGAAGCAACACGGCCCGACTGCACCTGTCCGGAAGGACCTGGGACTGGGGAAGACACACCGTGGGCAGGACCAGCATGGACAGGCTCAGGAACCAGGAGCGACAGGAACAGCAACCAGCTCAGGAGCGGCAGGAACAGCGGCAGCGGTAGACCCAGAAGGGACAGCCAAGCCAACAGCGGGAATCACATCAGCGGCAGGTACGGCAGCCAGCGACCTGGGTACTGGCGGCCGGTCCAGGGGCGAGCTGCTGGAACAGCGGAAGTCTGGGGCAGGCAACACGAAGAAAACAGGCGGCGGCGGCAACCCCCCTCGGTACGGCGGCGGCCCTAGTAGCGGCAGACGGCGTCACCGACACAGCAAGGGGAGTGTAGACCAGGAGGGGGGGGAGCAGCATAAGCGACCGTGGTAGTAGTGGAGACCGCCCCAGACCTCGCTAGACGCTGCAGCAGCCCGTGGATGCTAGGCACGCCCTGCCGCCGCGGTGGTCCATACCTGTCCAAGGTCGTCTCCCACGGATGTAGCACCTGCGGTAGCATAGATAGATTAGTAAGAGGGGTTCCCTCACGCACGGGGGGAAGACATGCCCCACCCCGAACGCAAGGAAGACCCCAAATACAAAATACAACGAAGAAGCTGAGCGGGGGGCAGGAAGGAAGACGAAGAATCGGATAGCAAGGGAGTCGCGGGAGAGCTTTCCGACGACTTCCTGGCAGACCTTCGCTTCCCCCACCCCCGCACAGCAGTGAAAAGTAATATGAAAATGAAACAGAATACTGCCCTTGCGATTCACTCATAGAACTTAAAGGGGAAAAGATCAATTCCCGGGTAAGAACGGAAACTTGATCCAAATAATATGATGCTATCATATATTATGAAAATGAAACAGAATACTGCACTTGCGATTCACTTTCACAGAAAATAATCGTAAGGATCAATTCCCGGGTAAGAGCGAAAATTGATCCAAATTAAATTTATGCAAATAAATAAATGAAAATGAAAAGAATACTGCATTGCGAATCCACTTTCATTGCATTTTATCATACAAAATAAAGGCTCGTGCCGAGCGCAAATCACGCTCTCAGTAACGAACGCACAGGGCAAAAATATAATGAAAAAAGTACTTACATTTTCAATTACACACTTTCGCCCAAAATACATGACTCGGCGCGAGCGCGCCCGCCCTCGGCACCGAGACATAAATTCCAAGGGTTCAACTTTCATGAAAAGAGAGGAACAAATCGGCCGCATCTAACGGCGATAGCTTTCCATGTTTGGTTCAATAATTTAAGTAACGAAAAACTGAAACAGTGTACTTACAGCTTTCATCTTTTCAAAGTCCAAAACAAACCATTTAGTAAAGAAAACTAAAACCAATATTAAAACAAAGCCATACGACGATGAAGCGGGCAGAGAGCGATGAACGAACACGTCCTTCCACACCCGCAGGCCGAAAGCAAAAAGTTGATTTGTTTACCTCCCACGTCGCCGCGGCGGCGCGACTGGTCGGACAAGCAGTTAACTACCGTTCTCCCCTTGTTATTCGAAGCTTACGACCGTTCCAGCTGCCGCTAGCTACTTCCTATTGTTAAAGGACCGATGGTTTGTATTACGTATCGGAACAAATTATTTTTTCCGCTTCCGCGCTCACTCCAAACCCGCCTCGGCATACAGGAGACGTTTTGGTTTTTAGGCTTAGGCGTAAGAGGGTTAACAGGGTACATTTGTATCTTACCTAAGATGACTGTGTGGATGAGAGAATGAGTGAGTTGGCTGGTCTCTTTCTTTCTCTTGTACCTTTCCTTCTTCCTTCGGGCGGGTTAAGGAATAGACACGTCATTCGCTGGACTGGTCTGATACAGGTGAGTAAGGTAGTCATACTGATAGGATGGTCGCATAATATACAAATATCAAACCCTCTATTTGGTAGCATATGCTCCACTCCTTGGCAAGGAGGAGTTGGGAATGGTAACAAACCCTGGTGTGTTGATTTGCTATTGGACAGTCAAAGTTTCTCTTTGGTTCCCTATATACAATGATTCCCATACATCATTGTATGTCACTTAGTGTCCGAGTGGTTAAATATCAATTTATCTAGCTTCTCAACAGGCTTTTGTCCCTCTCCGGAAGTTATTTCTTCTGGAGCTGGACTGGTGGGTAGGCCCCCAGCCGGTTTAGGATGTCTTGTACCTCCCTCCAAGTATGAGTCTATCCTATTGTTAAGACCGAAGGTTTGTTCGCATATGAACAAATGACAAATTTTGTAAGACAATTTTTCATAGCTACAAACCTGAGGTCTTAATATTATACTGCCCACCTCTAGCCATCCCTCTGTCTGCTAAGACATCCTGAGTTGGGAAAGACTGACGCGATGGCTTAGATGCGTGGTCCTTGACCACTCTTCACCCGATATATGCACGCGTTGACAGATCTCACAAGATTCCTTGCCTTCATCTACGATTTAACTGGATCTAGCTAGGTGCTATAAATTATCCTATTGTTAAGACCTCAGGTTTGTAGCTATGAAAAATAGAAATAGTCTTGGAAAATTTGTCATTTTATCCACTTTGAGAAAGGAGTAAATGACAGTTTGATATATATATGACGAAGGGGAAGAAGTGTCACTCAAGAAGTTCATTCTCTCTCTCTCTCTCTCTTTTTTAATGGTAAAATATTTAAGATGACTTGAAATGATAATAATATAATCTCAAAGATTAACACAGATAGGCAGTTATAAGCGCTTTTAGAGGGGGTTCTAAGCATTTGCGAATTTCATCTGTACGTGGGGGTCTGGGACACATCCTCCGTGAGTACGGGGTCCACTGTAGTGATAACCCAGATTGGAGAAATTGATGGATTTTCATATGGATTTCTTGGAAAAGTTGATTTGAGATTTGTACTTAGTCTTTATAGCATCGTGAGAGTCTGAAAATTATTAAAGAGAATTGCTCACCTCATAGATATTATATCAATTGCTGTTTGTATGGCTGAAAGTTATGCAGTAAACACAGATGACGATATTAAAGGAAGGCCAACCTTGATTAATTTATCATTCAAGAAAGCTGAAGCTTCTACTCCAGTAGTATTGCTTTCGAGCCATCTGTTTATATCACGAACTGGTTTCCTTCTTCCATTGCGTGCTAGAGCATGTTGCCGATACATCTGTATTAGTCATATTTTGCTTAAGAAGTCAAGACAAAACACTGCATATTTTTATTCATCTCTGAGTCCAAGGTGGTGGGTGTTCTGTTGTTGGAGGGGAAATTGGTGTTATTTTATGAGGGTTCACTAGGTATTTAGCTCCTTTTGGGAAGTAGCCAGCACCATTCCATTCAATCCTAGGATTACAATCAGAAAGCAGGCAGCTGCAGATGATCCTGATTGTAAGGAAAGGCCCCTGTATAGTGCCACCGGGGGAATCATCTGTAATACACAAGGAAGACACTGGAACTGCAAAAGCGGTACCCAACCATCTACAGACATGTCTTGTCTTTCAGTGAGGGAGTCCAGGAATAAAGCAAGTGACGAGCTCCCTGAAGTATGTCTGCCATTCTGAGAGATGAATGGGTGACATATATATTCCTCCTAGGATGGACTGAGCCAGGGGTAAGTGGAAGAGAAATGGTAGCTGAAGGCAAGACGATGCTAGAAGGATTTAGTAGCATTTCCAGGGCATTGAGACCCTCTGAAGAACCTAGCAAAACCTTCTTAAGCCTCTTTCTCCTCTTTTCATACTTTCCTACTGAGGTGAAGTCCAAGAGGCACATTTATCACATGGAAGGGAATGAGCTGAGCACATTTGCTTCAACTCCAAGTAGTAAAATGTCTTACCCCCCATCAAAAATGTGGCTCTACCAATATGGAAGGTATAAAGCGACTACACAACCACCCACAACCTCCCCAAAAGACAACAGACAAGCAAAATGTAATCACACAATGCACAGGTACAGGTAAAGGTAAAATTATATTCAACAATCACAAAGTGGAGAGACAGCAAAAGCATCCTCTCTGGAAAGTGGCTGAAAAAGAATTAAATGGTGAGCATGAAGTGAGCATTGGTAACAACCCTCCCCCCCCCATCTCCATTTTAACTTCCATGTTTACCAAGATTCAATAGCCATACTCCATACAAGGAAGGTGATGGTCATATCCCCATATAAATGAATTGTACTTAATATTTTTACAGTACATGCAGATGCTGCAGAAATAAGTTCACCAAGAATTTGCAGTTTTTATTTCTGAGTTTTTTGAGTTTGCAGTCTTCCTGTCAAGTTCTGGACAACAGAGTGCTATATCCTACTTCATTGCAAATATATATTACAGAATATCATACATAAATACTCTGTTCCCAATTTTTTTTCAGAGGCGCTCACTGTAGTAGTAGAGGGTAGCGGGGCTATAGTGCGGCTCCTCTGTTGATGGGGTTTTGGCGGAGGAAGAAGCTAAATGGCAGGGTACCTCTGGTAGTGGTATTCACTCACCATTTATATATACCGACACCTTTTATTACAAGGTGAGCGAGCCATTTACCTTGGCACTAACGTTTCTCTTTTTCTCTGGTATGAATAGCAATATTTATGCCTAGAAATAGTATCAAAGGAACCTATTTCACGGAGCGACACAGGCCCCTCGCCCAGAAATAGATTTTTCCTTCGTCAAAATCCCTTTTTTCTTCATAAATGAAAATACTTTGAAATATGTGATGTGAAGTATGATCTTCTGGGATGCATAAGAAAAAAATAACATTTAGCATTTAGAGTTAAGTGTCAATGAAAACCTGCAATCCATGAATGCAGTTTTCTGAAATTGTAATTATTTTTAGGTAATAAATGGTATATATATGAAAGAAAAGTTCCACCATTACAACAAGTTCACCGTTTCCCTACAATTCAAATTCGTGCAAAATCTCCAAAGCTTGTAGTATATGTATTGTATTTAGAAAATCCTCACAGGATGAAAATATAAACTTGGCAGTTAACAAGAAAAAATTCAAAATCCTTGACCAACTTTATAACAACTTAATAGCCAATTATGAAGACATGTACAGAAGTCAACTTCACTACATATTTGCTAAATGTCAATAAGACATAAATTTGACACATCTCATTTTTTCAACAGTGTAAGTTCTGCTTACATGGGTACCAAAAGAGAGCAAGGGGATTATGATCATGCATAATGGGTAAAACTGCAATTGTTACACAGGGAATAATGATTTTATTTAAATATAAACTCCAGGTTGTAACATATATTTGACTAACCATATACAATTTTGTATATATAATGAAAATATGTGTAGGGATATCAAATTTACTCCAATCTCACAGATCAGAACTTTCTTTAATGAAACTAAAGTTACAGTACAGCATTCTTAAAATTAGTATGTACATGAGACATGCTTTGTACAACTTGCCTAATGTGTACCAGAGTAAACATGTCAGTTAGTGGTAAATCCTAAATTACAAACCAATATTTTTACATAATTTTAAAAACTATTAGAGTAACCTCTATGAGATCACCACACACACAGTAGCATCTAATAAAGTTACCAGCAATGTTATGAGCACTGTTTAAGAACTACCCTAAAGGGAGAAAATTAGTATTCTTGCCATCAGTTCTGGAGATCAACTAATCTCAAGAGGTTTGAGGGTAGAATCTCTTCTATAAAACAAAGTTAATGGTTCTAGCAAGCAGTTAATCAAGAGCAACAACAGTTTATATACTGTATGTAGCCTACTACTATTATTCTGGCATTTGCTCATGCACCTGTCAAGGGTTTATGATAATCTATTTACAAGTTCCTAAAGAACTTGAAGTTGTGATAAGTTCTTGGATGCAAAGGTCATCTAAACTAGTTTAACTTGAGGTTAGGATGAACTACCTATAAAATACTTCTGCTTTAAAACAATCTCAGAAGACATTATACAAGCAAATGTAAACATGTAGGAAAGTGAGGCATATTGCCTAGCTCAGGACAAATTTCAGGTATTGTAAATTAGCCCAATCATTAACCATATAACAGAAGATAATAAAATGAAGAAGAAAAATGCAAAGCAGTGAATTTAATGGGCTAACTGCTGAAAAATGCAAAGCAGTAAATTTAATGGCCTAACTGCTAATAAAAGGATTACCTTACAAGTTCTCACCAGGAAAAATTTCAGGTAAAAGAGTTAAGAGTTGTGATTCCACAGCTTGTGTGCAATCACAAGTTAAAATAGAGATTTATGTTCCATTATGTACAATATTTATAATTATCGTGAACATAGTTCTCTGACATAATGAGAAGTACACTCGACAGACCTTTCGTGATGTTCCTGAAGACTGATTTCTGGTACACAAGAAGAAATGAAATTACCTGGAACAGCACTAATTAGTCATCTTCAGCATATAACATCTATAAACTCTTGGTGAGAAAACAAAATTCTTCTAGATGGGTTTCCAATGGAAGGACTTCTAAACAATAAATGTTAGACAGCTTAAGTCCAGTTAACAGTATGAAAAATGGATTTTCGTGTTTACTTGTGCAACTTGTAGTCAAAAGTCACGCATTCAGCCAATATTGTCAGCCATTGCAGGGCTCACTTCATTGACCACACCTGACTGGCCAGCAAGGTCATGGATTACCCACTCAAACCAGTTCAGGTAATGCCAATGATGTACCAGCACATGGTTGAAAAGGTGCTCCACACCGTTGCTGGCTGAACTCTGGGTTTAACCAGAGTTTAACCAAGAGTGGCATACATTCCCTATTCTCCAAGTGCCACCAGTCAGGAAACACCTGTTCCTGAAAACTACAAGATCCTCAAAAGCAGAGTTTCCTGTAAACTAAAAGAATTATGGGCTTGGTAAAATATCACTACAGATTCCTCACGACCATTGCCAAAACCAAGAACCAACTATACAATGTCCATAGCAGAAATGCCAAGACACAGATCGGGCTCACCCAACAAGGCAACCTATAAGCAACATAGAATGCACTTAAAGGCACCACAATACTGGTGTTTCCCAACCCCCAGCCAGTCTTGCTCTCCCCACCAATGCAAGCAGTGTTATGATGGGTGCTGTCATAGGAAATGAAATTAGCAGTACCAAACCCCAATTTTTCTTCAGTTGGAAACTGACAGCAGCAGAGAAAACTCAAATATAAGGGAAAAAATTTCAACACTTTTATTAAAATGTACAAAAAAATAAAAAAAATTATTTTTGAGACCAAGATTATATTTTTTTTTTTTTTTTTTTATAGCATTTCCTTCCATGTTTGGCACCCATGCTTATATTTTTGTAGACATGATTAATTGTAAGAAAATCATGGTGTCTCAAAATGATTTTTTTTTTAACTTTTTAGTGCATTTTAATAAAAGTGCATTTATTTTATTTATTTTTTACGGAAATTATAGCCAATTTGTGATTGCAGCTAACAAAATTGAACATGGTATCCTGTTAAGCCAAAGAAGTTTTGAAAAATCCCTAGAGTTATTAACTTTTTCTACCAAGTTAAAGAAGGTATGAAAAAATCAGATTTTCATACCATCCTGAAATACTAGGAGAGGTCACTGCAGACCTATATATCTATGTAAGGTTGTATTTTCACTGAGATTGAGTAACCATGCAAAATTTCAAGCTCATCAGACTCAGGGAACAGGTCAAACATTGAGTCACAAGTTTTGACCCAAACAGATGCAGAAGTAAAGTTAAATAATAGCCAATAAAAATACAGCATATTCAACATCAATGGTACACTTTTTGCCCGCCTGACAGATCACCAACCACAAAGCAGGATTCATACTAAACCAATGCCTACTTTGGTTGAACAATAAAACACTCCGGGCAGAAAATACCTCAATAGTAGATGCAGTGTCAGTCAAGAAAAGAAATTATTTTGGATTGAACTGGGAATCGGCTACAAAGAACTCACCGATACCCAAAAACACAATCCTGATGCATGCAACTACCACACTGTCATAAATAACATGAAATGGGGAGACATCCCTTTCTTTGCTATGGGTACAACATTCCACTGCAACACCAGCTCCCACACACTGCTAGCCATACAACTTCAGCCAGCAAAACTGCAGAGGACCTTCTTGATCACTTGTTTCTGTCGCCAGTATCACTTGAAACCCATGGTCTTACCAAAAGCAGATCAAAGCACAGCAATACACACTGTACTCTGTGCATCCTGTGTATGCCTTAACTTCACTGGATTACAATGATGATTTTTGCTTTTAGTGGCTGATGATGAGGAAATATACCTTTGGCTCCATTCATCTCATTAATGGCCTCTGTCATTAGTGTTCACAAACTATGGTCCCTTGAGCTGGAATCGAGTATGAAATGTTATGCTTGTGATGACTTTATTCTGTTCATGATCAGGATGCTTAGTAAAGAAAATTGCTTACAACTTCACAATTTAGTGTGTCTATTGTTACTGGAACCAACTAGTTTAGTAATGATAAACACCAACAGTTATCCTAATACCAGAGCTAGCCAAAAAGATACAGGCAGTCTCCGGCTTACGATGGTCCGAGGTTACAACACTTCTCAATTATATTCATCAGAAATTATTTCCAAGTTTACAACGCATGTTCCAGGGTTACGATGCTTACCATTCCACTCTGGCAGAAGAAATATGACCAAAAATGCAAAATAGTCAATATTTGACATTTTTTTATGAAAAATGCAATAAAAATGCAGTTTACATAGTTTTAATACACCCAAAGCATTAATAGTAGTAAGGTTTTCTTAGGATTTTTTGACGATTTTCCGGCTTACGGCGCGTCTCGAGAACGGAACCCCTGTCGTAAGCCGGGGACTGCCTGTACTACCTAAACTAGCCAAATAAGATAATCTGCATACATTTTCTATGGTAAGTGTTGCATTGTTTGATACTTTTGTCCTGCTATTGCCAACACATTTAAATATCAAATGTATCTAAATTGAAGAATTAATTGTTTTCCTATTTTAAGACTGAGCTATGTCTCCAAAAAATTCAGGGATGCACTGGCAAACACTCTTGGACTTGTTCATAGGTCACAGAATGTGATAGCAAGAACAAACTTTGACTTTTGTTTGAAGAATGGGAAAAATGACATGCTTCTACTTTGCTTTGTACACAACCACCTTTTTCCATAAGAATCCAATTTTTAAAATTGCCTCCACACTTTGACAAGATGTACAGTATACTTCTTTTTGCTATAAATTGCATACCAACACAAAACAAACAGAAGTGCGATATGTTAGACATGTCAGTTGCATAATTAAAAATTCTCAACACATACACTACACAGCCAAGTGAGATAAGTATGTTCTCTCCTAATTTACCTTGAATAGTCTAAGACTAGCAGTTCAAAGCATGAGAAGGATCTCATATTTTTGTAAAAACCTTTAATACAACTTTTTTCCAAACCTATCAAATTCTTCAGAGATTAAATTTGATACAGAAATGTATACTGAACAGGTAGTGGAAATTACATATGAAATGGTATTTTGTCCTATAAAACACTATATCAACAGTTGTTTAAACTACATGTGTAGCTTTTTTTTTTTTTCTTTAACAAGATGACTGACATCTTTACAGAATATGCCTGAGGTGAAACAGTAGCAAAAGGAATATTATATGGTACATAGTAATAATAGCCACTTGATGACATTAAACCTATCTCAATACCGTTAACTTTGTTCAGTGTGATTATTTCAGTGCTTTAAAATAAACTTTCATTTCCCGTTACTCATAAAAACTTGAACTTGCTCTAGTATTAATATGTGATGTACCATACAACTTGTGTTCCTGAATTCAACAATTTATCTCTTTGGTATGCTTCAGTGTTGCATATATGTACTATTACAGTTTTCATCAATTCACAGATCCTAAATTTTTTTAACCTGTTACAATACTTTGCAGTTAGTATAATAATACAAAGTATATACATATTCTCTTCACCAATTGTTTTTCTACCTGCCTGTCTAGTTATCTTGCTGTCCTAATGTATAAAAGATCATAATTGCATAAGTAACCACTGTCAAGTGTTATTCTAAAAGTGCCATCTGGAGCTATTCCATATTTTTATCTACCTATTTTTGTTTTTGGACGGATATCTCGGCTCAAAGATCTGTACTAAATGCGGTGCTTCACTATGTGGCAGCTAAGGCACCTGCTTTTATTAAAGACACAAACGCCATGCATATACTTTCTTTTCAGAATTCCCCATAAGAAGGGTTGAATCAAAGTTCCTATCAGAACTTTTGTTGAAGAGTACTCTGTTCTAGGTAGTAAGCCTAAGGACTTGCAAGAATTTTAAAGTACCTTCAGCATAACCAACTACATCCACTTATCATGCTTTCTAGTCTTCAAAATTCATGGATTTCACAGCTGCAGAACCAAAAATTTTGCATAAAGAATAATTAAAAAGAACCAATATGAAATATAACAAAATGCAAGTATCATACAAAGCCCCAAATAAGGAAATTTTTCTGTTTGTGTTTGCTATATATTTCTTAGAATTAAATACAAATCTTCCTTCATCTGCGTGAGAATTAAATACAAATCTTCCTTCATTCTGTAACAAGGTACATATTCCATTTTTGACACAAAATTTTATTATAAAAAATAAGTAATATTGAGAAATAACTATTCAAGAAGGAAAAAAGCATCAAAGGGCACTGGAATTTTAGCCACTTTCCAACATGATTTATAGAAAAAAAGTTAACCTTTCATGCTGACAGGTCAACAGAAAAATTTATAAGACAGAAGTGTCACACATAGCTCACTTTTCATCTTTCTTACATGCAATATCTTAATTCATTTCAGATTTAGAGTACAATGAGATTTTAGTCTGACAGTCCTATCACTGTATTCAGCCAAAATAGTCTGGTCTACAAAAAGGATTGACAATGTTGTGATGGTGTGATTATGCTCCCAAATAACCACACCAAGAATTGCAACACATTCTTGTAGCACTATTCCCATCAAGAGCCTCTTCAGTCATTCTTACTTGAATGAACCAGCTATTACTTCCAGCTCTTGGCCGAGTCTCAAGGTACTCTGAAGATATTACTCTTTGGATTCTATACAACATGTGCAGAACATTTACCAATATAAAATATCTTAAAATTAATTTGCCTTTTTCCTTGATACACAGACCAGAGCCTTTTATAGGAATGGTAGCTGAACTTTGTAATAAGGTCCTTTAACTGGTGATTTACGGGGGGTGAGTGGGGAATACCCCTCACTCATTTTCAATCAGTAATCACTTTTTCCTCATGCCTCAAGGGGAAAGCAGGGTGGCTGAGATGGGATTATGTTATAAAAGGCTTGGTTTGTATGCCTATGAAAATATATGAATTATTTTTAAAACCAGTTATTTTTTCCAAACCACTGCCTTTTTTATAGGAGATTTTGCCTTAGGTGGGAGGTCATCTCTGACAAATAACGAGTTTAATCCTAATTGGAATAGTCATTCTCCCAGTTGCATACATGAGTGAGGTATGCATCGACTCCTATAACCTCCTACTCAGTCTGGGAAATGGGATGGTAGAGATGTAGGACCCTGACATAATAGAGATATGGTTTGAGTGGGATGGTAGAGAGGTAGGACCCTGACATAATAGAGATATGGTTTGAGTAAGGGCACTCTGGTAAGGAAACAGTAGAGAACCATGAAATTGGTTGAAGTTAGAAGCAGTAAATTCTGGTTAACATCAGGTGATGGGTCCATAATGGGTCTGTCATTATTAAGATTGGATTCTCAAAGTGTGGCCACCTGTATCTAGCTGATACTTGGCCTAGAAGCTGCTCTGGAAAGGAGGAAGGTAAGAGTGTCCAGTCATACCCCCAGACTTACATCAAGTCTAATACTTTTGTCCAAACAGAGCTAGATGTCTTCACAATATTTTGATTATTTACTTCAGGTCCCATGGAGAAGGTATCCAGGGAGTCTCCTAAAAGTAAAAAATCCCTCTAATGGAATGAAGAAAGTAATGTTGGCTTACACTTGCCTCATTGCCTGGAAAACTGAAAAACTTCCTCCAAAATGGCTAATAATGGTCCCACACACTGACTTGGTATGCTCTTGCAAAAGTAAGGTGTGACATCCTTCTCAGAGGAGTCTCATAAGCCTGTTAACTTACTTCACAAAGCCAGCAGGGAAGGATGTTCTTGAACACCTCCTCCTTATGCTTGCCTGTATTTGGTAATGACATATACTACGTACAACACATCAGGCATACGAAACACCATGCCACAAAGAACCAGGGGTTGAAAGAACTCTTGAATCTTAGGAACCAAAGCCCCCATCTCTGAGGACCAGACAAGAACCAAGAAACTTGTAAACTGGCTTCACCAAGACTCAGCTAGCCAAAGGACAGTCTTGGCCTGGGAGGGAGCTCTTGGTCATGGCTTCAATCAAGGGCTTGTAAACTGCTTGGGCTTAGGAAAAAATTCCACTTCCCATTTGAGAAACAAAGCTACTTTTTTTTGTGGAGACAAGTCTTCAAAATTGCTCATGCATGGATAACTCCTTGACTAAGAAATCCACATTCTTCAGTCTGAAACCTAGATTACACCACAGTAAAACCCTTACAATGTAGACTGATGGGATCTTACCTCAGCAAAGGGGAATAAGGAAGATTCCACTCAACTTGAGGTCAATAAGGAGTCATTGAATATCATGACGGTCATCCTGAAACCCAGGGTGATCAGAAACTGATGATCCCCAAATGAATCATGAACATTGGAAAGCATAAAACTTTCAGATTGTCCCAGTGATATTGGAATGGAACGTCTATCACCAGTCTGGGGAATAGAATGGAAGAACAGAACACTGGAAGCTGTTTGTTCAGCTTGAAAGTAATCAAGTAGAGCATAGGAGAGCCCCAAGCTCAAACTACCTCTCCTCCAATCAAGAAAGTAAGTACTACACCATCCATGCTACCTGACTTTACTGAATGAGGTTGCCTTCCTGGATGTTCTACCCTGTTGAGAGCACAACAGTATGATGAACTGACCTTTTGTGCATCTTCAAATACCAACTTATAAAGCAGGGATAAGACAGTCCCATTTTTATTAGCATATGCCACTACAGTGACCTATCGACTATTACTGTTAAACTTGCAGGGATAGCAACACTTCCTGAATTTCCAGAATGCTGATGAGGTGTGCCCTGCAGCCACTCATCTGAAATGAACAGACTTCTCAGGTATGTTAAATCAGCTATATTTTGAAACGAGTTAAAAAATCTCACCAAGAGGTTTCAAGTGGTTTCCATTGTCGTTACAATGCTAGAACCTCCCTGTCTGATTAAGTAGCAGGAAATGAGAGGAGAGGTTACTTAAGTCGCCCAGTGGTGCTCCAGCCATCACTAAAACAAGAGCAGGAGGATTTGTTTGTATAGAAAAAAAATAAGCAGGATGACAACGACGACTGTCCTGGAGCAAAGGCATCTTCAAAGACTTCAGGTTTAACCTGAGATATATCTTATGAATTGGCAGAAGCCAACACTGAAGTGAAAATCCTTAGGAAACACTTGCGGGACTGTTGTGAGTTTGAACAGCTATGAACTGGTCATTATCTCCATTGTGAAGGAAGAGAGTACTTCCAAGAGCTGTGATGGATAAGTCATCTTCTGTGATAGACTACAGCACAGCACAGCACATACTTTTTCCACATAAATGAGAGTCCAACACTTAAATAGTGAGAGTTCAAAGGCCAATCCCCAGCCCAGTTACACCTTTCACTATAAAGAAGCAACTGAAAAAATATCCCAAAAACTGGTCCTCTACAACTTCTAGTGCCTTTCTCCATCATTGCCTTCACCCCCGCCAAGCATCTGAAAATATTCAGGGCTTTATTCCCTGTCCCTGCTCTACTGCCAGACAAGACATGCATCCCTCTACTCAAGGCAGCAGAGGATTAGGATCACTATTCTAAGCAACCTCCCCCTTCCCTTCATTTTGAAGACCTAGCCACACCTGGTTTGGCTGCAGGTTTTTGTCCGGGCTGAGGATTGACAAGCACCATGCAATGGATTAGTGTCTCAGAACTCCAACTTTCTCTTTTTCACCACCTGATTCCACATTACCCTTGAAAAGAAGTAATGGGGAGCCCCATACGGACTGTCCCTTAGAAAGGTCTCTTCACCCTTTCTCAGTGAAAGAGAAGAGAACATGAAAGTGTTCAAAAATGGCATGCAATTCTTTCCTGCCTCTGGAAGGCAGGGAACCCTCCGATTTGCAGATTGTTAGCCCAGTCCAAAA
Organism: Macrobrachium nipponense; assembly: GCF_015104395.2. NCBI lineage: Eukaryota > Metazoa > Arthropoda > Malacostraca > Decapoda > Palaemonidae > Macrobrachium > Macrobrachium nipponense. Next base: position 124,043,710 of record NC_087201.1, read on the forward strand.
CACCACAAGCAACTATAACCACAGCGGTTGGAACAATTTGAGTAGGAACAGTGAAAATTTTTTTTAAGTAATTTGTATTTTTCCTAATATACAAACTAGAGGTCTTTACATAAAGGGCTCATCTCTTAACCCCCTCCCTCTCTCATTCTCTTACCTGGGTGGAAAGGTAAACTGCACAGAATTGAATGTGCCCCTACCATTAGCAGCTATTACCATCACCACTTTGCAAAAGTTTAACAGCCAGTTTTCCAGCTCGCTGAAAGGTAATCCCATGTGTAAAGACCTTAGGTTTGTATGTTAGGAAAAATACAAATTACTTGAAAAATGTGTCATATTGGGCCATAAAATCCATGATTGACTGGGACAACCCCCTCTGCTGCAGACACAGAATCAGTGCAAATGTCCTGCTTATATGTGTACAATAGATTCTGCTTGCACAACAAAAGAGAAGGTAACATGATAACATAAGTTTCAAGAAAAGCATAGCCTAAGAATGGCTGTTCACAAGAGTTGTAAAAATCTTTATCATGTGAAAAGCACTCCAGGTTTGTAGCAAACCACTCAGACCCAAGTTATCAAGCTGTAAATGAACAGATCCACCCAGTGCCCCAAAACTGTAAAACAAAGTCTGTCACATACAAACTCCTACATCCATACACTGCGAGGAGGAGGAGGAGGCATACACTGCAAGGAGGGGGAGAAAGTGCCAACTTAACCTAGCAAGCCCAGAGACAGGTAAGGAGCCAGTGCTCATGCACTGAGAAGCGGGGAGAAAATTACTACTCTCTCCCCACACTGGGCGAGTGCTCTGCTCCTGTATCCTTTCCTGGTATTCTATAGGTAAACAGGTAAGTGCACTTACGCTCATGGAATCGCAGAGCTGGTTTCACCTGAGAATTGTGTTATAAACAATTCAACAAGGCTCAAACACACATCAAAGAAGTAGGCAGGGCAGGCTTATCTCGAACAGGTGTACTTCAAGGAAGGCACAGGAGGAAAGAGTAACCTGCATGCAGTCTGTAGACTAAGTATGCGCAGGGTTATGGGCACTGCCCTGTGTTTCCAGAAACACAAGAGGAAGTGCTCCGGAGTAATCCGGAGACTGTTAAAGTGTAGAAAGTAGGCATTAAGCACAACTAGGTGTGCTTCCATGTAGCCACATGAAGATGAGCTAACTGCTCATGCTACTCTGCAATCCAGGTATGTTCTGGGTTGCACAGGCTCTGCCCATTTCTCTCTCTGAAGAAATCCAAGAGAAAGAGCTAATGCCACTGCTTGCATGCACCCACTGCTGACTGGAAAATTTAAACAAGGATTTGCTGGCTTGACAAAATTTACTTCTTGGGAAGAACGGGAGAAGAGCCTGCTTTCTACATGAGGTAGGTAGGCAACCCTCATCTCCAAACTGAGCCAGATGCTAGCCAGGTGTTGGAGTTCCCAATCCCTAGAGACTGGAATGAGCATTCACTCAAAACCTTGCAGAACTACTTCTGAGAGGCCAACTGGAATCTCCATCCCACAGGAGGGTGAAGGAGATGAGGTGGTGGTGGTGGTGGAAGGCCAGTGCTTACACATCTTTTGCTCTTGCTTTCCTCCTCTGAGGAAGTTGCAGTAGTCGATACCCTGAGGGAACTTCCCTGAAAAGGAAGACCACTCTTGAAATTTAATGAGCCTATAACAGTTGAAGCAACAGCAGGCATAGTAAGCGTCATCATGACAGCATACTTTGTAGTTATCATAAAATATGACCTCCAGCCTCCCAACCATAAAATATTATGTCCTCCAGGCTTCCATAGTACCCACCACTCGCCTAGGAAAGGAGCATATTTAGAGAAGAAGGGAGGACTTTAGCATGAAGCAGCAGCAGGTTAACACTTGAAGGCTTTTGTCTCCTTTGAGCTCCTCCCAACAGTAGTAAATTCTCCCCTACAACAGCAACAAAGCTAAAGTTGAAAGGAAGATGTGTTCTAACCAGTGGGGATTTACCTAAGAAAATAGGAAAGGATGAAGGTTCAATCCTAACATCCTTCACACCTGAAAAGAGGGGGAGCAATATACCCTCACATGACAGTGGCCTAAGAAAAAGTGACTAGTGACAGGAGGTATGTGAAGTATCCCCCCCCCCCCCCCTCATAAACACCAGTTACCAAGTTCAACAACCATTCGAGCTTACAGGGAGGATAGTACTCCCCTATAAAAGACAATGGTTTGTATTTCTATGAGAACAGGCATTCTATGTAGAAATTACCAAATTGTTAATCAGTTGATTTTACCATTCATTACCACCTACATCTAGATTGTAGGTTTTATGGCTTTCATTAATCCTCCAAGGTCATTTACCCCTTTGACATCCCTGGGAAGTCAAAATCTAGTCTGTAGTAAAGGATTTATTTTGGAGCTCAGAAATTTTATTATTTGCTGTAAATTTATTTCATGATTTTTCACTCATTTTTAAACCAAATACTTAAATTTTGTAATATAGTACAACAAAATTGTGATAATTTTCATTTGCTGCTAACAGTAATTGTTTTTATAATGCAGGTTTTGGTTTAATTTTGAAGTTGAATAATTTAATTTCTCGAATTATCTTTAAATATGGGGAAAATAACAAAAATTGCATTGTCAGAATGTCAGAATGATGTGTTCAGTTACAACTATATTTAAAAGATTTTTAAATTCCTTTGGCACTGTGTAAAAGTAATCTTTTTCTTTTTCAGTAATGATAAATGCTGAGTATTTTTATTTTCTACAAGGAAATCTCAATGGATGAAATTTATGTGGTGCCATTTGACATCATCAGAATGTCAAAGGGTTAACTTGTTTTGGGGAAGATATATGCTGTCATTTACCTGTTTGAGATTTTTGGTGGTCAAAAAGTCTAATGTGGAAAAGCTCTGTTCTGGCTGGCCATTGAACTTACAGAAATCATATTCTATTTATTTATTTTTTTTGTCTTTGAAAATGTAACAAAGCAAAATAACATGGTCAGAACGTCTGGAAGTTAGCTGAGCAGAAATTCTTACATTTTTTGTAAATATGTATTAAAAATAATAGAAATTAATGCACTTTCTTTTTGCACCATGCAAATGTATACTGTATTATACTTCCTTTACTGTATTTTTATTTCTGCTTTTTATAACAATTACTGCAATCAAAGAAACTTACGAAGAAGGGGGGAACATGTTTATAAGTTTAAATTTTGGACTAATTTGATGATAATTCTCTGAACAGCCAATACCTGCATAGGATATAATTGAAACATCCCCAATACACTTCAAACATCATCTTAAATGCTAACTGACATGAAATTGGTTAGGGTTAAATTTGTAAAAATATGACAAATAAAAGTTATTTGACATTGAAACCTCACGGTCAGAATCTATAAGACGTCACTGGAATCTCAAAGGGTTAATAACAGCTCCTCTGTGAATACCGCTTTCCTTGAAGTGACAAAAATTAAGTGTAATACAGTATTACCAAAATTGAATTATCAACACAAGAGCAGATAATTACATAAAAATATTAATTTACTTTTGTGATATTTTAGAATCATGATGAGGAGGAGAATCAAGTACTACTGTAGACTTAAATTTTGAGTGAAATGTTTAAATAAAATTGTTGGATACTAAATTATTTACTGAAAGAAAAGTGTCATGATTTTAAAATAAAAAACTGGATTTTTAAAAGATACCTCTTATTTTACTTATGATATAATACATACTATGCATTGAAGTGTTAGCCAAGAACGGAATTACAAATGAGGTGAGTTTTCCTCTACCAAAGAACTTTACATCATGAATGTTATCAGTCTTTTCAGATTGAAATAGATGCAGAATTTAATTAGAGGAACATTCTTTTCAAACTTTCATTTTTCAATTTTGGACATTGAGATCATATATTTTTAATCAAATGTATTCTTGCCATCTTTTCATGAAGGAATTTGGTCATGCAGGATATTCATAAAAAATCCATTGTCAAAATGTGTGACCACCTTAAAAGCAAAATAAAATTTCTTTCAGTGGGGCACTTCTTGATATGAAAGCCATGCGCTCAAGGTGGCTTTGATTTTACTTAATTTGTTATCAGAATTATTATTCTGTGGTTTATTATTTAATGATGATGTGTTTAAGAGGAAGTACCTGTAGTACATTTCTATTATCTTGACAGAATACTGCATTGTGATGTTGGTCATATGAGAGAAGTAAAAAAGAATAGCAACAGACTCACTTCAGTAGATGGCAAAAATCTATCAGTTCAAGAGAACTACAAACTGCTGAGATTTATGTCTCACATGCAGTGGCAAACTCACACCAACTGAAGAAGTGGCTGAGATATGAAGTACTCTATCAAGAGACTGAAAAACAAACTGAAATAAGGGGCATTTAGCCAGAAAAACAGACACTCAAGTAGAACAATGAAGACCAAAAGGCATGGAGAAGGAAGTAGATTGGAATTTGGGCAGAAAATGTGCATGGCAGAGGACAATTGAGAAAATATGATGACCGTTATGAAAAAGAAACTACCACTTCCAGCAATCATGTCTACAAGATGACTCAGAGTGGCTGAAACCGAAACTGGAAATCAGTCTCTAGTAATAAAAGAACTAAAGATTTGAAGCATTCAAAAATTTATAAATAAAGGAAACATGAATGAGTTTTCTGGGAGTAATGGTTATCTGTAGATATAATTAGCCTTACAAACATTATTTAGTTCTTTGGCAGGATTACAAATTTCTTACGCGTTTAGGAAGCTTTAACCGAGTATTGTCAAATCATGAAGTATAGTATTAACAATACAAAGCCAGGTATGGAATGGGAGGAAATCACCATTTTTAAAACTACACTTGGTGCTTCACAATTTGTTTTTCTTTAAGTCTCTTAAGATATAACCCTGATCTGTTCCTCTCTTGATGTATTGAAGATACTACGTATATCTAAAAAGGTTACCATATATCCATCATAGCATTTCAAGACATTTTTGCTTGGTCATGGTAGCATAGATTGGACTTTAGAAAATATTTATATTTGATCCTTGGCAGCCTGTCTTCGTCACCACATGTTGAGGGTCTCTACTCCTATCCCAGTAGCACTATTGGAATTTGGGCAACTCTTGGCATGTCATTGTATCATTAGAATCCAAGTGTATTTGTTATAGCATCATGATATCTTGTGAAACTGCATTTCTGTCACAACTTCTTAATGTCCTATCAGCATGTAGGCATGTGTGTCACAGGATCACTGCTGTCTCCTGTACTGTCGTGATGGCTCTGGATAAAATAATCCACACCAGAGGTTGGCAACTCCAATATATTCAGTTTTTTCACATGAGGTGTACTGTGACACTCATCCACACTAAAACAATATCAGGTGTAGTGACCACAGTCCTCCCTTTGAACTTTGGAAAAAGAGAAGGGAAGCCAAAACATTTTGTCTTTGGCTCAAACACCATAGGCATGATACCCTTTACCATCTATAAATAAAACCAGATAAAAAAAAGTTTTGGAAGCTGAAAAAACAGAAATACTAGTGAATTTACGTAATTGACTATTGGCTACCTAGAAGCTACATGCCCAGCAAAAAACTGAAGTGCTAGGACTATGCGTATTTCCTATTAATAGCATGTAACTAAAATTAATTTAACAGCATGGCAAAAAGCTTAAACAGGATAATGTTGCAACAAAGTTATTTAAAAATACTTAATGCAATGCAATAAAATGCAAATACCTCCTCCTAGACACTTACAGGCATGTGACATGGAAAACAATGATCTCGACAGTGATTAAAAGACAAGGATGAGTAACCATTTAAGGCTGAGATTAAATACAAGAACAAATGTCTAAAGTCTGTGCTTAGAGAACTGTAAACAATTCCTCACTGTGACTACAAACCATGTAACTGGCACTTCAATTGAAGACTTCAACTTATCAGATTGTGCTGCTTATCAGAGGTGACAAAACCTTTAAAAATAAAAATTAGATTTTGCACATATTGAAATAATTTGTTAAGTACACTAAAAATTACATGATAAAACAAATGCAACCAATGCTACTGCCTAATCTTGTAAGCTGGTATAATTTGTTTACAGGGAAACTGATCTGCCATGCCTATTCTGTACCTTCCTCTTACTGACCTGAACATTGGTGTCTGCCTTGTAAAGAGAGTCTACTTCAAATAGCATATGCTAGTCTGAATTGTAGAGCAACTCCATATAATATTGCAGTCTAATGACTAGTGTAATTGCTGCTTAGCTACATTGCTGAACTAGTCATGTGCAGATGTGTGTTTGCAGCACTTCTTTTTTTTACTGTGCTTCATATTCTATATTGTATGCATTAATCTGTAATTGCCAAGCTTTAGTTTAATAATGAATATTATGTTCTTTTATGTAAACATTAGTTCCTTTGTTCATAGGCTTTTAGGAAGGATTTAATTTTCAAAGATAATTGTCTTTCCTTAATAACACTGCAGTTCTTGGTTAACAATGCATAACATATAGATGCCATAAGTTTAATTCACAAGGTAAATTCTACTAAATATATAAATAAAATATGTAAAAAAAATATATAAATAATGCATCTACAAAACTAATGTGATGTAAAGACAACTGACGTCCTTTTGATCATATGATTCCTGATTGACTCAGACTTAGGCCTAGTATACTGTTAGTATCAATGTTAAACGGAAAATTTATGCTTTTAAAATATTAATTTCCATTGCGCAAAACATATTAGAATATTTCATATTCTAATATGTTTTTGCACAATGGAAATCAGATATTTTAAAATATAAATTTTTCACTTAACATCGATGTGTATTTGTTCATTTGTGTGGTGATTTTGTAGAGGGCAAGCAATTACCATTTTGTATTCTCATTCTGGTATCTTCACATTAATCCTTTCATAGTGGTATGCTTCCTTTAATGCGCAACAATGCCATAAGAGTTCCACCAGTCCTTATTTCGTGCCATAATATTTGGACAAATTTTGCAGGAAAAAACACCTCTCTCTTGAATGGGCCCTGAATGACTATATTACTACTCTTACAGCAACACCCACTCTCAGTGACATGAGGAATAACAGCCTCCCATGAGATTCCGTAGGGGGAAGGTAGTAAGTCTCCCTATTCCAGTATCTCTCTCTCATATATTTGCCTATAAATATATTCAGGCCCTTTAGATTTCACAGAGGAAGGTAATAAACCTCCCTGTCCCAGTATATCTCATATATTTGTCTGTAAATATACTCAGGGGTTGTTTCTGGTTTTAGTTCTCATCTTTTAAGGTAATATGTAAGTTGTAACTGTAATTTTGCACAATAAAGTACAACAACATATTTGAATATATCTTGCTAAGTTAGTTTGTATTTTTATAAATGACTCAGAAAAGAGATCCTGCCCAGGTTTGGAAATAATCATTTTCAATTTAATGTAGGAGGTAGAGAAAGTTTTTGATAACCTTTTTTTTTCTATACAGGAGCATTGCATACCTTCCTCTTTCCACTGATGTGTTTTTTTTTTAAACTGGCAGACCCTAAAGTCTCACCATTCATGGGACTTTGGTAAAGTATACTATTTAGGCTGGCCTGTCAGGATTAAATATCTAAAAAACACGGTATGGCAAATGAAAATTTACTAAATCCTTACTGTCAAAAATCTAAAGTCATTAACTACTAAAGATTGTACATGTAAACATGTAATACACTTTATTTACTGATAAACATTTATATTAATCACATTTTATTAGGGGATTTTATACATTTTATTAGGGGATTTTATCACAATTTTGAATTAGTTAACAGACATAGACAGACAGGCAATCATTCACAATTGCTTAAGGGAGCAGCAATTTACATGTGATCAATAAGTGAACCATAGCACCTTAGTGGCATAATCGGTATGTTTTTGACCTGCCACCTCGGTGGTCACAAGTTCGATTCTCGGGCATTCCATCGAGGTGTTAGAGATGCGTATTTCTGGTGATAGAAGTTCATTCTCAAAGTGGTTCGGAAGGCACGTAAAGCCGTTGGTCCCGTTGCTGAATAACCACTGGTTCCATGCAATGTAAAAACACCATACAAACAAACAAGTGAACTGAGAATATTTACATGTAAATTTATTGATTATGTAATTTTAATCATAATCATTTATCAATTATACAGTGAAACACGTATTGTTCTCGGCATTCGCAGCTCTCTCTATGGACCAGATCTACCCATTATTCACTGGAAATTCGTATATTGTTCATACGCAAACAAACCTTCGGTCTTAACAATAGGATAATTAGGCCAGGCTGCTGCAGACTTTTTGTTTGCACAGGACGTACAAAGAAAGTGGTGTCAAAGAATACTATCTCTCTTTGGATATGGGAGGCTATCAGACAGGCATACTTGACTCTTGATGATTCCGCCACCACGTCTGTGCAGGCTAGGGCGCATGACATAAGGGGTATTGGTCCCTCTCTGGCTTTCAAAAAGAACTCGGTTGTACATAGAGTGCTGAGCGCTGGTACTTTGTTACGCCAGTCCATGTTCACCTCTTTCTATCTTAACCCTTTAACGCCGATTGGATGTATTAAACATCGATATAAATTGTCTGTTGGGTGCTGATTGGACGTATGGTACGTCGATATAAAAAAAAGTTTAAAAAAAAATTTGCAGAAAAATAGTTATAGGCCTACTAGGCGTTGTTTTGTTTACAATCGTTCCCCAGGCGCGCAAGCGTGAATTTCTTTCTTCTCGCACTAAAAAGTATCAGCAACACATATCAGAAATTATTTCATCACTTTGACATAATTTTTACACCATTTTATATTAGCCGTTACATGGAGTATTAAAATATGACTGTGCGCAATTTCATGTAGAATACAACAAAAAACAACTCATGGTTGTGGCTTTTATCAGTTTTGAAATATTTTCATATAAATAACGATAAGTGCCAAAATTTCAACCTTCGGTCAACTTTGACTCTACCGAAATGGTCAAAAAACGTAATTGTAAGATAAAACTCTTACATTCTAGTAATATTCAATCATTTACCTTTATTTTGCAACAAATTGGAAGTCTCTAGCACAATATTTTGATTTATGGTGAATTTATGAAATAAACTTTTTCCTTACGTCCACGCGGTAACTCTTCCGAAAAAATCATAAATTTTTTCGTCCAATTGTCATAATGTTTGCACCATTTTAAATTAGCCGTTACATAAAGTTTTATATATGAAAATGTGTGCAATTTCATGTAAAATACAACAAAAAACAACCCATGGTTGTAGCTTTTATCAGTTTTGAAATATTTTCATATAAAAAACGATAAATAGAAAAAATTTGTCCTTCAGTCAACTTTAACTCGACCGAAATGGCCAAAAACTGCAATTGTAAGCTACAACAGTTACAGTCTAGTAATATTCAATCAATTACCTTAATTTTTCAACAAATGGGAAGTCTCTAGCACAATATTTCAATTTATGGTGAATTTTTGAAAACGGCTTTTTTTTTTTACGTCCGCGCGTTACGAATTCATTCATCATATTGTGATAATATTTTCTCTGTGTTGCCTTGATCATTTTACAATGTGTTATATACCAAAATGATCACAATTTAGTGTACAATTCAACAACAAAAAATTAACTTGTTAGCTTTAACCGTTTTGTTCACAGCACGATTTGTATACAATTATGTTTGAAATTTTTTTTTGCGCTGCCATATATCCCAATACGTATTTATATATGATAATGATATTTTTTTCATTTCTGATGGTTGCATACTAAAACTTCAGGCAATGCCAAAAGAAGTAGCCAAAAATGAACTCTTAATCTTGAAAACTAAACGTGCTGTGATTTTTTGAAAAAAAAATTTCCACTTCGGCGCTCACTCAAGAACACCGCCGGCATATGGGAGACGATTTTTAAAATACCGCTTCGGCGTTTAAGGGTTAAGGATGTTGCCCACAAATCTATGGACACGTTTTCCCTGGGTTCTGTGGTGGCTGCCCAACAGGTTGTGTAACTCATCATTGCCCTTAACAGGGCACTTTTGTATCTTACCTAAGATGATTGTGTGGATGAGAGAATGAGTGAGTTGGCTGGTCTTTTTCTTTCTCTAGTACCTTTCCTTCTTCCTTCGGGTGGGTTAAGGAATAGACACATCATTCACTGGACTAGTCTGATACAGGTGAGTAAGGTAGTCATACTGATAGGATAGTCGCTTGGTATACAAATATCCAACCCTCTATTCGGTAGCATATGCTCCGCTCCTTGGCAAGGGGGAATTGGGAGTGGTAACAAACCCTGGTGAGTTGGTTTGTTATTGGACAGTCAAAATTTCTCTTTGGTTCCCTATAGTACAATGATTCTCCCATATAACACTGTACGTCGCTCAGTGTCTGGGTGGTTAGATACCAATTTATCTAGCTTCTCACGGGTTTCAGTCCCTCTACGGAAGTTATTTCTTCTGGAGTTGGACTGGTGGGTAGGCCCCTGCCGGTTTAGGAATGTCTTCTACCTCCCTCCAAGTATAAGTCTATCCTATTGTTAAGACCGAAGGTTTGTTCGCGTATGAACAAATGACAAATTTTCTAAGACAATTTGTATTTTTCCTAAGTACAAACCAGAGGTCTGAACATTGTACTGCCCACCTCTAGCCGCCCCTCTGTCTGCTAAGACATCCTGAGTTGAGAAAGACTGACGCGGTGGCGTAGATGCGTGGTCCTTGACTACTCTTCACCTAATATATGCACGCGTTGCCAGATCTCACAAGTTTCCTTGCTTTTATCTGTGATTTAACCAGATCCAGCTAGGCGCTAGAAATTATCCTCTTGTTAAGACTTCAGATTTGTAGCTATGAAAAATACAAATTGTCTTCAAAAATTTGTCATTTCGCTGTATTTTTCTATGAGAAATATCCACAAATTCCTTTTTTTTCTCTCTCTCTCATAAAATACACTTTTTGTGATAAAACTATTAAAAAAGCCAGGTATAAACATTCTTGAGTTTTATCTAATAAATAAATTGGCAGTTTTAAGCATTTTTGTAGGGGCTTCTACTACTCGCAGATCCTGGCTATTCTCATCCCCCATGCAATCATATGAATATTACCTGTCTGTGTAGTCCCTCTTTATCTTCTTTATCATTATTGCATTCCAAACTTTGATAAGCTAATATCCCTTAATAAACTGTGATTAACATACTTGTATTGATCAGTTAATATAGTGCCTTACATATTTTCTAAAGATTTCACTATATGATATACCTTTACTATACAACAGCCTAAGCTCAATCAACTTGCAATGTGTTTTAGACAGTGTAAGGATTTCATTAATTATCATATGCCATACCAAAAAATACTAGTACATATTACTGCAGTAAAACCTTAAGTCCTACACACCAAAATTTGATAAAATCTTAATTAGACTTTTAGTGTGGATATACAAAAATACAGAACAAAATTGTGCTACTTGTCTAAACAAATGCACATACATGCTCAAGTGCAGTGCGTATGATACTTTTTTATATTTTGTTATGCCTACATATCGGTTGCATTCATTATTGTCCTCACCTGCTTATAAGACCTTCCTCAACACAGATTTTTTTAAAAACTACTCTACTAGGCCAGACCCACAAACTGTTCCATTAAGTTGAGGTGCCAGTGCAATTAACACATTAAGCATAAGATTTAATCCTAATTCTGCAGAAGTGCCTTGACCTTTCTCTCTTATAATTTAGCACAGAGCAATTAGGATTGCCAACATGCTTCTATATCCTTAAACTAAAAGTAGTTAAAGCCATTAAACCAACCTTATGCAAAATTGCAAAAAGACTGATAAATTGCAATAAATGCTTGAGTTCTTAATATACATGTGTGTCAACATTAACACTGACTTTATAAGGGGGTGCCAACTCAAGAGTCTGACACAACCTTGTTCACCTACTTCACTCCTGGCTAACATTACACCATACTAGAGAGATATCATAAGTAAGTTAAGTATGTTGGTTTCGGAACATAGCTGTCATAAAACAGAATGTAACCACCATCATTTTCTGGAGGCTTTATACAAAGAACCAAGTACAGTAACGTTTAGGTGAATAAGCATTCCTATTAGTATTATCTAATATCTCTCGTATACCTAGCATTCAAAATACCAATGTTTTCTCATATTAATATAAGCAGCCAAACATTTACATCTTATATAAAGTAATTGACTGAAAACAAATTTGAAAGTACACAAATGCAGGACGAGTGAAAAACACGAGTGGTTAACACATACCTATTTCTTGCACTTATTTGTACTTCTTTACCTTTACATTATTACTGTAAACTTCATGTAAAATATCCCCAAACATGTTAGTTTTCTGATAACAATGTCTGAAAGCTATTCATTAATAAGACTTCTAGTTAAGAGTTTCATGCTTCATTTAGTTTAGTTACACAGTCTGATCTGAAGATATGGAAAATTCTTAAAATTAAAAAAAAAATAATAGGTCTTCACAATAGGTATATAAGTAGTAGAAACTACAGGTGAACAAAAGTTACACGTTCTAATTACCTGCAACAACTTCCAATTTAAACCCTTGGTTCTGCAAAGGACCAGCCATGTTGGAGTTTCATTTCTTGGTGTATGACTTGCTACCTTGTATCCATTCCAATTTTTCATATTCCCCACACTGATAGACAAGTTGCAGTTACTAAGATCTACAGAAATTCTACTATAAAATCCTTATGTTGATATGTTGATTGCAAGATCAATTTTTTAAGGCCTTTTTCATGGGACATGATGTAAAAGTCTTGAAGATAAATGGATGGTATGACTAAATATCTTCCTAACTCTTGGCAGTAGAATGAGATGGTAATTGTTGTTACCTATCACAATATTTCGACAGACCTTAAGTACAAAAAACTAGATTATAAGGCTGGTTACAATATAAATATTAACCACAATACCAGGAACTACTTTCCTTTCTTTTAAAGCTGCATTAGAAACATTTGTCATCTAAGCAACCAACCAATGACACTAATTTATGCACAATGAAATTACTTTAGCAACCTTTATATGTATCTGCTGAATACATTATCAGATCTTGAAGTGAATATAAGCACGCCTGTCAACAAGCCTCCTAACAACACATTAATATTTTTCATGAACTTACTGAGAGTTATTCAGCAACATGCAGTTTTTTACTATAAATTATGCTACAAAACTAGGTTTTTGTTTTTTTTTCATCAGGCCGAGCAAACAATGACATTTAATTAATCATGGCTGGATCTCCCTTTTAGCAGAAATTATTAGTTTTATAATATCACAAAGTATCTTGATAAAAAAAATTATCCACATTGAAAGATGTATAAAAAATATGACTTTTCAAATTTAAAACCAAGAAAATGTTTAATCTGTTTTTATATATATCTTTAAAAAGGCATTAAGCTGATAAAAAAAATCATTAATAGTAAAATGGAATAATTAACAGAAGTATCTGATATACATAATACACATATCATCTTGGATACAAAAGTAACCAAATGGTCACACCACATGGCTGATATTGCAGCAGTATAAAAAAATATTTAAAGTGTCTTCTGTACTAATACCAAAGATGATTTTTCAGTAAAACACTTCCAAGTCTCAATCTTAAGTATGTATAAAGATCTTTATATATACGTACTGCATAACAATCAATGAAATCTCACAAGTATTGAACAATTTTAGTACAATGTACACTGCCATCATTTCAGTAGTTTCATTTACTACAATATCACAATTTATCACCATCGCAAAAAATAAAAAAATGCTTTTTTTCTGCAATGTATTGGAACTGTTCCTATTTACCAGGTGCATTTCTCATCTTTGGTAAAATGATGACTACTACAAAGTGAAAAATTCTAAATATTGAGTTTGATCAGCAAATATTTTCCTTATGAGATTAACACATGAAATTAAGAATTAGCTGCATTTTGCTATATGTAATGAAGTCATGTATCATTGATCTGAAGGCTGCATTAACACTTAAGCTGACGCGTCGCTTGCTTCAGTGTTCACATTTTATGCTGCAGACAGTCTGACATCCCAACACTTACAATAATACACTAAAGCCATTAATAAAAAACCAGAGATATCTAGTTGGTTGAAATTATTAAATAAAATCACCAAAAGTATCTCTCTATCACAACCATCAAGTAAAAGACTAGAAAAAGGCAAATTTTTTAGGAAATAAGTCTCACTACTACAGCCTGCCTAGTAACAATTACAAAAAATATCTATTCTTGGTATGATAAGGAAAAATATATACATTATATATATATATATATAGATATATACTACTATACTAGTTCTTAACAGGCAAAAGGCAAGTTCACCTTCGTAGCACACATTACATTAAAAATACAGGAAACCGCATATTTCAACAATGAAAGTAATCTGACCTGGTTCCTTTTCTAGATACTTTGATAACCTTCACAACAACAGACTTATTTGCCAAATCTGACAGATGTGCCTCTACTGATAAACACCCTTTGCAATTAACAATGTCAAATATTGTAAAAAATTTGATTTAGATTTCAAAACTACAGTAATATGAGCATAAATATATACCTAAACTGTGTTAGTATAACGGGATCTTTCAAAGACATATTTCACTGTAATATAAAGTACTTATGTCTAGACAGTATTTAAAAAGGCCTCTTGCAATGATATGTCTGGTTATGAGTGACAGGGTAAAACTATTCACCTGTGAATTCTGTAAATGCCATAGTGTTCCACAGCAAATGAATAGCCATTAATTATCCCTGAATATTTCCTATAACCAGAGAAATAAGCCCAAAGTTTCAGTCCATTCTCAGTGAAAACAATATAATCTGTACATGGAAACCTTCAATTTCAAAATGTACATTTTGATTTTCTGCTTCCATAAACAGACCCCACAGTGCTCCAGCACACATGAAAGACATTACTTAAAATGTACCTATGCCATAATTTGATTTAAAGTTCCTCACCTTCCACAAAACTATGAAGGCACACACCATCTTCAATTTGTATCAGGAGGTTTCTGCTGCATACCATATTTCTTATCACCTGCACAAAAAGATGTGTTTACTTTATACCGATTTTTTAAAACCACAACAAAGCAACACAACCATATTTCAGAAATACTACAAAACTTCTTTCCTGGAACAGGAGAAATTGGTATACTTATTCCACATGTCAAGAGGACAAATTTCCACAGCTGTGTAACAGTATACATGGCAAGGCTAGCCATTGAGTGAAGACTGAATGGCACTTCTCTGTTGGGATTGCCTTCTCCGTAAACTCTCTCTTAAAGTAGATGGAATACTGGACAGGAATTCTCTGCAAATTTTATAAAAATGTCATGAAAAGATGATAAAACTTTCTAAAATAATTTAAAACTTAAAATAATCAATAAAACACTAACAATAATGTAAATATAAATATATGAACCAAAATATATCTAAGATAATAATACTAACACTAATGAAAATATAAATATATGAACCAAAATGTATCAAACTCCCAAGGATGACCTAAAGAGTCTGTTTTAATTTATTTCCAGAGTATATAGATGTACCCCTCTATCATTGACAGCCCTTGTGATTTTATACGACAATTTTTCCGAGTAAATTAATGTACCTTGGAGCCAAAAGGAGCTACAAAGAGCCCTTAATAATATCTACAAAGTACTGCACAAGGTATGTTATAGGCACACTCGTCTACAGGGAGATGCTGATGGTACACATATATACTTTACTGTACAAAGTGTTTTAGTCACAAAATACAATGAAAAATTTCCCCCTTGAAAAAAAAAAATTAAAGCCATTAACACAAAAAAATGAGTGCGCAAGGCTGTACTACTCTTTACAAAGGAAGCATGGTCTCTGATAAAGAAAAAGGAAGAGATTACAAGGAGGTCTGATTGGAGAATGTTGAGATTTGTGGCTGGAGTAATTTAGGAAGATCGTAAGGTATGTACTATTAGGAATGTGGATTGATATGTGTGGTATGGTATCAATAGGGTAGCATAACTACTGAGATTTCAAAAGACTGAGATATTTGGACATGAAATGAGAAACATGAATAACAGTTAGTCATTAAAGCAGCAAGAATGAAGCAGAACAAGGATCTATAAGAAGTCCAAGTGTCAAGTACTGTATAAATTATAATAATAAAAGAATAAGTCTATGGTACATCACTCTACCATGACCAAAAATTACGAAAGAACATCCACTACAATGTAAATGATTAAATACATACTGCATTCAGAAACAATATACAGGCAGTCCCCAATTATCGGCAATCCAGTTTTATGGTACTCGTCTAGTGCCATACAATTGGCAATTTATGGGGCAATAACAGGTCGCGTTCTGGCTATAGGCACCATAATGATGCTTATGCGACGATATGTAAATCGCCAAGTTTTGGTAAATGGCGGTTTTTGCTTAACAGCATCCCTCAGGAACAGAACCGCCACACGCCCCCCCCAATAACCAGGGACTAACTAGAAAATTTAGAGGCAATGTATTTTTCAGTATTTACCAAAGTCCCAATCACCAACGTGTTGTCCTTTCTAAAGGGAAAGTTACAACCTTATGAAAAATATTTTCCTCTTGGTATTGACAAAACTATAAAACTAATCAACCTCTGTGTAACTAACAATGTGTTCTCTTTCAGTGGTAATTTTTATAAACAAAAATTTAGTTGTAGCATGTACATGGAATATTTCGAAACAGAAATTTTGTCCTCTATCAAACCCCGCAATATGGTCTGGCTTAGATATGTAGAGGATATTTTTACTTACTATGATAATAGCTGGGGTGATATCAATTAATTTTTCAATCAACTAAATTCGCTAGTTCAGACTATAAAATTTAAAACAGGATGGGAAAACGACAGAAAATTGCTGTGCCTAGGTGTACTAATCATAAGAGAACAGAATAGATATGCGTTCACAGTATACAGAAAACCAATTTTGCTGTTTCATATAGTATTCATTTCCTAGGTTACCACGATGTATCAGTAAAGTTCATGTTCAGGCACAACCTATTCCTCAGGGGGCTTAGAATATGTTCAAATGGGTACGTAGAAAAAGAATTCAACACGATCTGCCAACACCTAATGCAACTGCTTTACCCACCATACATTATCAAGAAGGTTACAAATAAAGTGAATAAAATGTACTTTAGAGAGCCCACTCACAATAGACAATAGACTTCAGCAAGAAAATAAAAATTCCATACGATGAAAACATCCAAAAAGCAATGGAACACCTCAGATCTAATAATCGCTTTACTTTCCATTATCCCAAATCCATTGGGAGTTTGCTCATTAACATATACTTAAATAAAAGAGGAGAAGAAGCCGGAGTTTACAAGATATCGTGTAGCAATTGTGATGAGATTTACGTTGGGGAAACCAGTAGATCAACCTCGCACAGATTAGCAGAGCACAAAAGATCAATGCGATATACATCATTGAACTCGGGGATTTACCTACATATTAGGGAAAAAGGCCATACTATTAACCCTCTTACGCCGAAGCGGTAAAAAAAAATTGTTTCCTGTGTGCCGGAGGTGTTTCAGAGTGAGCGCGGAAGAAAAAATATTTTTTTTCAAAAAATCACAGCGTGCTTAGTTTTCAAGATTAAGAGTTCATTTTTGGCTACTTTTTTTGTCATTGGCTGAAATTTAGTATGCAACCATCAGAAATGAAAAAAAATTATCATTATCATATATAAATAATGCGATATATGATAGTGCAAAAACGAAATTTCATATATAATTGTATTCAAATCGTGCTGTGCGCAAAACGGTAAAAGGTAACAAGTTACTTTTTATTCGTTGTAATGTACACTAAATTGTGATCATTTTGATATATAACACATTGTAAAACGATAAAAGCAACACAGAGAAAATATTATCACAAAATAATGCATGAATTCATAACGCGCGGACGTAAACAAATATTTTTTTTCAAAAATTCACCATAATCGAAATATTTTCGTAAGACTTGAGACTTCAATTTCTTTCAAAATGAAGACAAATGATTGAATATACTATACTATAAGAGTATTAGCTTACAATTGCAGTTTTTGACCATATCTGACGAGTTAAAGTTGACCGAATGTCAAATTTTTTTTATTTTTTATATATATTTTTTTATATGCAATTATTTCAGAAATAAGAAAAGCTACAACTTCAATATTTTTTGTTTTATTTTACATGAAATTGCGCACATTTTCATATATAAAACTCTATGAAATGCCTAATATGAAATGGAGCAAATATTCCGAGAATGGGACGAACGCATTTCGGAGATATGTGCCGGAGAATCCGCGCGCGGAGGGAAGGAAAGTTTTTTTTTTTAAATTCACCATAAATCTAAATATTGTGCTAGAGACTTCGAATTTGTTTCAAGATGAAGATAAATGACTGAATATTACTAGACTGTAAGAGTTTTAGAGCTTACAATTGCGTTTTTCGACCATTTCGGTAGAGTCAAAATTGACCGAACGTGGTTTTTTTTGCTATTTTATCGTGATTTATATGCAAATATTTCAAAAATAAGAAAAGCTACAACCTTCAATTATTTTTTGTTGTATTCTACATGAAATTGCGCACATTTTCATATATAAAACTTTATGTAACGGCTAATTTAAAATGGTGCAAACATTACCACAATCGCACGTATGATTTTTTCGGAAGAGTCACGCCCGCGGACGTAAAGAAAATGTTATTTTTTTCATAAATTTACCCATAAATCGAAATATTGTGCTAGAGACTTCCAATTTGTTGCAAAATGAAGGTAAATGCTTGAATATTACTAGAATATAAGCGTTTTTTTTAGCTTACAATTGCATTTTTCGACCATTTCGGTAGAGTCAAAGTTGACCGAAGGTTGAAATTTTGGCAATTATCGTTATTTATATGAAAATATCTCAAAACTGATAAAAGCTACAACCATGGGTTGTTTTTAGTTGTATTGTGCATGAAATTGCGCACATTTGCATATATAAAACTTTATATAACGGCTAATTTTAAAATGGTGCAAACATTACCACAATCGCATGTATGATTTTTTTCGGAAGAGTCACCGCGCGGACGTAAGGAAAAAGTTTTTTCATAAATTCACCATAAATCGAAATATTGTGCTAGAGACTTCCAATTAGTTGCAAACTTAAGGTAAATGATTGAATATTACTAAAAATATAGAGTTTTTTAGCTTACAATTGCGTTTTTCAACCATTTCGTAGAGTCAAAGTTGACCGAAGGTTGAAATTTTGGCAATTATCGTTATTTATATGAAAATATCTCAAAACTGATAAAAGCTACAATCATGAGTATTTTATTGTTGTATTCTATATAAAAATACACATATTTTCATATATAATACTTCATGTAACGGCTAATTTACAATGGTACAAAAATTATGTCAAAGTGACGAAATAATTTCCGAGATGTGTCACAGATAATTTTTAGTGCGGCAACCGAAACAAAGAAATTCGCGCTTGCGCACCTGCGTAACGTGTAAAACAAAACAAAACAACCCTTGGATCCGTGAACTCCCCAGCATCCACCCCAAAGGCGCGTGATTAGAGTGTTTTAGGCTGGTAGGCCTATAAGTATTTTTCCGCGAATTTTAAAAAAAACTTTTGTAAGTCGACGTAAAATACGTCCAGTCGGCACACGGGAGACAAAAAATGTCGACGTAAAATACGTCCAGTCGGCGTAAGAGGGTTAACTGGAGTGGGGTGGAGCTCATTTTCAAAAGTAGCTGTTTGTACAAAATGAGAATGCTGGAATATGCTATCATCTGTCAAACCAACAATATGAACCTGTCAGGAGGACATTGGAGATCAGACGACATCGATGAGCTAATCCTTAGGCCGTTCCTCAAGCCGGTGTCTTAGAACATCCGACCACAGGACAAGTCGTCAGCCGGGAGTTAATGAGGCCATAAATCACCAGGGAATAGTTTAATGTCCACCC
>NC_087201.1:124071189-124110866 GCF_015104395.2 Macrobrachium nipponense
TTTACCTAATGGAGATACCGAGTTACTGACAGCTATAATGAAACATAAGTATACGTAACATAATAATAAAACAGAAGAAGAATTCTAAAAAATACATACGTATTTGTTGGCAGTCTGATTTATTTTATATTTTATGATATCTAATTCACAATTTTTTTATTAAATGTATTGCATGTACTCAATTCAAATAATTATTAAGTAACCATAAACTATAATAAACAAAAACAAAAAAAAAGCTTCCAAACGTCTGTTTACATCCAGCACTTACGAGTATCGAACGATCGGCAAGCAATCACTTTACACAGTAAACCATAAATTTTCATTATCTCTCTTCAACTACTGAAACTACCAAACAGTATAATACCATTCATTTTCTATTCTTTATTCTATCTTTACCTAATGTTTTTTTTTTTATTAAATGTATTGCATGAATAAGTTTTTCAATTTACAGCATCCTTTTACCAATAGAATACTTAAAGCACAAGGGGTAGATGCTGACCGATAGGAGAGCAGGACCTTATGGGGTGACTAGCATCCAGGAACCAATGGGAGAGCGGAGGATGGTGGCGAGTTTACTCAGCTTGGCGGCGCGGGGAGGGGGTTTTAAAATTGTTCTCGGTGGTCCGGGCGAATCTCGGGACTTTACAGCAACAACCTTTATATATTTATATATATATATATATATATATATATATATATATATATATATATATATATATATATCTATATATCTATATATCTATAAATATCTATAAATATATATATCTATAAATATATCTATATATATATATATATATATATATATATATATATATATATATATATATATATATATATATATATATATATATATATATATAGATACATATATAACATATATATGTGTATATATAATATATATATATATAATATATATATATATATATATATATATATATATATATATATATACACACATATAGATACACATATAGATACATGTATATATATGGCACTTGTCTAGCAACAACATTTACTGGATTCTTGGCACAGATATTTGCCAATCCCCAATTATCAGTACTATTATCACCAATTTTTGGTTACAGGCAGTTCCTGGTTATTGGCAGCCTCGGTTATTGGCAATTCAGTTTTATGGTGCTTGTCTAGCACTGATTTCTGGTCTTCAGCACCAATAATGAAGTATTGGTGCCAATACATAACTAATATAGGCGCTAAAAATCACTTATTTTCAGTTATTGGGAATTTTTGCTTAACATCAAGCCATCGGAACTTTCTCTGGTAAAACAACTATGCCTTTGTTTTATTTGCAAATTACCTGCACCAGAACATGGCAAACAAGAATATTTTACTTGAAGACATGTACAAATTATGTGTTGGCCGTAAAGACCAGCTGCCGAGCTCTCAACATTAATGTTAAACTTGTAAAATCCTGTTCAGTACACTGGTTTTTCTCACTCATTTGACACAAGTAATAAGTTATGAAACATGCAGTCGACTAAAAACTTGTCATACTTGTTCATTCCCATCCATTACATTCATTACTGGTTTTATAATACTGACTTTGTTACACAGATGGCTAATGCTCCAATGTAATCATAAACATCTGGAAGATTCCACAACCAAAATGTTGGACTTAAGCCAAAAGTCCTTTTGCCAATGTAACTCCCTGAAAGTTATATTCCTTTATATTCTTACCATCAAATACCAGTAAAAATTCATGCCTTTTGTTTTATTATCCCTATTATTAAGATTTTCTCTATTAATCCTTGTAAAACAGATCTTCTTCTTCAAATGGTTAACAATGAAAATATAGTAAATAATTGTATTACCCAGGAAATCCCAGATTATTTTCAAATTGTCCTGAAATCCCATGATCCAAAAT
The DNA here is from genome assembly GCF_015104395.2 of Macrobrachium nipponense. Lineage (NCBI taxonomy): Eukaryota > Metazoa > Arthropoda > Malacostraca > Decapoda > Palaemonidae > Macrobrachium > Macrobrachium nipponense. Next base: position 124,073,072 of record NC_087201.1, read on the forward strand.
TACACTCAAACTGGAAACCCAAGTGATGACTCCTGAACCCTTCCTGGTCTGGCAAAATAGTTGGCCAAAGTGGTAGGGCCCTGGGTGTGGATGCCCCTGCAAATGTCATGTAGGAAGCAGTTTTGGCCCAGTAAAACCCAGAATTGGATGCTGAACTAAACTCTACCTAGTCCTCTCTACCCCTTTTTGTAAGTGAGAGGACAAGGGAGATGCCTCTTAGTCATCAACTGAGAGAGGATGCTCAATTCCAGTGTACTTTGGCCCACATGCCACTCTTGAAAAAGGGAACAAAAACTGAATGGAATTCAATCATTCCACTCACACCTCCATACTTACACCAGGCTTACACACATCGCCCAAAATACCATCTCTGTTACAAACATTTCTGGTGTGAAAGTGGTGAGGTAGAAGTTTGCATGATCCATTGGAGACAATGGCACTCCCCAATTCACAGATCAGTGCAGCCTCCTCCAAAAACCACACACTAACTGTAACTGAGACAACAGAGTCCAGTAAATGCCTCTGGAGCATACCAAAGGTTACTCTGTATATGACCAAGGGTCAAAACTAAGCCATAAATTGCCTCCCTAAGACTTTTCTCTGGCAACAAGTGAAATTAAATCTTGAGAATTTCCACTCCAGTATGGTCCGCAAGAAACCTGAAAGAATGGGACTGTCCAGTCTCATCAAATCCTTTAAGGCCTGCCCTGCTCCTCCCTCAGTCACAAAAGGAGACCTGCCAGAATTTACTCCCTAGGGCATTCCCAAACCCTTACCAAATCAGATCATCCTCTCAGAAAAGGCATGAGCTGCAGTTTCTCTGTCAGAACCATGTTTTGACTTGAACAGTGCTGCCTTCCTACTTTTAGCCTAAATAAAACTGAGAAACAAGAGGACCAAGCCCTGGTACTGTTCTTCCAACTCCCCCACCCACCATGCAGCTAGAAGCACTATGTGAGGCAGAAGTGTTCAAAGATCTCTCTTTGGAAAAGAATTTCTAAGACTATGTACACTCCTGAAAGCACATTTAATCTCAAGCAAGGAAACGACGCAGGTTCACTCCTGAAACTTCTTTAAGATGGCTGTAAAGGAAAGCCTTCCCCAGTGCCTACACAAAACTAATCCACAGACAAGGTAACCAACTACCAGATGGGCCCTGAAAACCCTATGTCAAACAGATTATGCAAGCCCCCCCCCCCCCCCCCCCCCCCCCCCCCCCCCCCCCCCCCCCCCCCCCCCCCCCCCCCCCCACCCCCCCCCCCCCCCCCCCCCTTGCAACCCTTAGGCCTCCTGGTGAGAAGGACTCCTCTAATCACCTCTCCATCATGATCATCTAACCACAGATTGACCAAGACCAGCTATGGAACCAATCTGCACACTATATACGTACATGACTACCACACAAGCCATGCAAAGCATGAGTGGGCCATCCAAACCCCTTGTTGTGAAATTCCAGAGTCATGGTGAGCAGTGGACTTGTGCACCAGGCAAATAAGCCAAGCAGCCTTGGCTCAATGTGAGTCCAAGAGCTCTCTGAGAAACAAGACAGGAGCAGACCTTGAGTCTCAGCAGGCCTATCACCACCTGTGACCAGCACCTTGCCTTCCCTCAAGGTGGAGAGGTGTTTAAGAAGACTACCAAGACTTCTTACACGAGGGCTAGACTTTCCCTTTCTTGATCCCTTCCTGTGTGAAGAAAGAGAATGGGGTCGGGGTGGAGGTTGACAGCGAAGTATAAGATGAAGAAGAAAAGGCCTAATGGCTCTCAGACTCTTTGCTATGCTGTCTTTACTCTCCTTGCACCACACTGCTGGTCAAGTCATGAACCAAAGACTGAGTCATACCTAACGAAGTACAGTCGGCGCAAAAAAAAAAACGAACGCCCACTACATTTGTAAACAAATCATAGCAATGATATTAAAAGAGGAAAATAAAAGGGAAAATTTAGTTCACTTATATTTTTTCAATACTTAGACATTTCTCCATTATTTTGAGTACGGCTTTTAACCTTCTTGGCATTGAATGTGCTAAAATCTTTGAAATATGTGCATCCATGTCTTCAAACGAAAATTTACGGATGGCATTCTTCAATTTGGGGAGGGACGTTTTCTCATCTGCTAGTGCCTTCAGTTTCCGTTTCATGTATGCCCAGCAATTTTCAATTGGGTTTAAATCTGGTGAATTGCCTGGCCAGTCCAATTTCTGAATATTAAATTCCTTAAGAAGGTTTGTGACCTTGTGAAATCGGTGGCAAGGTGCTCCATCTTGCATAAATACACGCATGCCCAAAAGTTCCTTGTAAGGGACTAATTCATTTTCCAAGACATTTTCATAAATCTCTCCATTCCTTGTCGTGCTCTCTGGGAGAAAATATAACTCCCCACTTACCCCCATATCCGCTGAAACACCTCCCCATACCATCACATGAGCTGGATGTTTCACAGTCTTGACTGTGTATTTTGATGCTATAGCGGTTAGATCCTTGGGGCCTCCTTACTTTTCTTTTTTGCCAGCGCTACGAATAATGTGGAAGTTAGATTCATCGCTAAAAACTACCCTTTCCCAATCCTTTTCAGTCCACTTCAAATATTTTTCTGCAAAAAGCCATCCTTTTTTTTTCATAGGCTTAGTGAGGAGTGGCTTCTTGCTGCAACACGACATGGGAGACCAAGGTCTTTCTGCAATCGATGTTGCACAGTCCGTTCAGATACGTTCCTAAGCAGATCAGGGTTTTGAGACTTCAAAATTTTGGCTGGCATTGATGGATGTTCCATAACATCCTTTTTAAAATGTTATCCGTTCTTTTTGTAGTTTTTCGTGGCCTCCCTGAGCCTTTCTTCCGCTTCAGTGATGAATCAAGGTCTCCTGTCTTGGAGCGGTTGCACCACAATGAGACGGTGCTTTTAGAGATTCCCAGCTCTCTTGCAATAGCCGACATTGACTTGCCAGTTTTCCATAGGGTCACAATTTCTGCTTTCTTAACCAAGGATAAGGAAGTTTTAGCCATAATTCATTAGCTAGCGCGCAAGAGCGCCAAATGTAGCGGTGCGAAAGCGTGAATGGGGCAGGAGCGCATGTTAGCGGTGACGGAAAGCGTGATGGGGCAGAGCCAGACAATGGGACAGCCGACCCTTTGGGACGCGGATATCACTGAAGTGCATCAGAACTCATGGTACCGAACAGCGAGACAATACAGGCTGCCAGACGAACAATAAATTGGGGAAAATATATACTTCTCGGGCGGAAATCGCAAGAAAAGTCCGAACGCTTATTACAGTAATATATAGGGAGTCGTTCGCTTTTTTTTTGCGCCGATTGTAATTTCCATAGGAAGGACTACTGCAACCAGAAAACCTTTTTCCATCACAGCAGTCTACAAAGCCAAGACCACAATAACCATCAGTAACTACCTCTGGAGATCATGAAGACCTTTGTCCTCTGCCAAGCTAAATTGAGGCGGCCACAAAAGGACTTGGCAAACCCAATTCCCACAAGAACTTCCATAGAGATTAAGCCTTACGATCACCTGAAGAGTTAATATTATTAGTGTATAAGTCAGAGAATGACTCAGTTGCAGATGAACCTTTCATGAGAAGCTGCTATGTTCCTGGCAAATCCAAGGCAACTTTCTAGCACAGAGAATTCTACTTGTATACCAGAATATTCCCTTCAAACAAAATCACTACCAGAGCCATCACAGCTGACAAAGGTGGTCACATCTTGCAAAAGAATGCCAATGAGAGAATACTCATCCAACTCCAAGTTCTCAACCCAGTCAGGGCAGCAAAGGGTAGCACAACTGTTCTCTACCTAGGCCAAAAGAAAAGTGTGTGATGGTGAATGAGTGAGGGATGCTTCCATACTAACGATGGCAGCGTCACCACAAAATTTGAATTTTGGACTGCCAAGGTAGGAAGCTCTCAGCTATGTAACTGCTTGGTATATTACTTGTGTCAAAACATGTTATTGTTATTATACAATTAAGTTTGTTCATACTTACCTGGCAGATATATATATAGCTGTATTTTCTGACGTCCGACAGAAATTTCAAAACTCGCGGCACACGCAGTGGGCGGCCAGGTGGTAGTACCCATTCCCGCCGCTGGGAGGCGGATATCAGGAACCATTCCCATTTTCTATTCATATTTTTTATTAATGCCTCTGTCTCCTGAGGGGAGGAGGGCGGGCGGGGCACTTTAATTTAATATATATCTGCCAGGTAAGTATGAACAAACTTAATTGTATAATAACAATAACATTTTGTTCATGCCACTTACCTGACAGATATATATATAGCTGAATCCCACCTTCGGATGGTGGGAAGAGACAGAATAGGATTTTTTAGGAAACTTAAATTAAGTAGATGATATACATCTTGGTTCCTCACCTGTTTGCAAAGTAGACTATGTGATTACTGTCACGTAAGGCTGCTTTTGCTTAAAACAGAGTTGCCAGCCAGGTGGAGACCTGTAGTGCTGGTGCGCTCTGGATGATCTGTCAACGGGTGCGAGACCTCAACGTGACAAGACCATCGAGGCCATACAAATGAGGGCAACGAAGCAACTGACCACCACCTGACCAACTATTCACAAAAAACCCCTTAAAACTAACTAAAGGATGGGAGATCTTCACATAAGACTCACCACAACCTAAAAACACAACAACCTAAACCTAATCCTAACTAAGGGATAGGGAAAGAGCTACTTCCGGACCCCGAATACTGTGTCCGCGAGAAAACGTATGGCCCAGTTGCATTACAATCGTCATAAATCGTTCTCACATCCCTTAGGTAATGTGAGGCGAAGACGGAGTTACTCCTCCAAAAGGTGCAATCAAGGATGTCCTTGATTGACATGTTCTTTTGGAAGGCAAGAGAGGTAGCGACGGCTCGAACTTCGTGCGCTTTTACTCGGAAGAGGCTCAATCAGTCTTCTGGAAAGATGAATGAGCCTCCGAATGATGTCCCTTAGAAAAGAAAGCAACAGCATTCTTCGATAAAGGTAACTCTGGTCTCTTCACAGAGCACCAGAGATTACCTGAGGGACCTCTTACCTCTTTCGTTCTATGCACGTAGAACTTGAGAGCCCTGACGGGCACAGGACTCTCTCTGGTTCTTGGCCCACCAGACTTGACATACCCTTGATCTCGAAAGTCTTCGGCCAAGGGTTCGAAGGATTTTCATTATTCGCCAAGAAAAGTTGTTGGGTTCAACGGAGGCAGACAAGCATTGTCCTCCCCTTTGAATCCCATTAACTTGCTAAACGCTTGAATTTCACTAACTCTCTTAGCCGTCGCAAGAGAAGTTAGGAAAAGAGCCTTCCTTGTCAGGTTTCGAAGAGACGCTGCCTGAAGCGGTTCGAAAGGGCTTGACATAAGGAATTTAAGGACTACGTCCAGGTTCCATTATGGAGGTCTCATTTGAGGAACCTTCGAGGTCTCGAAAGACTTTAAAAGGTCATGAATGTCCTTGTTGTCAGACAGGTCGAGGCCTCTGTGCCTAAAAACCGCTGACAACATGCTTTTATATCCCTTGATGGTAGGGACCGCTAATTTCTGCACATTCCTGAGAAAGAGCAGAAAATCAGCTATTTGGTTCACAGAGGTCGAGGAAGAGGAAACTCCCTCCTTTTTACACCATGCCCTGAAGGAAGCCCACTTCGATTGGTAAACAGCTCTTGTGGGAAGCATGTCTCGCATGTGCGATTGCTCTCGCAGCTGCTTTCGAAAAAACCTCTCGCTCTGGCCAACTTTTCGATAGTCTGAACGCAGTCAGACCCCAGAGCGGAGAGGTTTTGGTGAAACCTTTCGAAGTGAGGCTGTTTGAGTAGATCTTTCCTCCAGGGCAATGTCCTTGGAAAGTCTACAAGGAAAGACATGACCTCTGTGAACCATTCTCTCGCTGGCCACATCGGAGCGATCAGGGGTTAACCTCGTCCCTTCCGAGGCCGCAAACTTCCTCATGACTTCCCCCAGAATCTTGAATGGTGGGAAGGCGTACAAGTCTAGGCCCGTCCAATTCCAAAGCAAAGCGTCTACCGCGATTGCTTCTGGATCCAGGACCGGGGCGGGAGCAGTAAAGAGGAAGTCTCTTGGTCCTTTGTCTTGACGTCGCGAATAAGTCGACCAGTGGACGTCCCCACAACGTCCACAGGTCTCGACAAACGTCTTCGTTTCAAGGTCCATTCCGTCGGTAGGACTTGTTCCCGACGACTGAGAAGGTCTGCCCTGACGTTTTTGCACTCCTGCAATGAATCTCGTCAGGATAGTCACATTTCTTCTCTTTGCCCACAGCAGAATCTCTCTCGCTAGGGAAAACAACGTTCTGGAGCGTGTTCCTCCCTGGTTTTTTAATAAGCGAGTGCTGTGGTATTGTCCGAGTTTATCTGAACAATCTTGTTCTCCAAACTCCTTTCGAAGAACTGCAGGGACAGAAATACTGCTGCCAGTTTCTTTGACATTTATATGCCAGGCTACCTGTTCCCCTCTCCAGGAGAATGACACTTCCTTCCCTCCTAGTGTTGCTCCCCATCCCGTGATGGAAGCGTCTGAACAACACTAGGTCGGGGCTCAGAAGACTTAGGGTACACCCCTCCTGAAGCTTCTGAGGGTCCAACCACCATCTTAGATGGTTCTTGATCGGAAGCGATATTCTCAATATGGCATTGAGATCGTCCTTGGCCTTCCACTCGTCCGCAAGGAAAAATTGGAGAGGCCTGATGTGCAGTCTTCCCAAGGAAACAAACCTTTCTAGCGAGGATGGAAATGGTCCCCAGCAGACTCATCCATTCCCTCGCCGAGCAAGTCTCTTTCCTTAGAAAGGCTGAGATCTTTTCTAAGCCTAGCCGCTGACGTTCCTGGGACGGAAACGCTCGAAAAGCCACTGAATCCATCTGAATCCCCAGATACACGATGGACTGTGTTGGGGTCAGATGCGACTTTTCGAGGTTGACAGAAGTCCCAGGAGACTTCGCTAGGGCTAAAGTGAACTGCCAAGTCCTTCAGACACTTCTCTCTCGACGACGCTCTGATCAGCCAGTCGTCGAGGTACAGGGAAACTCTTATTCCCGAAGAGTGTAGCCACCTCGCTACGTTCTTCATTACTACTGTGAACACCATCGGAGCCGTGGTCAGTCCGAAACACATCGCTCTGAACTGCCACACTTTTTTGTCTAAGACAAACCTTAGATACTTTCTGAAAGAGGGTGGATCGGGATGTGAAAGTTACGCGTCCTGCAAGTCTAAGGACACCATCCAGTCGCCCGGTCTCAAGGCTCCCAGAACAGAATGAGGCGTCTCCATGTGAATTTTGGTTTTTTCCACGAAAAGATTGAGCCTGCTTACATCTAGAACTGGACGCCAACCTGACGACTGCTTCGGTACTAGGAAGATCCTGTTGTAAAACCTGGAGACTCCAGGTCCGCGACTTGTTCCACCGCTCTTTTGTCGATCATCTGCTGAAGGAGATCGAACAATACTTTTCTTCTTTTCTCCCTGATAGGATGGAGAAAGGTCTCTGGGAGTAGTAGGAAAGAAAGAGGAGGAAGATCTAAAAAAGGGGATCTTGTTTACCCCTGCTCCACGATCTTGAGGAGGACCAAAGAGTCCGTGTCTCTCTCTCTCCACGCTCCCGCAAAAAACTTCAGTCTGGCTCCGACTGGTGTCTGAAGGACATGCTTCTCACTTGGAAGGCTTTGGCTTAAAGGAAGCTCTTCCTCGTGAAAACCCTCTCCCTCGAGGAGCTGCTCTCGAGGGGGGAGCCCCACGAAAGGGCTTAACTTTCTTCGGCGGTCGAACCGCAGCTGAAGAGGTTGAAGGTACGGCTGACCGTCTTGTAGACTGGGCCAAAAGGTCCTGAGTTGCCTTCTCTTGCAAACTGTTCGTCAGGTCCTTTCTACTAAAGTCTGGGGGAAGAGATGGTTCGAAAGAGGCGAAAACAGCAAATCCGCTTTCTGAGCTGGAGTTACCGAACGAGCTGTGAAGTTGCACAGCAAAGCTCTCTTTTTAATAAAGCCGTTCCAAAATGAGATACGATCTCCTCCGAACCATCCCTGACGGCTTTGTCCCATACATGCTAACACGCTGGACAGCTCCCCCAGACTGAGAGATTCTGGGCTTCTCGCTTGCAGATCCAGAACTCCCAAACACCAGTCAAGGAAGTTGAACACTTCCAGCGTCCTGAGCAGACCCTTTCAAATGATGGGTCAGTCTCCGAAGGAGGTCCAGGTTTACTTTAGCAGAGGGTAAAAGCGACCCTCCTCTGCAAATCCACTAGGCTGGAGAAATCTCCTTGAGCCGAAGAAGGGATACGAACTCCTACTTCATCTTTGGTTCTATACCAAATGCCCCCTTTTCCGCTAAGTCTAGCTGGAGGCAAGGCGAAGGGTCCGTCTTGCCTTGATCTCTCCTTCGTACCATCCAATCTTGGAGTTTCTTAAAGGCACGTTTCGTGGAGAGAGAAGTTTTCATCTCTACAAACTCCGGGGTTTTTCCAGTTTTAGATGAAGAAAACTGCGAAGGAGGAGACTTGGAGCTGCGGGCTGAAACTTGTCTTCAAAAGAAGAACGCAAGAGTCGCACGAGGACTTTATAGTCCGAGATTGACGGGCCGCAGAAGGTTCCTCTTCAACCGATTCAGCCGAACTACTTACGCTCCTCTTTTTTCTAAACGGAAGAGGAGACCGTCTGTCCGGAGAGGGCGTCCTAATGTCGGGTCTTGGCTTGATCAAAAGGACCCCTATCCTTGCTAGAGGCAGCCTTATTTCGGCTGTCTTCTCTATGACGCTTACTACTCGATGAAGGTAGAGCGTCCTGACGAGGACGAGCGTCCTTAGCGCCATCCGCGGCAGTCTCACTTGCCAGAGAAGCGTCCTTACGTTTCTCAAACGAAAGGGAAGACCTTTTCGCTGGAATACGTGCCTGTGCGCGTAAACTAGCGCTCTGGGGGTACGACTTCTTGGTCGGAATCCCCAAAAAACGTCTTGAAAAGAGCCCTGAAACGATCCAATCGGCGAGCTTCCTGCAAGCGTCCTGGCGAGCGTCCTGCCGATTTTCCGAGCGTCCTGCCAGAGCGTACCTGGCCGAGCGTCCTGCTCTTGAGCGTCCTGTCTAGCGTCCTGGCGAGCGTCCTGACGAACGTCCTGCCTAGCGTCCTGCCTAGCGTCCTGCCTAGCGTCCTGACGAGCGTCCTGACGAGCGTCCTGACGAGCGTCCTGACGAGCGTCCTGCCGAACGTCCTGCCGAACGTCCTGCCAAGCGTCCCGCCTAGCGTCCTGCCTAGCGTCCTGACGAGCGTCCTGTCGAACGTCGTACAAAGCGTCCTCCTCAAAAGCGTCCTGACGTAACGTCCTTCTAGAGGACGAACGAGATCGGCGAATCGCCGAAGGAGAAGCGATCGGCGAACGAGACGAAGTAGGTGAAGGAGAAGGAGACTGCTTAGATCCTCTTGACAGGCAGTCTAAGGTCCTTCCTCGCTTAGGCTCGACTGCTGCTGGGCGAGTCCTCTGAGCCATAAGCGAGGATAGCTGGTCCTGAAGGGACAAAAGAATGTTCTTCGTCGGGGAAGAATGAACAGAGGAAGCAGGACTGATCCTGTGAGAAGACGAGGGGCGAGGGGACGCCTCCTTCCTTCTCACAGGTACAGCTACCTGCTTCTCAGGTATAGGCGCCTGTGCACGCAACCCAGCGTCCTCATCGGAGGAGATCTTACCTCTTTTCTGAGGCGGAAAAGCGTCATACGCGTCCTCCGACGAAAGTGGCGAAAGAGGACGTGAAGCGTCCTCCGCACGAAACGTCCTTTTCAAAGGACGAGAGTCTCTCCGAGCGCTCCACCCCTTGCGCGGGGAGGACGCTTCGGAGGACGAAAAGCACTCTTTCAGGACGCGCGCTCGTGCGCTCTGACGCCCCCTCCACAACACTGGGGGCACGATCACACACTTGCACCGAGCCAGTTTCTAAGGCTTTCACTTTGGTCTCCAGAGTGCGAAGAGACTCCAAAATCAGAGAGAGAGCATTCGCCTCTCCCGACACAGAATCAGAGCCCGAAGGCAACACAGGTTTAGGGGTTGTAAACACTACAGGTGTTAATGTAGGAGAGATGTTAGCCTTACCTTTGGTAGAACCACTCCTGGAGGAAGACCTCCTGATCCTATCGCGCTCCAATTTAAGGCGATAGGACTCATATACTCTCCAATCATCATCGGTCAATTTCTCACATTCATTGCACCGATTATCAATCAAACAATTAAGCCCCCTACAACTCATACATACTGTGTGGGGGTCTACCGATGCTTTCGGTAGCCTCACCTTATCATCAGCCCTCACACACACTCTGAAACTCACAGCACTTGATCCAGACATGATCTTATATAAAAAGAAAATCAATCCAAAATCAAAAAAACGGTCCACTATCGCCGCATTGCCAATTCAACAATCCAATGCAATACCAAAAAAATCAATCAGATACTTAAAAGCGAGTCAAATTCCAAAAAATCCTGAGCAGAGGTCTGTAAAACAGTTGTTTTACCGACCGGCGACAGAAAAAAATATGAATAGAAAATGGGAATGGTTCCTGATATCCGCCTCCCAGCGGCGGGAATGGGTACTACCACCTGGCCGCCCACTGCGTGTGCCGCGAGTTTTGAAATTTCTGTCGGACGTCAGAAAATACAGCTATATATATATCTGCCAGGTAAGTGGCATGAACAAAAAGAATTTTTACAAGGACTCAAAACATCATGATGACTTAGATAACACACTAACAAATATCACTTAAATACTGTATTACTAATGCATTCTTAAAAAATAATTCTTCTGTCAATGGTACTATATAACATTTTTTGCATTACCTGAAACTCTGAGACCTTGTGCTATCCTGTGAAGGTGACATGCTCATACGATCAGATCTACGGCTAGGTGAATTCCTGTCAGTAAGCTGGGTTTCTGATAGTGCTTGTGTTGACAGCTGAATCTGCTGTGTTAACTGATGAAGCTGCAAATCTAGTGCTGTAATGTCTCCTATACTGCGGCTTGATCCTTTATTTTCAAATCGTGATTCAATTTCATGGCTGACCTGGAACAATGATTTCAATATTAGTTACAACATAAAAAGTATTTTTATGCCTTTCTGAGAAAAACAGCATTTATTTTAATATCTAGTGATCTGAGATAGGACTTAATCTCTTGCATATTGCTTTGCTAACCTAACCCAATGAAATTGACACTTTCTTGAACTTAATTTTCAACATCTGAAGCCCATTTTCAAAATACTACAGTATCATCTAATAAATCTACTATACTACCAAGTTCAAGTTCATAATAACCAGAAAATAATTTAAAATAACTAATTTTTTATGTTATTTGTATTTTTCATAGGTATACAAGCCAAAATCATTTATATAGCTGTATCTTTCAGCGTAAGCTGCAAAATGGTCACTGAAAACTTGATGAGGTAGTTAACCCTTAAACGTCGAAGCGGTAAAAAAAAATTGTCTCCCGTGTGCCGGAGGTGTTTCAGTAGTGAGCGCGAAGCGGAAAAAAATATTTTTTTCAAAAAATTTTTTTTCATCACGCGCGCTTAGTTTTCAAGATTAGTTCATTTTTGGCTCCTTTTTTTGTCATTGGCTGAAGTTTAGTATGCAACCATCAGAATGAAAAAAATTATCATTATCATATATAAATAATGCGATATATGATAGCGCAAAAACGAAATTTCATATATAATTGTATTCAAATCATGCTGTGCGCAAAATAGTTAAAGGTAACAAGAATATTATCACAAAATAATGCATGAATTCATAACGAGCGGACGTAAACAAATATTTTTTTCAAAAATTCACCATAAATCTAAATATTGTCTTAGAGACTTCCAATTTCTTTCAAAATGAAGACAAATGATTGAATATTACTGTATGTAAGAGTATTAGCTTACAATTGCATTTTTCGACCATATCTGACGAGTTAAAGTTGACCAAATGTCGAATTTTTTTATATATATTTTTTTATATACAATTATTTCGGAAATAAGAAAAGCTACAACCTTCAAATATTTTTTGTTTTATTCTACATAAAATTGCGCACATTTTCATATATAAAACTCTATGAAATGCCTAATATGAAATGGAGCAAATATTCCGAGAATGGGATGTACGCATTTCGGAGATATGTGGCGGAGAATCCGCGCGCGGAGGGAAGGAAAGTTTTTTTTTTTTTTTTTTTTTTAATTCACCATAAATCTAAATATTGTGCTAGGAGACTTCGAATTTGTTTCAAGATGAAGATAAATGACTGAATATTACTAAAATATAAGAGTTTTAGCTTACAATTGCGTTTTTTGACCATTTTGGTAGCGTCAAAGTTGACCGAACGTGGTTTTTTTGCTTTTTATAGTGATTTATATGCAAATATTTTAAAAATGAGAAAAGCTACAACCTTCAATTATTTATTGTTGTATTCTACATGAAATTGCACACATTTTCATATATAAAACTTTATGTAACGGCTAATTTAAAATGGTGCAAACATTACGACAATCGCACATATTATTTTTTTGTAAGAGTTACCGCGCGGATGTAAAGAATATGTTATTTTTTCATAAATTAACCATAAATCGAAATATTGTGCTAGAGACTTCCAATTTGTTGCAAAATGAAGGTAAATGCTTGAATATTACTATATATAAGCGTTTTAGCTTACAATTGCCATTTCGACCATTTCGGTAGAGTCAAAGTTGACCGAAGGTTGAAAATTTGTCACTTATGATTTTTTATATGAAAATATTTCAAAATTGATAAAAGCTAAAACCATGGGTTATTTTTAGTTGTATTGTGCATGAAATTGCGCTCTTTTCCATATACAAAACTTTATGTAACGGCTAATTTTAAAATGGTGCAAAAATTACCACAATCGCATGTATGATTTTTTCGGAAGAGTTACCGCGCGGACGTAAGGAAAAAGTTTTTTCAATAAATTCACCATAAATCAAAATATTGTGCTAGAGACTTCCAATTAGTTGCAAAATTAAGGTAAATGATTGAATACTTACAAAATATAAGAGTTTTAGCTTACAATTGCGTTTTTTTCGACCATTTCGGTAGAGTCAAAGTTGACCAAAGGTTGAAATTTTGGCACTTATCGTTATTTATATGAAAATAGTATCTCAAAACTGATAAAAGCTACAATCATGAGTATTTTTTTGTTGTATTTTACATAAAAATGCGCACATTTTCATATATAATACGCCATGTAACAGCTAATTTAAAATGGTACAAAAATTATGTCAAAGTGACAAAATAATTTCCGAGATGTGTCACATATACTTTTTAGTGTGGTAAGAAAGAAATTCGCGCTTGCGCGCCTGCGTAACGATTGTAAACAAAACAACACCTTGATCCGTGAACTCCCAGCATCCCCCAAGGCGCGTGATTCAAGAGTTTTCGGCTGGTAGGCCTAAAAGTATTTTTCCACGAATTTTTTAATTTTTAAAAAACTTGTTTTGTATGTAGACGTAAAATATGTCCAGTCGGCACCCGAGAGACAAAAAATGTCAACGTAAAATACGTCCAGACGGCGTTTAAGGGTTAACAAGCTGGCTAAAATTTGGAATAGGGATGTACCCCTCATTTACTTGCCATCACACTCACTATGTTTCGGTCCCTGGGACTGAGCAAGGTAGTTGAGTTGGATAAGTATATTAAAGGCTCTGGTTTGTATACCTAAGAAACAGACACATTTCTTTTATAATTTGTAATTTTTTCCTCTGGGAATACAAGCCACCGCCCTTTCATTTGAGACTTACTCCTTTGGAAGGAAGTCAGTCTCTGCAACTGACTGGAGATGAAAGCCAGAATGTAATTCCCATGATCCTGGTTGCCTTCCAAGCAGGAGAAGTCATGACTAACCCTCTACCTGTCTGGCAAAATGGTTGACCAGAGTAGTGGGGCCCCTGGGTCTGAGTGACCCATAAAACAAATTCTTTTAAGAAAAAATTTCAAGGTATCATTACATATCCTACAATGGACTTCATGTCAGAAGGCAGTTTACCTCTGGACTATATTACCAAGTACCCCCTACCTCCTGTCATTGACAAGATGATGCCTGAAGTATATTCACCTGCATTTAGTTCAACTCTAGTACTAGAGTACTCTGGCCCAGACACTATTCCCAAAGAGTAGGTAAGGATGGAAGGGGACCTAATCATTCCTTATCCACATCTCCAGGCTTATACCAGGCCTTAGGCACATCAAATAAGACACTGTCATTGTCTAAAATGGAGCCCAGGTGACTCCACACCTTGTTGTGAGCCACCATAGGTCCAAGATGAAGGTGTCTATGGATTTGTGGCAAAGGCAGTCAGTCTGAGCCAAACATTTGTCCTCATTACTTTTTAAACCCAAAAGTTCTTCCAAAATGAAAAGGACAGACTCTACCCATGACTTTGTCAAGCCTCAAACAAGAAGGGAGGCCAACCTCCTTGTTACGAACCGACTAGAGAGAGTTCCGCTCCAAGTTCGATATTATGATAAACAAAAAGAATTCAACACCAACAGTTGAAACTGGGGATACGAATATAGAAAGAAACACTAACACAATAAAGGTTTATTTTCAAGCTTACTAACAAAGATAAATGCAGAATGGTATCTCCTATTTACATAAAAAAGGCAAAATCTTACAATGCGTGTACTAGGGAAGAAGTGAGGTTATTAAAATACTTGCTGGCCAGTTTTGTGACTCGAAGCGATGGCTTCACAAAAGGAGAACTGCGATTGCAGATGTCTTCTTGACTCCGTATTGCAGAAAATAATGTCTATAATTGATACTCAAAGGGCAGGAACTCCTCAAAACCTCTTGTAAAACGTTTCTTCCTTGAAGTCTTGCTCTACGTCAAAATGCCTCAGTCGTCCACTCCTGACGACGACTTGACCATAATTCAACCCACTCTCGAGCGCCTTTTTCTCTCTGATCCTTTGTCCTTCTTCTCTTATCTCAATCTGATGATCTCTGCTGCTGATCTCTCACTGATAATCTGATCTGTGGCTCTTACTGATGATCTCGGATCTCTGTGATTAACTGATGATCTCTGCCTTCTCCTACTTTGTCAGTCGTATTTATAAGGCAACCTGGGGGCGGGGCCTACGGCAAACGTCACAGACTCCCGAGATTACCGGAACGATTTATAAGTTTCTCGACGAAGTATTGCATCAGAAATCGCGGCGTATCTCACGTCACGTCGGCACCTGTTAAGTTCCACAAAACAACTGCCGATTCTAGAACAATCATGAGAACAGGCACCTCCAACACCTGCGCGAATGCATCCTTGCTGCAGAACTTCTCGAAGATGCATTTTCCTTTCCTTTATCTTTCTTTGCTATAAAGCAATTACCATGACACTCCTCCTCAGAGGTGTAAGGCCCATCAGATTATACTTCACATAGCCAGGAAGTGTTTCTAGTCAATTTCTTCTTGCTCTTATTTACACTAATGAAAAAGGTATCTACACTTCAGTCTCTGGAAGTGGGTTCTTTTCAGAAAAATACCAAAGAGTGTAAAATGGGCAAAGCAAGACCTCATCTGGGTCTTAACTGACAAAATCTCACAAGGAGGGGATCAAGAAACTCTTGAATTTTTCATCTGGCATAGACATCCTGAGTTTTCACTGCAAACTCAGGAATGAAGGAGAATGCAAGAGATCCCCACCCTTCCAAATGCCAGATGAGATATGGCAGGCCCTGCAACTCCCCCATCCTTTTATGGATAAGCCAAAGCTATGAGGAAAACAGTCTCAAATATAAGGTCTTTCTCTGAGGCCTGAGACAGAGGCCTGGAAGTCACCCTGGTAAGACTCCTAAATACCAGGAACACATCCCACTCAGTCCTTGAATGGGACAAGACTGCTCAAAACTCATCTTTAACATAGACAACTCCATTGAAGAGGAGAGGTCTATCTCCTCACTTCAAAAAGCTGAGAAAGTCATAACAATGGCTTTTTACAGCAAAGAATGAAGGTGCTTGTCTCGGCAATTGTAAAGAAGGCAATGATGTGATGAAAAGACACGCCAACCAATTGCAAAAGATGGCCTACTTTCCCTGATACACGTTTGCTGAGACACTGGTACTCTGATATCTCCCTCACAGCCCTGCAAAAAAGTCTCTCTCTCTTGCAGGAGACACTGGATAACCTTTAAATGTGAAGCTTCAGGGACAGCACAGTGAGGTCCCGATCAGTTCCCGGGGACCCTCCGGGCATCCTTGCTTCAAAAACAAAAATCTGCATAATATACCGAACCGAGTATGCTCGAGAAATAGATCCCGCACTCCTGGTTCAAACGATCTTTTACACATTTATCAGAAGCTACTTTATGACATTGTTAGAATTGTAATTACAAATGCATGTCAGTCATTACAAGCTTTCCAACCATATGTAGTGAATCTTTCTAATTTGTAAATAGAATTATTAACCATTTTTCCAGGTGTGAGAAAACACATCTGGCTGTATATAGATATATCTCTATTTTTCCCTAATGCCAATGCTACTTTCTAAACTCGCAAGAGTTCTTGACCTATCCGAGAATTTTGTCAATACATCAAAATGCACCTGACTCTGCTTCTTAGTCGCCACCTCGTTACTGGTGACCATGAAGACGTCTGACACTGCCAGCACTAGCCTATCCTACAATAATGCCACAGTAGCAGCAAGTAACCACCTGCCACCCATCACAACCAACAACCCAGAGACCTAGTTCTTCAGAGCGGAACCTTCTTCAAGCCTAAGATCTCCTCCACATCCCACAAAGCAGCCAATGCCCTCTTCAAGTTCCTGCCTGACAACTTCTTTGAACAAATTGTGGAATGTTCCGCCTGCCCTAAAAGCAATGTAGTTCTTAGACAACGTCAGGGCGGCAATAGGAGATCAAAGGCTGTTGCACATCACAAGCAATTGCGGCAATTATACTCTGTTTTTTCATCTGTCCATCCGCCTGTGGTGGTCGCATGGTAACACTGCATCCCAGGGTTTAAATAGTTACGCTATGTCAAAGTTTTGGGTAAATAAAAGGATATCTGGGTGTACATTTCCAACTGAAAAGTGTTTTAATAATTTACTGTATGCAAATTACACCGTTAATATTCGAAATAGGATATTATTATTATTGTTAAGTGTAAGCTGAATGTAACTATCTAAAGCCCGGGACCCAGTGCTACCATACGCAAACACCACAGGCGGGTGGACAGATGGGAAAAAACCGAGTATAGTTACGATCCCCGCCACATGATTACGTTGACCTTGTGCGAACGGTCCTACTCACAAAATTACCCTGCCAAACAGTTGTGCCATCCCCAACAAACCAACCATGGACCTCAATGAGTTCCTGAAGATGGTCCACACTGACCACCTGGCCCGCAAGTCGACTAAGCCTACACAACCACGCGTAATAGCAGCCATCCAACAGCCTAGCAGCAGACTGATGCAGGGACAGGCAGTGATCCAGGAGGCCCTGGCCCCCCACCATACACTGCTACCAGAGCTTCAAGTGGAAAAACAAACTCAAGTACAAGCCCAAAACAGAAGAACGTCCCAAGGGTATTTGTTTCTACCACTGGAGGTTTAGGAATAAAGCCTGAAAATACTAAAATAACTGCCGTATGTCAATAAATCATGCAAAAGGGTCGCAGCAGTAACCCCACAAACTAAGCACTGGCGGTGGGCAGACCAACTGGCTCATAAGGGAAACCGCGCCTGCTTTCTGCTGTCTTTCTTCCAGGTACCAGCAAAAAGATTACACGTTTTTTCATAACAGATGAAAGATCAAACAGTCTTCCTGGTTGACACTGGTGAATGCATGTCATTCGTACCAGCCAACCTGTACAAATATCTCAATCCAACTCCTAGCACTCTACAGGTGTCCACTTTCTGCAGGGCTATATGGGAAGCGGACCATAAATTTGTCATTTGGCGGGAAGCAGTACAAGTGGATGTTCATCACAGCAGACATAACTGCCCTTTTAAGAGTAGACTTCCTAAATCCCACAACATGATGGTGGACATAGCAAAATGGCAGCTGATCACACAACCTGCCCCCGTAGCCCAAACCACTCTGACTCCAGCACCAGAGATAAGTTGTCTCCTACAGGTGTTTCTGAAGGTATTTAAGTTAAGAACTACCTGCAAACACTACCTGACCAAACCAACAAAGCACCATGTCCAGCACCACATAGTCGCCAAAGGTCCCCCAATGCATGCCCATTTCAGACAACTGACCCCAGGACAATTCACCTGCACCAAACAAGCTTTCCAGGACATGGAACAAGCAGGTATATGCCAAAAAGCCTCCAGTCCCTGGGTATCTTCCCTTCACATGGTATCAAAACCTAATGGCACATGATGAACATGTGGCAACTACCAGAGACTCAACATCAAGACAGTACCTGACAGGTACCTGCTGAGCATTGCTTACATAACAAACCAGGTGGAGGCCACCAAAATATTTACAAAGATTGACCTACTGAAGGGATACTTCCAAGTCCCGGTTGCAAAGGAGGATAGAAAAAATGGCCATTATCACCTTTTAGCAACTGCACCTTCAACTACACCTACTTTGGCCTTTGGAACTCAGGTGCAAACTTCCAACGTCTGCTGAACGAAATCCTGGGCAACCTACCAATTTCTGTTGTCTACATCAATTACAAACATTCTCATATTTACCCCAAACATAAAACAAAACATGAGAGACATCAAGCAGGTCCTGCAAATACTCAGAGAAAACTGACTTACAGCCCCAAATGACAACTGTGATTGGGCAAAACCAGTAGTGGAATTCCTGGGACACCAAATAAGCCCTGAAGCCATCAAGCCTCTCCCAATGAAGGTTCAAGCAATCCCCAACTTTCCAAAGCAACAATCACAGCAGTCCAAAAATTCACAGGAATGGTCAACAATACTATTACCACCATTTTATGCCCAACCTTGCTGAAATAATGGCTCCAATAGTATATGATTCCTTAAAAGGAAAAAATAAAAAAGTATATTGGTATGAAAAACAAAATAAAGCCTTCATCCTAGCCAAAAAACCAATCACCTCTGCTACCACACTAACTTTTCCTTTACCACATAAGTCTCTCACCCTAATGACAAACACAAGTAGCACAGCAATGGGCGTGGTACTCAAACGAACGACAGATGATGGTAGATCTCAAGAAAGCGCAGTAGAAAGTATAGCTTGCACACAATTGCAACTTACCAATGCAAAGATAACCATGGGAATTGTGATGTGAAGAGATTATGCTTTACCAGAAAAGATAGGTTTTTTATGCATACTGTACTGAAAAAATGAAAAAACAGCAAAATAAAATCAATAATCCAATGTACTTTACCTGCATCAAGTCCTGAAAGAGAGCGCTTTACGCAAGGTTTGTGTGACAGGTGGTAATCGAGCAACATCCAGCTTCATAATATTTTCCAACGTCTGTCGCAAGAGCCCAAGGCATTGCCTAAATTGAGAAAAAAAAATGTATGGAAGTATAATATGCAAAATAAATACATAAGTATAGTTATATAGAAAGAATTACTCTACCAGTTTTTTCTTTGAGTAGAAATATATTTAGAAAAACTACTGACCAATATTGTATTTTTTTAAAGTTTCTGATTTTGTAAATTGCACTAATTTCAAGGCTGTTTATAGAACTGTAAGCAGCTGTTTGCAAAGAGATAAGATCATATATAGTTAGTGCAATATTACATAATTAGTGAAAAAAAATATTCTATGGCAATAAGTTGTCCTAATATGTATTCAGAGTATGTACGTACTACTTTTCAACATTGAATTTCCTTTATCAGCATTCTGATATTAAGTACATCAGTCATTTATGACTTACAGTGGACCCACCGTATTCGTGCTCGTGTTCTTGAGATTTGTGGACTCACATATTCGTGTTCTCGAGATTCACAGATTCACGTCAGGACCATAACCAGTTTTTTTTATGGGGAGGGGGGGAGCCTTTTTCCCAAAAACTGGACCTTTTTTCTATAAATGTCATTGCATATATAGTTATATACAATATGAAATACTTGAAATTTTTACTTTAATTATTATATTAAGAAGAAAAATTGGGTATGCAGTCTATGCCCTTCTACCCAATTAGATGTTAGTCACAGAAAATATGGACTTCTATTACATTACTTGACATATTTGACAGCTCTGGACTTTGAGCTTCTGTGGAGTTAAAAAGAAAGGTGAGGGAAAGAATTCTTTACATGCATCATTTTGTTACTACAGTTATATTATTATTATTATTATTACTAGCTGACTGACCCAATGCTGCTTGTGATAACTGAATAACAACTGATAAACCTGCTCTCTCTCTCTCTCACTTTTTCCATCTTCTACCTAACACCCCCTCTACTCTCTCTCTCTCTCTCTCTCTCTCTCTCTCTCTTGCTCCTTTCTCTTACTCTCTCCAACCATTGTCTGTCTCTTTCCCTCTTTCTTCTCACTAAATACCAACTCTCTCTCTCTCTCTCTCTCTCTCTCTCTCTCTCTCTCTCTCTCTCTCTCTCTCTCTCTCTCTCTGTCAACACCCGTCTCAAACTCCACCCTCTTTGATGTCATTGATGTTTACCCTATAGTATTCTTTTCCAAATAATAAGTCACATGTATACAGAAATTATCTATGATAAATTTTCATCAAGTAACTAAGTCTAAGGGTATAACCAGCCTCATTTCATAGGCAGAAATAGCTCTGTTTCAAGGAATCCCTTCTTACCCCAAGCCCCTTCGGAGGGGGGTTGGGAAGGTAGGAGGAAACCCCATTATAAACCATCTTCGGGGTCCCCACTATGAGCCTGCCAAGTTTCATGCCCATTGGACCAGCGTATGGCTGTGATTGAATGACAGACAGACAGACAGATAACGCCCATTATATATACGTAGTAAGATTAACATTTGAAAACATTAATGGACATATAACAAATACAGTTGGTGTAACATAAAAAAATTCTCTCATCTCAGTAAGAGAGAGATAGGAAAGAGTTGTTCTTACTTGAAAGTGAAATGGAAAGGTTATTTCCTTAAAATATAACGAATTTTGTAATTACAGTTTATATTATTATTATTCTTATTATTATTTGAAAATATTAATAAACATACATACATGTACCATAAAAATTCTCTCATCTCATAAGAGAGAGAGAGAAAGAGACAGAATTATTATTTCATTACTTAATGTTACATAAATAAATTGAACAAACACCTTTGCATGGTTTATATCCAGGGTTCAAAAATGTTTTCATTTGTGTTCACATGTCTGTGAAATACTTGTGTATGATAATTAGTTAGGTTCCAAAGAAAAGTTTGCGCTATTGTGAATTCTTATAATTTGGATCTTGTAAGATCGAGTTATTACTGTAAACAGCATGCATCTTCTTTTTTTTAAATCCAGCTAGTAAGCTGAGGTCCAGAGCTTGTTAAATCGCTCTCTCTCTCTCCTCTCTCTCTCTCTCAATCTCTCTCTCTCTCTTCTCCTCTCTAATCTCTCTCTCTCTCTCTCTCTATTATTTGTATTTGAGATAAGATTCTAGATACGTTGACACCTAAAGCTAAAGAGCTCTCTCTCTCTCTCTCATAATATTGCATTCATCAATGTATTGTTCCTTCCTCACGATTTCCACCAGTTTTGCCCAAATTTTAAAACATTTTCTCTCATTAGTTCCGTTACCAGTTACGCGTGAATTTTATGTCATTTTAGTGTCAAACATTACTTATAAGTAAGGTTACATGGTAGGTTTTAAAGAATGATGATCGATATTCAACTCTGAACTAAAGTTGCCAAACCAACTTAAACAAATTATACGATTTTCCCTCAGTATTTACGGGGGATAGGTACCAGACCCCACACCCCCACCAAAAAGCTGAAACCCCCTATAAAAATGCTTAAAACTGCATATTTTGTTATTTAAAACTCAAGAAAAACTCACTAAAAATGTTTATGCCTGGTATTTTTAATATAGTTTTATCACAAAAAGTAAATTTTATGATGAAACTAATAAAAAACCAGGAATTTGTGGGTATTTCTCATAGAAAAATACCACGAACAGGCAAATTTACAGCGAATAATGGGGGTATATGTTCCAGAGAGATATCTGATAATCCGGAGTCCGTGAATATGGGGGTTCACTGTATAGAACCTGTTACTACATTCAAGTAGTATATTTGATTATAGGACTTCTACAGAATCTTCATGGTTTAGAGTGACTGGAAATCTAGAAAGCAACAAACACAAGGATTTGGAACCTCCAGTCCCTTTCTAGAGTTGCCAGGTGTGGCATTATTGAGCAAAATGTAACCAAAGATTTAAGAAAACTGTATGCCTGTACGCTTTTTAAATTTTTCAAACCAGCCTCTGCTGGCCATAAAATCACTAACATCAGCACCTGTTGTTGTCATTTTCTTACTTAAATCAGCATGCAACATCCTAGCTTTCTCACAAATGATCGCTTGAGACACACTATCCCCCACTAATTGTTTTTCATTTATCCACACTAAAAGAAGCTTTTCAACGTCTTCCACTAGTTACGGTCAGTGTTTTGATAATGAAATGACCCCTTTCGCAACATCAGCTGCCCTGATTTTAAGTTTCTTTGCTAGAATAGAGCTGACTGTCGACACTGACTTGCTGTACATCCTAGCAAGATCAGCTACATGTGCACCACTTTCATACTTTGCTACAACTTCTTTCTTGAATTCTATTGTATTTCTGGTCTTTTTTACTGAAGGGCTGGCACTTGCAACTTTCTTTGGCCCCATGATGGCTTCTTTGGAAAGAGTTTTAACAGCAAAATAGCACAAAACACAATGAACATGCACGGGGATGCAGACTGCAAGCGAGGTGTTGCTTGTTCAGTGAGAAACAAAGCCAGAATGGGTCACGATAGAAGAACAAGGGATGCTTTGTTTGGGGGTTTGTACAGGGGCCGGTTACACACTGGGCCCAGATGGAGCGTTTCTGAGTGGACAAAATCCGAGGCAACGTACGAAAAGAGGGGCATACTAAAACCAATGTTGACTGGATTAGAATATGCATGGCCCGCCGAGTCCCTCCCATGCCAATAAGTGCTCTGCCCACCTCCGCTTAACCCAGTAGGTTTTGGATCTGGATGTCCTCTGGAAGAATAATTTTTCATGGGGCATAAATGAGGTTTATATCAACTCGTGCAAGGAAAATTCTCAGTTGGAAAATTTCCAACCGGAAGATTGCCAGGTGGAAAATTGACAGTGGGGAAAACTGCCATTGAGAAAACTGCCAGTGAGGAATATTGCCATTGGCAAATAAAAGGACTAAGCTCATTTTGACCAAAACTAACATTTCTCTTTTTGTAAGTGCTTACTTTGCCATTTGAAGTGACAAGAATATTAGTAATTAAGACTAACCATTTCTTTTTATAATTGCTTGTTCAAACCAAAACTACAATTTCTGTTTATATTTGTTTTGAATTATCATGTTTGAACTCAAATTTTACTGACTGACTTACTTAAAGAAAAAATTAGTTCAAGGCGTGAATTGGTATGAAAGAGATGTACATTTATTTATTCTCTATACCCATAATGGCTTCTATTATAACTAAGTGAAGGTGATAAGGATATCCTTGTCGATGAACTTCAGAATATGTATCATCAAATGGGATAAGCAAGGAGGGAACAAAAATCTATTGGGATGTGCTGCACGAAAACAGAAATCGTGCCCAGCAAGACTACACACTAAGTCAAAGGATCATGGTTACAAAATTGTGAAATGTGTTAATGAGCACAATCACTGTTCCACCAAGAGCAAAGTGGAAGCCAAAGAAGTGATTCAAGATCTGAAAGAGGAAGTTCAAGATCTGAAAGAGGAAGTTTTGATTTTGAGTCAACCTAATCGTTCTTTGGTGGTAAATTGTTTATCATATTTAGATGAATGTGTAAGTCATGAGCTATTTGGATGGTGCAACATATAAGTAGAAATGTTCGACAATGGAAAAGGCAAAAATTGTGCACCATACCTATTCCCTCTGAAAGGACAGGATTTATAATTCCACTCGAATTTCAAAATCTTGATTCTGGAGAGAGATTACCCCAGTATGATTTTGGAGCCAATGATGAAAATCGAATATTATTGTTTATCACAATGATGCATCAGGATTTAAGGAGAAATAGCAACTGTGCTAAAGATGGAACGTTCAAAGTGTCACCTGACGTGTTCTATCAGCTATTTACAATTCATGTGCAGGTTGAAAGTTCTAGTTTTCCACGTGTTTTTGCAGTTCTTCTTAACAGGTTGGTTACAGTTTTGCAGGCCAATTTCACGGGCCAATTTCCAGGGCTGCACAACAACCAAATCCATATGCACAGGTAAGTAGTCCCTTCGACCTAGAAGACCTACCATGACACGCCACCTATTGGTAGGCTTGGACATGAAAATTGGTTGGAGGTAAGGTGGCCCATGAGACTGTAGCCGCTCCTTCCTAAGAAAACAGAAACTACCTATGAAAACCTGTTCCACATGAAAAATTTAATTCAAAAAGACCCCCCCACAGGGTAGCGAGTACATGACTTCCGAACCACTTTGAGAGTGAACTTCTATTGCCAGGAATACACATCTATCACACCTCAATGGAATGCCCGAGAATCGAACTCGCGTCGACCGAGAAGGCAGGTCAAGACCATACCAATCACGCCACTGAGGCGCTACCTCAATGAAAGCAGATTTAGTTTGAAGATACAATGTTTTTCAGCCCTGGTTATTACAGGCTTTGAAGAACTATCAGAAGATGAAGATATTCCTGAAGAATTTCTTTCCTATTTTGAATTAACATGCATTGGTGTTATGAGAGGAAGAGGTAACAATAGGAGAAGGTCAATGCCGTTATTTCCAATTTCTATGTGGAATATTGATTCAAGAGTGGAGCTTTGCTTACCATGTACCAACAACAGCACTGAAGGTTTCAACAACACTTTTTTCAAAAATACTGCACAAAATCATCCAAATATCTGGAAATGTATTTCATTTATGAAGAAAGAGGAAACTTTATTGCAAATAAGAATAC
Organism: Macrobrachium nipponense; assembly: GCF_015104395.2. Lineage (NCBI taxonomy): Eukaryota > Metazoa > Arthropoda > Malacostraca > Decapoda > Palaemonidae > Macrobrachium > Macrobrachium nipponense. The sequence goes on from NC_087201.1 coordinate 124,098,136, forward strand.
TACAATTTGAACGAGATGAGATTCGTAATCCAAAGAAGTACAAAAATATCAATGAATAACTGAAGAGAGCTGTTGAGCTACATAACGCAGATGATAAAATCACATTTCTTCAATCTGTTGCTTATAATCTCCATTAATTTTTAATAGCAAAAACTTGTTCTTATTTGTAAAATATCTATTTTGTTTCATTATATTATAATGACTTTTTTATGCTTTGTCAATAAGACCTCATGCCTTTTATTTTATATATACGAAATGTCGATGAATAAAACTTTTTGTTTTAAATCTTCGGTTTTTATTTAGTGAAACCCCTTTCCATTTTTTGTTTATTCTAAAGCACTATCATAATAAAGCCCCTTTCAGTTTTTTTTTTTTATTTATTCTGAAGCACTATCAGGGTTTCGTCACTTAGGTTGACTTCAAATGATAAAATAAGCACTTATAAAAAGAGAAAGTGGTAGTTTTGGTCCAAATGAGCAATCACATTAAAAAAAGGAATTACTTTTCTTCTTTTTCAGATTGAAATTGTCTTCAAAAAAATGTAGGTTAGATTTTCTGAGCTAAATCTTTTTATTTTGCCAATTGAAATATTCCTCACTGGCAATTTTCTCAATGGCAGTTTTTCCCCACTGGCTATTTTCCACCCGCTGGCAATCTTCCAGCTGGAAATTTTCCAACTGAATTTTCCTAGAACCATCAACTCTTATGGCAACACTCACACTTCAAGCTCAATGACTATGAGATTTCACTGGGTAAGGTACTACATTACTTCTTCACAGGACAAGTGGGTTGCGTACTCGACTACCAATCTGGTGGTCCGAATTTGCTTCCCCTACTGTCAGTGCAGAATCAGAGGAATTTACTTCTGGTGATAAGAAATTAATTTCTCAATAAAATGGGGTTCAGATCCCACAATAAGCTGTAGTTCCTGTTGCTAAGTAACCAATTGGTTCCTAGACATGTAAAAAAATCTAATCATTTGGGCCAGCCCTAGGAGAGCTGTTAATCGGCTTAGTTGTCTGGTTAAACTACATTTCTGTGCCACAACATCTTTTATATATTTGTTCATAAATATACTAATGGATACTGTTGCTGGTTTTAGTTTTTATCTTTTGCAAAATCAAGTACAGTACAAAAAAACATTAGAAAGAATAATCAGGCAGTCCCTGGCTTATGATGGGGGTTTCGTTCTTGACGCATCCTAAGCCGAAAATCATAAAAAATCCTATGAAAACCTTACTTTTAATGCTTTGGGTGTATTTTAAACTATGTAAACTACATTTTTATTGCATTTTTCATAAAAAAAAACCTTCAATTATTGATTATTTTGCATTTTTAGAGTCAAATTTCTTCTGCCAGATCAGCATCATAAGCGCCATAACCCTGGGACAGGCGTCATAAACCTGGAAATAATTTCTGATGAATATAATTGAGAAGTATCATAACCTCAGAACGTCGTAAGCCAAACTCATCGAAGCCACGGACTGCCTGTATATAACTTCCTAAAATTTACTAGCATTTTTACCAGTGTCTTGGAAGAGGCCCAGCACAGAGTTAGCAATATTCACATTCAACTTCCCATGGAGGGTACAAAAAAAAAAATTTTCAATTTTTTTCCTATACCATGTGTATTTGCATAAAATCCTCTTTCCATTTATTAGCCAACCTTAAAGTTTACCTGGTATCAAAGTTTCATTAATGTATATTTAGCCTGAACTGTAAGGATTAATGGACTGACATACAAGAGCTTCCATCATTTTCAGAGTTTGCTGCCTTAAGAACGGTATCCTTTGTTTCTCTAAGTAACAAAATGTATGAACTGGGTGTCTGGACAGAACTGGTGCCAACTGGTTCAAAGTAATCCAGAAAGCCCATGTAATACAGAACTAGGATCTTAAGTGATGATCTCAGTTATGAAACCTGAACTTTAGGTAGGTCACATCAAGATGACCATACGGTGTAATTCAGACAACCAACAATAAAATTAGATAAAAGTAGAGCAGTAAGACACAAGGTCAGAGCAAAAGAATACTTTCCTACGCCAGTGTTAACATAGCTAACAACTTACTCAATTGGGTCAGTAGTAAATATAATGTAATCTAGAGACTGGGTCAGTAGTAAATATAATGTAATCTAGAGACAATCAATTCATTTGCAAGAGCACATATAGTTGACAACATTGATGATAATGAAGAATTATCTAGGCTCTTTATTTAGGCACTTACCACATTATGCCTTAGTTCTTAACAGAACAGCTATAGTATTTTCTATTTAATCTCACTGACTGCGTTTCTGATACTCTAAGTCTCAACTTACAGAGTGGGTCATCCTCAGTAACAGAAAACACAAAATGAGTCATGTAGTAGATATTGGCAACCAAATTGGAGCACTGTGCCTGAACCACAACAGTTGCTAGAAGTGCCACCAGCTCCTCACGTGTCATGGTTAATTCTGGTTCCCCATCTGCCATTAAGTATATTACAAAAAAAAAAAAAAAAAAAATAAAATAAAATTTAATGAAAAGAGAAAGTAAAAAAACAAAAATTATGTAAACCAATTTTTTATATTTGGCTAATTTCATGGTAACAACATTCTCCCAAACATTTCAGAAAGTCTTAATGATTATATAACTGAGAGACAGTAGTACAGAACATGTGAGTATGGACCTCAGGTCACAGGCAGCCACTAAAATCAGGTCTTTATGCCACTTGTTTTATGATACAACAAACAATAGGGCTGATAAACAACTCAAATCATAAATAAAGGATTGATATACAAAAACTTTTGTATTACAAAATTATTATACATATTTGTTTCAGAACATAACAATTACTACTTATATTGAACCCAAATTACATTTTTAGGTAGGAAGGATTGAGCTGCTAAAAAAATTATAGTTTTCCACGCATGTCAGCCAAAACTTCAAACTTTGTAGGTAGCGCTTGCGTCGCTCAGTGTAGGTACACAGTGCCATCCCCAAATGGCAATACTAGGTACAACTTAGTTAATCACTTCATTCTGTTTTATGCATAATATCCACAAAGGGGAGGTGGGTGGCTCTGATCATATAATTACCGGGTGTATATAAAACCTTATTTTATTATATAAAAATATATGAGACTTATCCAGTAATTACACAGCTGCTTCCACATTGAAAGGAGATGGGATTATGGACATAATACACTCCAAAGCATTAAATCATGTAATGAATTTGAAATAAAAAGTTGCTAGCAATGAAAATATAATGCTTGTTTGAAAGCCTAGCCTAGTACACTCTCCAGAAAATGAATTTTCTCTACAAGCACAGTACAGTATACTAGTAGTACTAGTACAATATAGTATGAGCTTGCGAATATGAAATTCGCTCAGTAAGTAAAGCCTAGTTTTATTTAACTCTGTTTTACTTATTTGACAAGATGGAATTACAGACTACGTAGGAAGAGAGGTTAGCCTAATTTTATCTGACCTATTGAAAATGCAACTCACATGAAATGCAAGATATACGTATGATAAAATCATGTTTTGGTGCTGAAATTTTTAGGGTTGCATAGTATGTGAGATCAGGTGATACTTGAGTAGTATATACATACAGTGTACAAATTATGAATATTCAGCATGCCAAAAAGACAACTGCACTTCAAGCATAAAAAGCAGGACCGAAAATTGCAGAAAACCAAACAAAAAACTAGTTAAGAGACAAATGACTAGCCCACTGCTTGCTAGTTAGCAAGCACTTGCATAGCAATCTGATAAAAAAAAATTTAAAATGCATGACAATAGTAGTTACTCTCCAAGCAAAAAATAAAAACTGTACAACACTTCTATTGCCAATGGTAGAAGCTAACCACTCCTAATTCTAAGAAAATACACTGATGGAAATAGTACGCTAATTGCAAGGGTAATGACTGAAATATATAACAAATAAAAGGTAATCTTTTAAAAACAGGGTATAAACTCAAAACACCTGTGGACAAAAAGCTGGCAGTAATTTGTCTAAGATGTATAAATACTGATTTCTGTGGCTGTTTGAGACCTGGGAATCTGCCTACACATGTGTAGAAGGATTGGCTGACTGCCTTTTTTTCTTTTTTCTTTTTGTATAATCTGACTGCCTTTTTTTCTTTTTTCTTTTTGTATAATCTAACAGAAACAAGTGTTTTGGTCAAATTTCTGAAAACTTAAGGTTTACTCTGTAAATGCGGTAAATGCAGATTCATAACATACAGAAAAATTCCTAGGCTAAAAACTGAGAAATGACAATTTGTCGAAAATTGCATTTTTCCTAACTATACAAACCTGAGGTCCTTTAACAATAGGAAGTAGCTAGCGGCAGCTGGAACGGTCGTAAGCTTCGAACAAGGGGAGAACGGTAGTTAACTGCTTGTCCGACAGTCGCGCGCCGCGCGACTGGGAGGTAAACAAATCACTTTTGCTTTTGGCCCATGCAAAATACGCAGAGTGAGGGGGTGGCATGAGGAGGGACTTTATGTTAAAGGACCTCAGGTTTGTATAGTTAGGAAAAATGCAATTTTCGACAAATTGTCATTTGTTTCACGATACGTCCAATACAAACACTCGCCTATTAACAATAGGAAGACTCACTTCTGGTGGAGGAATCTGAGTCTTTTGATGAAACAGACTGGTGTTCGTCCATCCCTGGAATGCTCCCTGGTCGTAAGAGCGAGGGAGGGATCCAAGCCTCTGTCCGATTGATCGGGGTGTGCACCGCAGGATCAATGGTCAGACCTCTGGGCCGAGTACTAAGAGAGAGGCAAGCGTATCTCTTCGTACCAGCAAGCAAGAACTTGTTCCTGTTTGCAAGAGGCAACATAAAGTATGGGTTGTCTCAAGCTGGCATCCACTTCCTCCCCCTTGTTGGAGGAAGTGGTGGATATACGCTACTATCCCTAATGAAAGGGATAGGATGGTGCTCTGTGAGTAGCTCACCTGCATCTTGTCCTTATCCAGCAGGGTGACGACCGTGTCCCTCTAACCACAGGTAGAGGGGAAGAAAAAGATGGGAAAGAGGAGCCAGTCACACTCTCATTCACCATCCATTCTTACGGTTCACACCAGGACTCGATGCTGTTCAGCCTGCGAGGGTCTGGGTTCGCTACACAACGTGTTGACAGCCACCACGGGTCCCAAGGAAAAAGATCCAAGGACCTGTGGGCAATATCCGAAGTAGAAGGAAGGGCATGTGGTCTGGTTGGACCAGACCCCTGCCTTCAGTACCTGCGCCAAGGAGAAGTTCTTGCGGACAAGGCAGCATCTCCTTCGCAATCGAAGGCGGTGAAGTCCATTAGGGAGGGGATTGTGAACGACTCGAACCAATCGTCAGGGACCGAAGGGTTCTGAGTCTTCGCTACGAAGTTCGGTACGAAATCGAGCGTCACGGATCCCCATCCCATGGGTGCCTGACTTCGCAGGAGAAGTCATGCAGTTCCTCAGAGGAAAAGAAGGAAATAGTCGCATGACCTATCCCTCTTCTCTACTTCGGTGATGTCCAGTACCCATACTGGTCTTTCCACCGTTAGCAACGAAGTCTCTCGCATCCTCCTATCCCCATGCAGCGAAGTTCTCGGTAGTGGATAGGACACCGACACGTCCATGGTGGGTGTCAATGCCTATGGGTAAACTGTGACAAGCTATTAAAACGAAGTAATGGTTGCTGTGTAACAACCGAACTAAGTCAACAGCGTAATTCGTAACTGACTCGGGCGCTCTGACAGCTGCCGACTGACTGCGTTCGGTAGGAGGCAAGTTGTCAAAGCATCGAGTAAGTCACGTGACCTTCGCCTTTAAAGGGTTATGCCGAGAGACCAAACAAATGATGTATTTGTTTGTCACCAATGCCGGACAGCGAGGTGATGATTCTCTTAAGGCATGTACCCAACAGGCGAAAGTCAATTGCCTTCTAGAGACCGAGGTCCCTGAAGGTAAAACATCTCATGTTTGTTTGAATCTCAGCTAAGGAGAAAAACAAACACTATGTACCGTTGAAGACGAAGGTAGATATTGAATGCAACCTACGTCTCACATGAATCGAGAGAAGGATCTCAAGATTCATAATCCTGTGCTTACAAATGACTGAAAACGCTAACCGCTATTTCATTGCTGTCCGGTGAGAAGTCGTAGTTGCAATGAAAGCGGGGCGTTCTTCGGTAATGAAAACACAGGTGAAAGCCGCCTGAAGAACTGCTTCTCATGGGCTGAACATTTGGAGGTAGAGCTGTCAGGTCGGAGAGTAGGCGATGTCTTCTGACACATCTTGTAATTCGGGTTGAACAATGAACAATTGTACACCTACGAATACGAGATATTTTGAAGACAAACTCAGATGTCTGCAAAATCATTCGCATTATCGCAGTGCGATGGCAGCGGGGAGAACTTGTACAGACTTCTGTTACGTGCGGTAAACAGAAAGATGAAAGAGTCCAAGAGATATCTCTGTTGAAAATTCTCGCAATGTCGAAGGCGATGGAATCTAGCGTCACCGCAGTAGATGGTCCTTCATTATTGCGAGAATCCCCGTTAATCAGAGACCTAAGTCCATGATTGTTAGGCAGAGATACAGTTCGGTAGGTCAATCAAGCAGGGGAGAGAGAGACATACATGACCGTGAATCTCGGAGGCCCAGCTGATACTGAGCTGCTATGAGGCAGTTCAATACGCAGTGGTTGAGCCTGCTGACTCGTCATCCTGAGTTGCCAGGTAATCCATTATTCCACGAAGGAATGCGTTCGGCTAGAACTACCGAGCATAAAAGATATGCTCGGGCAATTATATTTAGGCGAAACGAATTTCGGTAAATATAAAAAGTTGAAATGGTGTTGTCGTGACAAACCATAAGTATATTGTAAAACTTGAAAACTGAAAACTCCTGGGAGGTTGCAGGCAACCCCGAGTTGCAGTTCAATTAGAATACTTCTCGTCTAAGTCGCAATCCGTAGAATAACTAGGATATGCGCCTACCCCTCGGACAATTCAACTGCTTAGCAGAATCATGTCGCGAGGTTAATATACGTAGTATATTTGTAGGATTCTGAACAACGATCTCCATCCTAAATTCTTTCCTTCAAGAAAAAATAAGGATTGGAGATCGACCACCTTCGTTCTCTATTAAAGAGAGTGAAGGAGAAGTCTTCCTCGAAGGAAAGCTTCAATGGTGAACAGAATACTAAGACGATAGTTCAAGCCAAACTGGATATTCCCGTCCGATCTCCTCTATTCCAGGTTGGTCGCCTACTGTGAGATAGTTTCTTTCAGCAGCAGTCTTCTTCACAATGCTAGAAATTCCAGGAATTCGAGCATAGGCGAGGTTCCCGATTATCGTGTAACATATCGGGGATTCTCGTCTCGCTCACTGTTTGGACGTGTTCTCGCGTAAGTGTTTGAAGATCGTAAAAAATCGAACACTCTGAATGCGCTAGAAATTCCGTAGAATTCTAAGAAGCAGTCTGCGAAACCCCCACCGAATTCGTCAAACGATATCGGCTGGTGGTCCTCTCGATTCCCGTAGAAATCGAGAATGGAGCAGGATTCCTCCTCAACGACCGGGGCTTACGTCAGGTAGGACCCGAAGGTCCCCCCCGGTGTAGCGCAGTCCGAACGTGGGATCCTACAAAGAAATCTCTGTAGGATCCTCCCCTTTCCCTCGTAGCCGTAAGGAGAGAGGGAATGGGGAAGGAATTGGATACTCGCTCGCCTTCCAGTGGAACTAGCAGTTGGAGAAGAGTAGGAGCAGCCATCGCCGTGCGGCGATGGCCTCTCAGAGTCTGGGAAAACGTATCGTCAGGAGAAAACTTTGTTTTCCCCGCGGGAGGGTTACGAACTCTCACTGTAGGTAAGGGTCTGCCGCCACTGTGAACGTCGTCTGGGTGGGGCTGATCGACACCTGACAAGGAGAGAGCCGAACCGTCCTCCCGACTCATTCCAGTCCTCGTCGAGGTCGAAACCTCTCAGGAGGACCGAAGGAGTTTATTTAATACGGTGTCCGAAGACACGTAGAAAACGCCGCTGTCGCAGTAGAGGAGGTGGAAGTAGCTTGATCGACCGGCCAGAACTGAGAGAGCCTTCTTGTCCGGAGACGAGAGACACTGGTTCGAGACAGAATCGGCAAGCTCCGATCGCGGCAGACCCACCGTCGTTTTGGGTTTCCCTCTCGGCCCATAAAACGACTCGAGCAGAGACGTGGGCTCTGCTGGTGGGAGCGCAATCCTTCCGCAGGGTCATTATGCTGACGAATCAGCTTAATGACTTCTGCAAATTCCTCTGTATCTCGGGAGTAACCGCGTCTTGCGGAGTAGGACCGTCCAGTCCTCCAACAAGAATAGATCCCGAGATACTCCTCCTTCAGAAGGAGGAAGAGCGGCAGACCCTGACGGTCGCCTCCAGCTAATTGCGCGTATGTCCTGTCGGTCCTAGAACCGTGCCTGGTCCATACGGCGTCATAGCGGGGTCGCGAGCGGCGGACCTCTCGCGATCACTCATAGGTACCTCGCTCCTCCCGGCGTAGCCCGAGGAGGTTGAAGTACAGGAGAGGCAGACCTGACGCTCCCTCCTAGCTCGCTGGCAGGACCAGCGTGCTTGGAGGGCTGCTGCCGATCGTCAACCCGCGGTGGCGATCGAGCAGCATGCCTAGCCTTGCCGCTCGCCTGAGGCGAGAGGCTTGGCTGAGAACGTCGACGCTGATCTCTAGCGTCAGGCGAGCTGTTGCTGGTTACCGTCTCCGCCCGGTCCCGATGGGAGCGGCGTCAGATGACCTGCTAGGCTCGCTGTCACGGTGAGCACCGGCGAGCGTCCTCTCGGCGCGTCGAGCCGCTGGTACCAGGCCGTGGCTGGTACCGACGGCCGCGGGGGACCCCTTCCTCGCCTCAACCCGTTATGGGAGAGGCCGACGTTGACGCTTCCCCCCTCGCTCGCTGGCAGGACCAGCGTGCGTGGAGGGCTGCTGCTGATCGTCAACAACTCCCGCGGTGACGGTCGAGCAGCAGGCCTAGCCTTACCGCTCGCCTGGGGCGATTGGCTCGGCTGAGAACGTCGAGACCGATCTCTAGCGTCAGGCGAGCTGCCGCTGGTCACCGTCTCCTCCCGGTCCCATCGGGAGCGGCGGACGGGTGACCTGCTAGGCTCTGTGTCGCGTCGAGACCGGCCAGCGTCCTCTCGCCGCGTTCAAGTCGCTGGTACCAGACCGTGGCTGGTACCGGCGGCCGCGGGGACTCCTTCCTCGCCTCAACCCGTGGCTGATCAGCGACCGTCACGTTAGCCCGAGCAGCCAGTTGATCGCTGCGAGAGCGTCCACTGGCCTGGCGAGAGTTGTGTGCACGACTCTCGCCAGTCTTCTGCTCCGCGCCGCTGTCTTGACGGCGAGCGAGCTCGGCGTCAAAACTTTGGCTGGACGGTCTTCTTGGAAGAGCGTCCACTCGTGCTTCTCGCGAACGAGAAGCGGCCGAGACGGAACCTGGTTTAGCGGCAGACCCGCTAGCACCAGTGAGGACGCACCAGCCGAGGCTGGTGCCCTCTGGTCCCGTCGACTTCTTCTTTGCAGAAGAAGCGACGGGCCCCGTTCCCGAAGGAACAGGAGGACCAGCAGAAGAGCTCCCCAGCTCGCCTGAGCGAGCCTGGCCCTTAGAAGATCCCGAAGGAGTCTTCTTAGGGGGGAAGGAGGCAAACCTTCTTCTTCTTCGGCTGTTTGGCCTTAGAAGTCGAAGGGAAGGAGAGGCAGCGGACGACGAAGAAGACGACGAAGACGACGACGAACACCTTCTTCCTCTACTTCTTCGCCAGGCTCCGCAGGACAGACGTCAGGTCTTCCATCCAGGAGGGAGCCTGCAGTTGCCGAAGCAACAGGGCCCGACTGCACCTGTCCGGAAAGACCTGAGACTGTGACAGCATCACCAACAGCAGGAACAACAGGAACAGGTCCAGGAACAGCAGGAACATCTGAAAGTGAATGAGCAGCAGGCACTGATCTGAAAGGGAATGAGCGGCTGGGACAGCAGCAGGTACGGCAGGCACGGCAGGTACCACAGGAGAGACAGGCGTCCTGTCGGCAGCTACCGTCATCCTCGGCACTGGCGGCATGTCCAGGGGGGTACTCTTTGGGCAGCGGCAGTCCGGGGTCGGCAATACAAAGAACCCAGGTGGCGGTGGCACCGTCCTGCTTAGCACGGCAGGAATTGGTTCTGGATTGCAGCCGTGGGTGTTACCGACATGACATGTGGTGTGTACACCAGGTGCGGTGACATCTCATATGCTGGTGTCGAGATTGTGGTTGTTGTAGTGGTTACCGTATCATGAGTGACCACTGCCGACCCCGCCAAACCCAACCGATGAATCAACCCCTGCAGTCCCAGCGACTCCCACACCTGTTCCAGGTCGTCCTCGCTGATGGCAAACCTGCGGAAGCAACAGTCGGGCGCCTCTGACGAATGCATACACGTTACACAGGGCTCGTTGCGGGAGCACTCTCGCCCCCGACAACGAGTACAAACCTCGTGAGGATCTACATCTACATCCAAGGTCGTCTCCCACGGATGTAGCACCTGCGGTAACATAGATAGATTAGTAAGAGGGGTTCCCTCACGCACGGGGGGAAGACATGCCCCACCCCGAACGCAAGGAAGACCCCAAATACAAAATACAATGAAGAAGCTGAGCGGGGGCAGGAAGGAAGACGAAGAATCGGCTACCAAGGGAGTCGCGGGAGCTTTCCGACGACTTCCTGGCAGACCTTCGCTTCCACCCCACCCCGCCACAGCAGTGAAAAGTAATATGAAAATGAAACAGAATACTGCACTTGCGATTCACTTCATAGAACTTAAAGGAGAAAAGATCAATTCCCGGGTAAGAACGGAAACTTGATCTAATAATATGATGCTATCATAAAATATATGAAAATGAAACAGAATACTGCACTTGCGATTTCATTTCACATAAAAATCGTAAGGATCAATTCCCGGGTAAGAACGAAAATTGATCCAGATTAAATTTCATGCAATCAATAAATGAAAATGAAAAGAATATTGCAATTGCGAATCCACTTTCATTGCATTCTATTACACAAAATTAAAAGTTCGTGCCGAGCGCATCACACTCTCCCGGTAAACGAACGCACAGGGCAAAAAAAAAAAAAAAAAAAAAAAAAAGAAAAAAGTACTTACAATTTTTCAATTACACCCTTCGCCAAATACATGATCGGCGCGAGCGCGCCCGACCCTCGGCACCGAGACATAATTCAAGGGTTCATAATTAAGTAATGAAAATGAAAACAGTGTACTTACAGTTTCATTTTCAAGTCAAACAAACCATTAGTAGAAAACACAATATAAACAAAGCATACGACGATGAAGCGGGCAGAGAGCGATGACGAACACGTCCTTCACACCCGCGGCCGAAAGCAAAAGTGATTTGTTTACCTCCCAGTCGCGCGGCGCGCGACTGTCGGACAAGCAGTTAACTACCGTTCTCCCCTTGTTCGAAGCTTACGACCGTTCCAGCTGCCGCTAGCTACTTCCTATTGTTAAAGGGACCACCGAGGGTTGTATTTACGTATCGGAACAATGATGTTTTTAACTGACACCAATTCATAGAGAAAGAAATCTGTCCACTGTGCATTGGCTTAAAGGTAAAAAAAACAAAAGATATCTGAAAACTATCAAGAATACATTAGTGTAAAAGTGATTTGCACAAAAAATTTTCATCATTCAAGATTGTATCTTCTTAAATTTAAATTCCCCAGTACTAAATTTAAAGTTATTACACACAGACACCTAAACCCCTAAAATAACTTGAAAAAGATCTGAAACTGTACCTTGGTCTTTGTACTGATGAAGGTAAGACAAGCTTCTTTTGCCGAAGCTTGGATGATTCTGTGGTAGCACTAACACACTGCAGTCGGCCAATGGCACTCTCAATACTAGCTAATGATGCAAGTTCCACAACCTAACAATTGGTAAAATACCCAATGAATATCTTACTAGCAATTGAGATTTATCATTAAAATTAACTTTCCGATGAAATTGCTATTCTTAAAAATATCCAAAATCGTCTGTAATATACAAGTAAAAATCATTCTAAAAATTAATATTTTGACAATTAAAATATTGAATTGAATTTACAGCTGCCAGAAGTGAAATAATAAAAATATTTAATTGACTTTACAGCTGCCGGAAGTGGTGTGTGGTATTGAGCTGGTACACCAAGCTGCATGGGTGACAAATTTGCATGTCGCAGGTGAGACAATCTTGCTTTAACTATCTTGATCAACTACTTGGGCATCTTCCACAAACAAGCCACCATAGCGTTTCATGAAGTCTTCCAATAATAATAACTGTAAAACAATAAAAAAATTCAGTTACAAAGTTTCATTTCAATTTTCAGCTTAGTAAATATATAAATATGTAATCATAGTTAGTATATAATTTAATTTTAATCATATCCATGTATCAACATTCTCAACTTTCATGGAACTGGCAAGTTTTACCCTTATGAAGATACAAAAATAATCATATCATACCCATAACTCCTTAAAAATCTAACAATAAGATATGCTATACATAGATTTGTGTTCATGACTTATCACTGGAAATAAAAGAAAATTAAAGAAGTACAGGTTCACGTTCCCTTATCCGAAACCCTTTGGGCAAGCTGTGTTTCTGGAATTTTTCAGATTTTGGAACTGAAGGCTGCTCCTAAACAAACAAGCACATTAGTTTCCAACAATAAAA
>NC_087201.1:124111366-124165097 GCF_015104395.2 Macrobrachium nipponense
AGAAAGAGGACGAGAGGGATTTTGAACCGAGGTCCAGAGCTTAGAAGATTGTCCTCTGATACCCTTAGTGGCAAACAGATACTGCTTAATAGCCCTGACTGGACATAAGAGCCTTTCTTCCTCCTCATGTCCAACCAAATCAGATAAGTTCCTTACCACAAAAACTCCTCGGCCAAGGATTAGAAGGATTCTCATTTTTGGCTAGAAAGGTCAAAGATACCGAAAATACAGCATTGCCTTGAGAGAAACCGACTCTTTTGTCTATAGCGTGCAATTCGCTGACACGCTTAGCAGAGCTAGTGCAATAAGAAAGAGTGCCTTCTTAGTCAAGTTCCTGAGTGAAGCCGATTCAAAGGCTCAAACGGTGCCCCATGAGGAACTTAAGCACCACATCTAAGTTCCAAGCCACTGTATCTTGCGGAGCTTAGTGGTTCGAAAGAACCATAATGAGGTCCGACAGATCTGAATTGGAGGAAATATCCAAACCTCGATGTCGAAAAACCGAAGAGAGCATGGCTCTATATCCTCTGATCGTCGAAGGAGCCAGTTTCTTAGAGTTCCTAAGAAATAGAAAAGAAAAATCTGCTATTTCTGTTAAAGAGGTCGCAGAAGTAGAGACTTTAGCACTTCTACACCACTCTCTGAAGATTCTCCACTTCCCTTGATAGAGTTTGTTAGAAGACTCTCTCCTACAACGAGCGATAGCTTCAGCAGCTCTTCTTGAAAATCCTTCGCTCTGACAAGATTCCGGACAGTCTGAACCCTGTCAGAGCTAGAGCGGACAAGTTTTGGTGGAACCTCTTGAAGTGGAGGTTGTTTGAGAAGCCACTTCTCTGGAGGAAGAAGTCTGGGGAAGTCTACTAACAACTGGAGAAGGTCCCGGGAACCACTCTTTCCTGGGCCAAAAGGGAGCGATTACGTTAGCGTTACATTGCTGTGCGACATGAACTTGTTCAGCACCTCTCTTATTAGACCGAACGGAGGGAATGCATAAGCTTCCAGACCCGACCAATCCAACAGCATTGCGTCCACCGACCAAGCTAGAGGATCTGGGACTGGAGAACAAAAGAGAGGAAGACGGTTGTTCCTCGATGTCGCGAACAGGTCTATTGACGGTCGTCCCCAAAAAGGCGCCAAAGTTTCTGACAAATCTTGTTGTCCAAAGTCCACTCCAGAGGTAACACTTGCTGTTGACGACTTAACTCGTCCGCCAGGACGTTCATCTTTCCCACGGAACAAATCTCGGGACTAGCTGAACCTTCGCTTCGTTGACCACAGGAGGAGATCCTTGGCTACTTCGTACAGAGAGAAAGACGAGTCCCCCCCTGTTTCCGCACGTACGAGAGAGCCGTGGAGTTGTCGGAATGCACTGCCACTACTCGGCCTTCTACTAAGCTCCGAAACTGTCTGAGCCTAAGAAATTGCTAACAGTTCCTTTACATTTATGTGGAACTTCTTCTCTTCTCCGACCAAGCTCCTGAAGTCCGTTGATTTCCCAGTAGGGCTCCCCAACCTGTGTCGATGCGTCGGAAAAGAACTGTAGGTTCGGGAGGATGGTCATAGATCTAACCCTTCTTCCAACCTTGCTCGAGAGAGCCACCACCTTAGGTCCTCTTTATTTGATGTGACAGGAAAGGTAAATCGAGTCGTGGTGTGTCTTCCTGCACCAAGAGGCTCTCAGGAAAAAAACTGCAGAGGTCTCATGTGCAGTCTTCCCAACGTCACAAATTTCTCCACTGACGTCAATTTGCCCAGGAGCCTCATCCACTGATTGGCCGAACTTACCTTTTTGTCCAAGAACTCCTGAACTGTCTCCAGACAGCCTTGAACCCTCTTCGGGGACAGAAAAGCCCGAAAAACTTGAGCATTCAGAATCATCCCCAAATAAAGGATGCTCTGAGATGGAACCAACTGGGACTTCTGTTTTGTTGACCAGAATTCCTAACTTTCTGGCAAGATCCAGAGTTTGTTCCAAGGTCCTTCATGCACCGACTCTCTGATTCCGACCGGAGAAGCCAATCGTCCAGATAGAGGGAGATTCTTACTCCTAATATGTGTAGCCAGCTTCCTATCGGGGATAGAACCCTGGTGAAAACTTGAGGTGAGCGGTCGCTAGTCCGAAGCAAAGCGCCCGAAACTGAAACACCTTGCCTTCGAACATGAACCTCAGGTACTTCCGAGATTCGCGATGTATCGGAATGTGAAAATAAGCGTCTTTGCATGTCCAGAGAGACCATCCAATCCCCCTGTCTGATGGACTCCAGAACCGACCGAGTGGTCTCCATATGAAATTTTTTTTGTTGTTTTCTGGACATGCAAGTTCAGGGCGCTCACATCCAAAACCGGCCTCCAGCCCCCTGATGACTTGGGAAACTACAAAAAGGCGATTGTAAAAGCCTGGAGGAAAATCCCCTTCTATCTGTTCTATCGCTTCTTTGAGAACAAGCGCTTCCACTCTGCGGCTAGCGCCAGAAATTTGTCTGAGCCCTGGAGAGTATGCCTGGAATGGAATTGGCACAGGTGAGAGCGAGGGAGGTGAAACGAGAGGAATACGATAGCCGAACTTGAGTACTTGCACTACCCAGGCTTCTGCTCCTCTGTTTTCCCATTCCTCCCAAAACAGAGCCAGCCTGGCTCCCACTGGTGCATGAAGAACCGAGCTTTCATTTGGAAGGTTGTTGAACCTTGGCCGAGGCCTTAGACTGAGGTCGCAAATTCGATTTCGCGGCCGAAAGAAGCGCTTGGGTTTTCTCCCTCGAAAAGGCGCTTGGGCCAGAGGAGAAACCGAAGGAACAGTCTCCACAGGAGCTTTAGGTCTCTTAGTAGACTGTGCCAGTAAATCCGAAGTAGATTTCTTATCTAGCGCAGACGAAATTGACAACACTACATCGTCTGGAAAGAGGTTATCTTTCACAAAAGGAGCAACAAGAGAGCAGACTTCTGTTGGGACGTAACCCTTTAGAAGCAAAGGAGCACCAAAGTTGCCTTTTCTTAAGGGTACCAAAGGCGATGAGCGAAGCTAACTCATCACATCCATCCCTAATGGATTTGTCCGCACAGGACAGAACACAATCCAATCCTCCGCTAACTCCTGGGAAAGAGAAGGACAGTCTTCGATCTTGGCCGCTAAAGCGCCAATAGTCCAATCAAGGAAGCTAAAGACTTCCAAAGTTTAAATTGATTCTTTACAACGTGGTCCAACTCAGGCGCTGTAAAGAAAACTTTCGCTGCGGCGAAAGCAGATCTTCTAGAGGAGTCGATTAAAACTGGAGAAGTCTCCCTGGGAGGAGGAGGCAGAAACTCCCAGAGAAGGAGCTTCCCCAGTTACATAAAACCTATACCTCTACGAAGCAACTTAGAGGGAGGGTAAGCAAAAAAGAGCCTTCCCTAAGTCTCTTTTCATAGACATCCATTTCTCCGTCTCTTTCAACGAATGTCTAACCGCTTTAGATAGAACAAGTTTTGGGAGGAGAGGGTCTGAAGTTTTCCTCCTCATCAAAAAAGTCGAAGTTGGGGAGCGCGGAGCCGCTTTCTCAAAATAATCTGGATAAGATACCAGAAGAAATCTAAGGAGACGTGAATAACACGAGAGGTGATGTGAATCCTCCTCTCTTACTTCTTCTTCATTCTCGATACCGCCGAAGAAGTAGACGGAACTACAACCGGATCTGAAGGTTTCGAACCACCCTTGGACTCATTCATCAGTTGGTTAACATCTCTAACTGCTTGCGCAAAGGCGCCAGAGACGAATCAAAAACAGTTAACGTAGGCTTGGAAGAGCCTAAATGTTCAGCAGGAGGCGGAAAAACTACTTGCGCCTCGCTCGGAGCCCGCCGAAATTCGAGGCGAACAGGCGCATCAGGCGTAACAGACGAAAAAGCGGCCTAAAGAAACCCAACCCTTAGAACTGCTAGCTACAGCGCTCCACAATCTCTACTAGTAGATGGAGCCGAAAAAGGCACAGATTGAGGACGACGAACGAGCCGCTAACGGCCGCGGCGCAACCCTACTCTCAGCTCCTTATACAGCTTGACTGGAGGAGGCGAAGATCTGGCGCCTGAACGCCTCTTTAGGGACGCGAAACGGGCGAATCTCGCCAAGAGCGCCGCGCGACCGGAGACGAATCGCTTGAATCATTCGAAAGGCGTCTGACGCAACACCTTTCCTTTCCAACGCTTAACCGAGCCCTGTTGATGCGCAACAGGCTCAACAAGAGAGGCGCCTGTCTGTGGCAAATCCCGATCGACTCCCTTGGACTTCCGGTATGTCTTCTCCCCGGTGCGGGGGAGCTGGACAGTGACCTTTGTCTAGGAGACGTGTCAGGACAGACAGACGCACCCTCAACTACACTCTTACCTGAGGTCGCTTTCTCCAAAAAACGTCTTAACTGAATTACCAAGTTGCAAAACCGTATTCGCTAGTACCGAAAAATTTCTGATCTAACCTCGATTCCAGACTGGCAATGGTGTCGGAAGAACTACACGGGAAGCCGGAGAAGTGGGATTAGTAGGAGGAATAGGAGGTGTAGTTAAAGGAGACATAACAATTGAGGAGAAACAGAAGGAACAGATGCATCGCAAGACGAAGCAGAGCTAAGTCTACTTTCCTAAGCGCTGCTTTTCTAATTCTGTCTTTAGCTAATTTCTCCGAGTATGAACTAAAAAAAACTTCCATTGAGAATCAGTCCAATCACTACACTCGTTACATGTTCGATCTGCTGAACAAACCTGTCCCCTACACTTAACACATTAGTGTGAGAATCATATTCTAACTTGGATAATCTAGTTTTACATCCTGAGATGCAAAACCTAACTCCCGACGGACTAGAATCCGACATGGCAAACGCCTAAATAAAAAGCAAAATAACAACAACGCCAAAAAAGAGTACTTCACCAATTCCGAAGATCAATTCCACCAGAAAAAAAGCGAAGCAAAGTCATCCAACCGCACGACCACCGATGTTCACGGACGCCGGCAGGAAAAGAATTGGGATTCACCTGGGCAGTTGTACCTGGTTCTCCCGCGAGTGGAGGGGAGATGACGTCATCACCACCAGTGTTGGCGACGCCGACGCGCTAAATTTGAATTTAGTATCCTGCCGCTCGTGGAAATCACGGCTCTATAATTGTTCGGTAAGACACTACAATAAAAAAGAATTTTTTACTTGAAGACTGTACAAATAATGTGTTGGCCGTGAAGACCAGCTGCCGAGCTCACAACATTTATGTCAAACTTGTAAAATCCAGTACACTGGTTTTCTCACTCATTTGACACAAGTAATAACTTATGAAACATGCAGTCGACTAAAAACTTGTCATACTTGTTCATTCCCATCCATTACATTCATTACTGGTTTTATAATACTGACTTTGTTGCACAGATGGCTAATGCTCCAATGTAATCATAAACATCTGGAAGATTCCACAACCAAAATGTTGGACTTAAGCAAAAGTCCTTTTTGCCAATGTAACTCACGAAAGTTATATTCCTTTATATATTCTTACCATCAAATACCAGTAAAAATTCATGCCTTTTGTTTTATTATCCCTATTATTAAGATTTTCTCTATTAATCCTTGTAAAACAGATCTTCTTCAAATGGTTAACAATGAAAATATAGTAAATAATTGTATTTCCCAGGAAATCCCAGGATTATTTTCAAATTATCCTGAAATCCCATGATCCAAAATTACACTCAAACTGGAAACCCAAGTCATGACTCCTGAACCCTTCCTGGTCTGGCAAAATAGTTGGCCAAAGTGGTAGGGCCCTGGGTGTGGATGCCCCTGCAAATGTCATGTAGGAAGCAGTTTTGGCCCGGTAAAACCCAGAATTGGATGCTGAACTAAACTCTACCTAGTCCTCTCTACCCCTTTTTGTAAGTGAGAGGACAAGGGAGATGCCTCTTAGTCATCAACTGAGAGAGGATGCTCAATTCCAGTGTACTTTGGCCCAGATGCCTCTCTTGAAAAAGGGAACAAAAACTGAATTGAATTCAATCATTCCACTCACACCTCCATACTTACACCAGGCTTACACACATCGCCCAAAATACCATCTCTGTTACAAACATTTCTGGTGTGAAAGTGGTGAGGTAGAAGTTTGCATGATCCATTGGAGACAATGGCACTCCCCAATTCACAGATCAGTGCAGCCTCCTCCAAAAACCACACACTAACTGTAACTGAGACAACAGAGTCCAGTAAATGCCTCTGGAGCATACCAAAGGTTACTCTGTATATGAGACCATGGGTCAAAACTAAGCCATAATTGCCTCCCTAAGACTTTTCTCTGGCAACGTGAAATTAAATCTTGAGAATTTCCACTCCAGTATGGTCCGCAAGAAACCTGAAAGAATGGGACTGTCCAGTCTCATCAAATCCTTTAAGGCCTGCCCTGCTCCTCCCTCAGTCACAAAAGGAGACCTGCCAGAATTTACTCCCTAGGGCATTCCCAAACCCTTACCAAATCAGATCATCCTCTCAGAAAAGGCATGAGCTGCAGTTTCTCTGTCAGAACCATGTTTTGACTTGAACAGTGCTGCCTTCCTACTTTTAGCCTAAATAAAACTGAGAAACAAGAGGACCAAGCCCTGGCACTGTTCTTCCAACTCCCCCACCCACCATGCAGCTAGAAGCACTATGTGAGGCAGAAGTGTTCAAAGCTCTCTCTTTGAAAAAGAATTTCTCAGACTATGTACACTCCTGAAAGCACATTTAATCTCAAGCAAGGAAACGATGCAGGTTCACTCCTGAAACTTCTTTAAGATGGCTGTAAAGGAAAGCCTTCCCCAGGTGCCTACAACAAAAACTAATCCACAGACAAGGTAACCAACTACCAGATGGGCCCTGAAAACCCTATTTGTCAAACAGATTATGCAAGACCCCCCCCCCCCCTTTTTTTTTGCAACCCTTAGGCCTCATGGTGAGAAGGACTCCTCTAATCACCTCTCCATCATGATCATCTAACCACAGATTGACCAAGACAGCTATGGAAACCAATCTGCACACTATATACATGACTACCACACAAGCTATGAGTGGGGCCATCCAAACCCCTTGTTGTGAAATTCCAGAGTCATGGTGAGCAGTGGACTTGTGCACCAGGCAAATAGCCACGGCAGCCTTGGCTCAATGTGAGTCCAAGAGTCACTGAGAAACAAGACAGGAGCAGACCTTGATCTCAGCAGGCCTATCACCACCTGTGACCAGCACCTTGCCTTCCCTCAAGGTGGAGAGGTGTTTAAGAAGACTACCAAGACTTCTTACACGAGGGCTAGACTTTCCCTTTCTTGATCCCTTCCTGTGTGCAGAAAGAGAATGGGGTCGGGGTGGAGGTTGACAGCGAAGTATAAGATGAAGAAGAAAAGGCCTAATGGCTCTCAGACTCTTTGCTATGCTGTCTTTACTCTCCTTGCACCACACTGCTGGTCAAGTCATGAACCAAAGACTGAGTCATACCTAACGAAGTAATTTCCATAGGAAGGACTACTGCAACCAGAAAACCTTTTTCCATGACAGCAGTCTACAAAGCCAAGACCACAATAACCATCAGTAACTACCTCTGGAGATCATGAAGACCTTTGTCCTCTGCCAAGCTAAATTGAGAAGGTCACAAAAGGACTTGGCAAACCCAATTCCCACAAGAACTTCTATAGAGATTAAGCCTTACGATCACCTGAAGAGTCAATATTATTAGTGTATAAGTCAGAGAATGACTCAGCTGCAGATGAACCTTTCATGAAAAGCTGCTATGTTCCTGGCAAATCCAAGGCAACTTTCTAGCACAGAGAATTCTACTTGTATACCAGAATATTCCCTTCAAACAAAATCACTACCAGAGCCATCACAGCTGACAAAGGTGGTCACATCTTGCAAAAGAATGCCAATGAGAGAATACTCATCCAACTCCAAGTTCTCAACCCAGTCAGGGCAGCAAAGGGTAGCACAACTGTTCTCTACCAAGGCCAAAAGAAAAGTGTGTGATGGTCAATGAGTGAGGGATGCTTCCATACTAACGATGGCAGCGTCACCACAAAATTTGAATTTTGGACTGCCAAGGTAGGAAGCTTTCAGCTATGTAACTGCTTGGTATATTACTTGTGTCAAAACAAGAATTTTTACAAGGACTCAAAACATCATGATGACTTAGATAACACACTAACAAATATCACTTAAATACTGTATTACTAATGCATTCTTAAAAAATAATTCTTCTGTCAATGGTACTATATAACATTTTTTGCATTACCTGAAACTCTGAGACCTTGTGCTATCCTGTGAAGGTGACATGCTCATACGATCAGATCTACGGCTAGGTGAATTCCTGTCAGTAAGCTGGGTTTCTGATAGTGCTTGTGTTGACAGCTGAATCTGCTGTGTTAACTGATGAAGCTGCAAATCTAGTGCTGTAATGTCTCCTATACTGCGGCTTGATCCTTTATTTTCAAATCGTGATTCAATTTCATGGCTGACCTGGAACAATGATTTCAATATTAGTTACAACATAAAAAGTATTTTTATGCCTTTCTGAGAAAAACAGCATTTATTTTAATATCTAGTGATCTGAGATAGGACTTAATCTCTTGCATATTGCTTTGCTAACCTAACCCAATGAAATTGACACTTTCTTGAACTTAATTTTCAACACCTGAAGCCCATTTTCAAAATACTACAGTATCATCTAATAAATCTACTATACTACCAAGTTCAAGTTCATAATAACCAGAAAATAATTTAAAATAACTAATTTTTTATGCTATTTGTATTTTTCATAGGTATACAAGCCAAAATCATTTATATAGCAGTATCTTTCAGCGTAAGCTGCAAATTGGTCACTGAAAACTTGATGAGGTAGTTAACCCTTAAACGCCGAAGCGGTAAAAAAAATTGTGTCCCATGTGCCGGAGGTGTTTCAGAGTGAGCGTGGAAGCGGAAAAAATATTTTTTTAAAAAAATCACAGCGCGCTTAGTTTTCAAGATTAAGAGTTCATTTTTGGCTCTTTTTTTGTCATTGGCTGAAGTTAAGTATGCAACAATCAGAAATGAAAAATTTATCATTATCATATATAAATAATGCGATATATGATAGCAAGAAAACGAAATTTCATATATAATTGTATTCAAATCGCGCTGTGCGCAAAACGGTTAAAGGTAACAAGTTACTTTTTTTTCGTTGTAATGTACACTAAATTGCGATCATTTTGGTATATAACACATTGTAAAACAATAAAAGCAACACAGAGAAAATATTATCACAAAATAATGCATGAATTCGTAACGCGCGGATGTAAACAAATATTTTTTCAAAAATTCACCATAAATCTAAATATTGTCCTAGAGACTTCCAATTTCTTTAAAAATGAAGACAAATGATTGAATATTACTGTACTGTAAGAGAATTAGCTTACAATTGCAGTTTTTGACCATATCTGACGAGTTAAAGTTGACCAAATGTCGAATTTTTTTTATATATATATTTTTATATGCAATTATTTTAGAAATAAGAAAATAAGCTACAACCTTCAAAATATTTTTTGTTTTATTCTACATAAAATTGCACACATGCATATATATAAAAACTCTATGAAATGCCTAATATGAAATGGAGCAAATATTCCGAGAATGGGACGTACACATTTCGGAGATATGTGGCGGAGAATCCGCGCGCTGGAGGGAGGGAAAGGAAAGTTTTTTTTTTTTTTTTTAAATTCACCATAAATCTAAATTGGATGTGTAGAGACTTCGAATTTGTTCAAGGATGAAGATAAATGACGAATATACTAGACGTAAGAGTTTTAGCTTACAATGCATTTTTTTCGACCATTTTTCGGTAGAGTCAAGTGCCGGGGGGGGATGAACGTGGTTTTTTTTATTTATCGTGATTTATATGCAAATATTTCAAAATGAGAAAAGCTACACCTTCAATTATTATTGTTGTATTCTACATGAAATTGCACACATTTTCATATATAAAACTTTATGTAACGGCTAATTTAAAATGGTGCAAACATTACCACAATCGCACATATTATTTTTTTGGAAGAGTTACTGCGCGGACGTAAAGAAAATGTTATTTTTTTCATAAATTCACCATAAATCGAAATATTGTGCTAGAGACTTTCAATTTGTTGCAAAATGAAGGTAAATGCTTGAATATTACTAGAATATAAGCGTTTTAGCTTACAATTGCATTTTTTTACCATTTCGGTAGAGTCAAAGTTGACCGAAGGTTGAAAATTTGTCACTTATGATTTTTTATATGAAAATATTTCAAAATTGATAAAAGCTAAAACCATGGGTTGTTTTTAGTTGTATTGTGCATGAAATTGCGCACATTTCCATATACAAAACTTTATGTAACAGCTAATTTTAAAATGGTGCAAAAATTACCACAATCGCATGTATGATTTTTTTCGGAAGAGTTACCGCGCGGACGTAAGGAAAAAGTTTTTTCATAAATTCACCATAAATCGAAATATTGTGCTAGAGACTTCCAATTAGTTGCAAAATTAAGGTAAATGATTGAATATTACTAAAATATAAGAGTTTTAGCTTACAATTGCGTTTTCCGACCATTTCGGTAGAGTCAAAGTTGACCAAAGGTTGAAATTTTGGCACTTATCGTTATTTATATGAAAATATCTCAAAACTGATAAAAGCTACAATCATGAGTATTTTTTGTTGTATTTTACATAAAAATGCGCACATTTTCATATATAATACGCCATGTAACAGCTAATTTAAAATGGTACAAAAATTATGTCAAAGTGACAAAATAATTTCCGAGATGAGTCACATATACTTTTTAGTGCGGTAAGAAAGAAATTCGCGCTTGCGCGCCTGCGTAACGATTGTAAACAAAACAACACCTTGATCCGTGAACTCCCAGCATCCCCCAAGGCGCGTGATTCAAGAGTTTTCGGCTGGTAGGCCTAAAAGTATTTTTCCGTGAATTTGTAAAACTTTTGTATGTCGACGTAAAATACGTCCAGTCGGCACCCGAGAGACAAAAAATGTCGACGAAAAATACGTCCAGTCGGCATTTAAGGGTTAACAAGGTGGCTAAAATTTGGAATAGGGATGTACCCCTCATTTACTTGGGACTGAGCAAGGTAGTTGAGTTGGATAAGTATATTAAAGGCTCTGGTTTGTATACCTAAGAAACAGACACATTTCTTTTATAATTTGTCATTTTTTCCTCTGGGAATACAAGCCACCGCCCTTTCATTTGAGACTTACTCCTTTGGAAGGAAGTCAGTCTCTGCAACTGACTGGAGATGAAAGCCAGAATGTAATTCCCATGATCCTGGTTGCCTTCCAAGCAGGAGAAGTCATGACTAACCCTCTACCTGTCTTGCCCAAAATGGTTGAAACCAGAGTTAGTGGGGCCCCTGGGTCTGAGTGACCCATAAAACAAACTCTTTTAAGAAAAAATTTCAAGGTATCATTACATATCCTACAATGGACTTCATGTCAGAAGGCAGTTTACCTCTGGACTATATTACCAAGTACCCCCTACCTCCTGTCATTGACAAGATGATGCCTGAAGTATATTCACCTGCATTTAGTTCAACTCTAGTACTAGAGTACTCTGGCCCAGACACTATTCCCAAAGAGTAGGTAAGGATGGAAGGGGACCTAATCATTCCTTATCCACATCTCCAGGCTTATACCAGGCCTTAGGTACATCAAATAAGATACTGTCCTTGTCTAAAATGGAGCCCAGGTGACTCCACACCTTGTTGTGAGCCACCATAGGTCCAAGATGAAGGTGTCTATGGATTTGTGGCAAAGGCAGTCAGTCTGAGCCAAACATTTGTCCTCATTACTTTTTAAACCCAAAAGTTCTTCCAAAATGAAAAGGATAGACTCTACCCATGACTTTGTCAAGCCTCAAACAAGAAGGGAGGCCAACCTCCTTGTTACGAACCGACTAGAGAGAGGTCCGCTCAAAGTTCGATATTATGATAAACAAAAAGAATTTGACACCAACAGTTGAAACTGGGGATACGAATATAGAAAAAAACACTAACACAATAAAGGTTTATTTTCAAGCTTACTAACAAAGATAAATGCAGAATGGTATCTCCTATTTACATAAAAAAGGCAAAATCTTACAATGCGTGAACTAGGGAAGAAGTGAGGTTATTAAATACTTGCTGGCCAGTTTTGTGACTCGAAGCGATGGCTTCACAAAAGGAGAACTGCGATTGCAGATGTCTTCTTGACTCCGTATTGCAGAAAATAATGTCTATAATTGATACTCGAAGGGCAGGAACTCCTCAAAACCTCTTGTAAAAGGTTTCTTCTTTGAAGTCTTGCTCTACGTCGAAATGCCTCAGTCGTCCACTCCTGACGACGACTTGACCATAATTCAACCCACTCTCGAGCGCCTTTTTCTCTCTGATCCTTCGTCCTTCTCTTATCTCAATCTGATGATCTCTGCTGCTGATCTCTCACTGATAATCTGATCTGTGGCTCTTACTGATGATCTCTGATCTCTGTGATTAACTGATGATCTCTGCCTTCTCCTACTTTGTCAGTCGTATTTATAAGGCAACCTGGGGGCGGGGCCTACGGCAAACGTCACAGACTCCCGAGATTACCGGAACGATTTAGAAGTTTCTCGACGAAGTATTGCATCAGAAATCGCAGCGTATCTCACGTCACGTCGGCGCCTGTTAAGTTCCACAAAACAACTGCCGATTCTAGAACAATCATGAGAACAGGCACCGCCAACACCTGCGCGAATGCATCCTTGCTGCAGAACTTCTCGAAGATGCGTTTTCCTTTCCTTTATCTTTCTTTGCTATAAAGCAATTACCATGACACTCCTCCTCAGAGGTGTAAGGCCCATCAGATTATACTTCACATAGCCAGGAAGTGTTTCTAGTCAATTTCTTCTTGCTCTTATTTACACTAATGAAAAGGTATCTACACTTCAGTCTCTGGAAGTGGGTTCTTTTCAGAAAAATACCAAAGAGTGTAAAATGGGCAAAGCAAGACCTCATCTGGGTCTTAACTGACAAAATCTCACAAGGAGGGGATCAAGAAACTCTTGAATTTTTCATCTGGCATAGACATCCTGAGTTTTCACTGCAAACTCAGGAATGAAGGAGAATGCAAGAGATCCCCACCCTTCCAAATGCCAGATGAGATATGGCAGGCCCTGCAACTCCCCCATCCTTTTATGGATAAGCCAAAGCTATGAGGAAAACAGTCTCAAATATAAGGTCTTTCTCTGAGGCCTGAGACAGAGGCCTGGAAGTCACCCTGGTAAGACTCCTAAATACCAGGAACACATCCCACTCAGTCCTTGAATGGGACAAGACTGCTCAAAACTCATCTTTAACATAGACAACTCCATTGAAGAGGAGAGGTCTATCTCCTCACTTCAAAAAGCTGAGAAAGTCATAACAATGGCTTTTTACAGCAAAGAATGAAGGTGCTTGTCTCAGCAATTGTAAAGAAGGCAATGATGTGATGAAAAGACACGCCAACCAATTGCAAAAGATGGCCTACTTTCCCTGATACACGTTTGCTGAGACACTGGTACTCTGATATCTCCCTCACAGCCCTGCAAAAAAAGTCTATCTCTCTTGCAGGAGACACTGGATAACCTTTAAATGTGAAGCTTCAGGGACAGCACAGTGAGGTCCCGATCAGTTGCCGGGGACCCTCAGGGCATCCTTGCTTCAAAAACAAAAATCTGCATAATACACCGAGTACGCTCGAGAAATAGATCCCGCACTCCTGGTTCAAACGATCTTTTACACATTTATCAGAAGCTACTTTATGACATTGTTAGAATTGTAATTACAAATGCATGTCAGTCATTACAAGCTTTCCAACCATATGTAGTGAATCTCTCTAATTTGTAAATAGAATTATTAACATTTTTCCAGGTGTGAGAAAACACATCTGGCTGTATACAGATATATCTCTATTTTTCCCTAATGCCAATGCTACTTTCTAAACTCGCAAGAGTTCTTGACCTATCCGAGAATTTTGTCAATACATCAAAATGCACCTGACTCTGCTTCTTAGTCGCCACCTCGTTACTGGTGACCATGAAGACGTCTGACACTGCCAGCACTAGCCTATCCTACAAAAATGCCACAGTAGCAGCAAGTAACCACCTGCCACCCATCACAACCAACAACCCAGAGACCTAGTTCTTCAGAGCGGAACCTTCTTCAAGTCTAAGATCTCCTCCACATCCCACAAAGCAGCCAATGCCCTCTTCAAGTTCCTGCCTGACAACTTCTTTGAACAAATTGTGGAATATTCCGCCTGCCCTAAAAGCAATGTAGTTCTTAGACAACGTCAGGGCAGCAATAGGAGATCAAAGGCTGTTGCACATCTACAAGCAATTGCGGCAACTATACTCTGTTTTTTTCCATCTGTCCATCCGCCTGTGGTGGTCGCACATGGTAACACTGCATCCCAGGGTTTAAATAGTTACACTATGTCAAAGTTTTGGGTAAATAAAAGGATATCTGGGTGTACATTTGCAACTGAAAAGTGTTTTAATAATTTACTGTATGCAAATTACACAGTTAATATTCAAAATAGGATATTATTATTATTGTTAAGTGTAAGCTGAATGTAACTATCTAAAGCCCGGGACCCAGTGCTACCATACGCAAACACCACAGGCGGGTGGACAGATGGGAAAAAACTGAGTATAGTTACGATCCCCGCCACATGATTGCGTTGACCTTGTGCGAAAGGTCCTACTCACAAAATTACCCTGCCAAACAGTTGTGGCCATCCCCAACAAACCAACCATGGACCTCAATGAGTTCCTGAAGATGGTCCACACTGACCACCTGGCCCGCAAGTCGACTAAGCCTACACAACCACCCGTAATAGCAGCCATCCAACAGCCTAGCAGCAGACTGATGCAGGGACAGGCAGTGATCCAGGAGGCCCTGGCCCCCCACCATACACTGCTACCAGAGCTTCAAGTGGAAAAACAAACTCAAGTACAAGCCCAAAACAGAAGAACGTCCCAAGGGTATTTGTTTCTACCACTGGAGGTTTAGGAATAAAGCCTGAAAATGCTAAAAGAACTGCCGTATGTCAAAAAAACATGCAAAAGGGTCGCAGCAGCAACCCCACAAACTAAGCATTGGCGGTGGGCAGACCAACTGGCTCATAAGGGAAACCGCGCCTGCTTTCTGCTGTCTTTCTTCCAGGTACCAGCAAAAAGATTCCGCGTTTTTTCATAACAGACGAAAGATCAAACAGTCTTCCTGGTTGACACTGGTGAATGCATGTCATTCGTACCAGCCAACCTGTACAAATATCTCAATCCAACTCCTAGCACTCTACAGGTGTCCACTTTCTGCAGGGCTATATGGGAAGCGGACCATAAATTTGTCATTTGGCGGGAAGCAGTACAAGTGGATGTTCATCACAGCAGACATAACTGCCCTTTTAAGAGTAGACTTCCTAGATCCCACAACATGATGGTGGACATAGCAAAATGGCAGCTGATCACACAACCTGCCCCCGTAGCCCAAACCACTCTGACTCCAGCACCAGAGATAAGTTGTCTCCTACAGGTGTTTCTGAAGGTATTTAAGTTAAGAACTACCTGCAAACACTACCTGACCAAACCCACAAAGCACCATGTCCAGCACCACATAGTCGCCAAAGGTCCCCCAGTGCATGCCCATTTCAGACAACTGACCCCAGGACAATTCACCTGCACCAAACAAGCTTTCCAGGACATGGAACAAGCAGGTATATGCCAAAAAGCCTCCAGTCCCTGGGCATCTTCCCTTCACATGGTATCAAAACCTAATGGCACATGATGACCATGCGGCAACTACCAGAGACTCAACATCAAGACAGTACCTGACAGGTACCTGCTGAGCATTGCTGACATAACAAACCAGGTGGAGGCCACCAAAATATTTACAAAGATTGACCTACTGAAGGGATACTTCCAAGTCCCGGTTGCAAAGGAGGATAGAAAAAATGGCCATTATCACCTTTTAGCAACTGCACCTTCAACTACACCTACTTTGGCCTTTGGAACTCAGGTGCAACCTTCCAACGTCTGCTGGACGAAATCCTGGGCAACCTACCAATTTCTGTTGTCTACATCAATTACAAACATTCTCATATTTACCCCAAACATAAAACAAAACATGAGAGACATCAAGCAGGTCCTGCAAATACTCAGAGAAAACTGACTTACAGCCCCAAATGACAACCGTGATTGGGCAAAACCAGTAGTGGAATTCCTGGGACACCAAATAAGCCCTGAAGCCATCAAGCCTCTCCCAATGAAGGTTCAAGCAATCCCCAACTTTCCAAAGCAACAATCACAGCAGTCCAAAAATTCACAGGAATGGTCAACTATACTATTACCACCATTTTATGCCCAACCTTGCTGAAATAATGGCTCCAATAGTATATGATTCCTTAAAAGGAAAAAATAAAAAAGTATATTGGTATGAAAAACAAAATAAAGCCTTCATCCTAGCCAAAAAACCAATCACCTCTGCTACCACACTAACTTTTCCTTTACCACATAAGTCTCTCACCCTAATGACAAACACAAGTAGCACAGCAATGGGCGTGGTACTCAAACGAACGACAGATGATGGTAGATCTCAAGAAAGCACAGTAGAAAGTATAGCTTGCACACAATTGCAACTTACCAATGCAAAGATAACCATGGGAATTGTGATGTGAAGAGATTAATGCTTTACCAGAAAAGATAGGTTTTTATGCATACTGTACTGAAAAAATGAAAAACAGCAAAATAAAATCAATAATCCAATGTACTTTACCTGCATCAAGTCCTGAAGAGAGAGCTCTTTACGCAAGGTTTGTGTGACAGGTGGTAATCGAGCAACATCCAGCTTCATAATATTTTCCAACGTCTGTCGCAAGAGCCCAAGGCATTGCCTAAATTGAGAAAAAAAAATGTATGGAAGTATATGCAAAATAAATACATAAGTATTGTTATATAGGAAGAATTACTCTACCACTTTTTTCTTTGAGTAGAAATATATTTAGAAAAACTACTGACCAATATTGTATTTTTTTAAAGTTTCTGATTTTGTAAATTGCACTAATTTCAAGGCTGTTTATAGAACTGTAAGCAGCTGTTTGCAAAGAGATAAGATCATATATAGTTAGTGCATATTACATAATTAGTGAAAATATTCTATGGCAATAAGTGTCCTAATATGTATTCAGAGTATGTACGTACTACTTTTCAACATTGAATTTCCTTTATCAGCATTCTGATATTAAGTACATCAGTCATTTATGACTTACAGTGGACCCACCGTATTCGTGTTCTTGAGATTTGTGGACTCACATATTCGTGTTCTCGAGATTCCCAGATTCACGTCAGGACCATAACCAGTTTTTTTTATGGGGAGGGGGGGAGCCTTTTTCCCAAAAACTGGACCTTTTTTCTATAAATGTCATTGCATATATAGTTATATACAATATGAAATACTTGAAATATGATATTGTTATGATACAATAAAGTTTCATACATACTTACCTGGCAGATATATACATAGCTATCGACTCCGTCGTCCCCGACAGAAATTCGAATTTCGCGGCACACGCTACAGGTAGGTCAGGTGATCTACCTGCCTGCCGCTGGGTGGCAGGACTAGGAACTATCCCCGTTTTCTAATCAGATTCTCTCACCTGTCTCCTGCGGGGAGGCTGGGTGGGTCTTTAATTGTATATATCTGCCAGGTAAGTATGTATGAAACTTTATTGTATCATAACAATATCATTTTCATACATTCAACTTACCTGTCAGATATATACATAGCTGATTGGCACCCTTTGGTGGAGGGCAAGAGACAGCTAATTACTGACTAGACAGGTAAACAACATATGTTGTAGGTATTTATAGACCTTAGTTCCTCTGTGTTTCTAGACGAAGGATTGACTTCCTAGCTATTGCATAGGAGTCTGCTTCATCTCAAGAGCCTTAGCGAGATAGTGATCTGTGGCCAAGAGTTCTTGTGGATCTGTCGATGGGGTCTCTTCCACTTACTCGACAGAACCTAACTGGCGTTTGTCAATGGGAGCACATCCGCTTATATGACAACACGCACTTATTTAAGGAGCGCAACACCGATCCCGATCACCTGTTCCTAACATGAGGGTTCGCGCTAAATTGAAAGAGAGTTATCCCCCAAACTCCTTTCAAACCTCCAATAAAAATCATTGAGTTAAAATAAATTCAACTCATTATTAAAGGATCAGTGTCGGCTCCTTATCCCAGCAACGTATCCGCTGATACGTATAAACCAAGAGAGAAGAATCTCTCGAAGGTTAACTTGAAGTCCTTCGTGTAATGAGCAGTCAACACATAGTTTGCATCTCGTATATGTTAAAGCTAATATGTCTTCCTGACATATTGTTACGAAAAGAACAAGAATTTGCAAAAGCTCGCACTTCATGAGCTTTTTAAATTCTCAGCTGTTTGAATGTATCATCAAGTCACTTATGAAGTGCTTTTAGAGATCACCATTGTTTCCAAGAAGACTAGGACGTTTCTTTGAACTGGATCTCATCTGGATGAAGCCTAACGCCTGGCTTGCGTCTGGCTGGCGCGAGGAGTATCCTGTTTAGAATACTCCTGGCGCCTGACAGTCGTAAAACTCTTCGAATACTCCTGCCGTCTGGAAGGCGCATCTCGCTCCAAATACTCCTGGCGCCTGTTAGAGTATTAAGCTCAGAATACTCCTGGCGCCTGGCAGGAGTATCGCGCTTCGAATACTCCTGGCGCATGGCAGGAGTATCGCGCTTCGAATACTCCTGGCGCTTGGCAGGAGTATCGCGCTTCGAATATCCTGGCACCTGGCAGGAGTATCGCGCTCGAATACTCCTGGCGCCTGTTAGGGAGTATTAAGCTCAGAATACTCCTGGCGCCTGGCAGAGTATCGCGCTCCGAATACTCCTGGCGCTGGGAGGAGTATCGCGATCGGAATACTCCTGTCCTCTGAATTACTCCTGGCGCCTGGCAGGAGTATCGCTCTCCGAATACTCCTGGCGCCTGGGAGGAGTATCGTGCTCGGGAATACTCCTGGCGCCTGGCAGAAGTTATCGCTTTCCTAGGAGGAGCATCGTGATCGGAATACTCCTGGCGCTTAGGTAGGAGTATCACGTTCCGAATACTCCTGGCGCCTGGGAGGAGTATCTGCTCATCGGAATACTCCTGGTGCTTGGCAGGAGTATCGCGTTCCGAATACTCCTGGCGCTGTTAGGAGTATTAAGCTCAGAATACTCCTGGCGCTTGGTAGGCACATCGCGCTTCGAATACTCCTGGCGCCTGGTAGGAGTAAAAGTCTAGAATACTCTGGCTCCTGGGAGGAGTATCGAGGTCAGAGTACTAAGGCGCCTGGCAGGAGTATCTCTCCCGAATACTCCTGACCTATGGAAGGCGCATCTAGTTCCGAATACTCCTGTGGCTTGGTAGGAGTATCGCTCATGGAATGGCCTTTCGAATGGCAAGAATATTGCGTTAGCGGCGCTATACTCCTATCAGGAGTTCTCTCTTCTCCCGTTGGCTCTTGTTGCTTGGATGAAGATCTTGGCCTAGAACGATCTACAGTAAAGTCAGGCTCTTTGCGCCTACTTGGCGCCTGGCTCCTAGGTTGGGCGCCAGACGCTTGGCAGGAGTTACTTCCTTTCCACGTCTCGCCTGCCTAACGCATCGCTCCCCCCAGAGATGGCCGCTTGTGCGACAAATCCCCTGTAGGGTTCGTCGTCGCCGACAGGAGATCGGTATTTGGATCTCTTAATCAGAAGTCTGTCATCCCCTTTTTACGAGTAGGATCTTTAGAAAGAAAGTACTCCTACCAAAGACGCTAATTGCTCCTGCACATTCATCACAATTTAGTCCGCTCCATCCAGTAGACAATAGGAAATCTCAAAAGTCCAAGAGACAAGTCTTCCTCCGAGGAGGTCATTATTGCATACTTCCGTTGCTAACGAGTTCTCCTCTTACATGTTGATGAGTTTCTTGTTGCAGAAGCTTCCCTATCTTGCGAAGGAAGGGAAGGAGCTTGGAATTTAAAGAGATTCTGAGCTGAAATTGGTTGATTTCTAGCTCTTGAATGTATCTCTCTGAACCTTTGGGAAGTAGTTTGAGCCCTTCTCGCGTTCCAAAGACTCTGTCAGTAAACGTTTAAACCTTTTCTTCTTCTGTAGATGACAATGTCACTACATTACCCGGACAACGAAACCTCTATCTAAAAGCGTTGATCCAGGAATAAAAGGCTTTAGTTCTCTTGCCAAACATACTATGCTGGCCAGAACCATTGCCGAGTCGTCATAGAATTTGATTCCAGATTCTAAAGCCCAAAATTTCACTTGTCCTTTTGATCGTTTAGGACCAAGAGAAACATTTGATTAGGAGCAGTTCCATCTTGTCGGAACACGGAATCTGAGGCCCAAATTAGGATCCCATTCTAAGTATAAGATCTCTTACTCTTATCGTATAGAGGTATTGTATAAGATCCCGAAGATCTTAATTCTCTACTATCTCTAATATTCTTTGTCTAGACAGAATATATCTTTTCACTGTGTTCATTGATAGCATAAATTACCAAGGTGATTCTTCCCTCTGAAAGGGAAGAAAACCATTATGTGGTTCACAGAGGTATCGGAAGAGGACAGTTTCCCCTTTCTATCTAGCACGATCTGCAGCAACTCTATGTCTTTAACATATTTAAAGGAATTATGAAGCTTCCCTTGAAAAATATGATATTGTTATGATACAATAAAGTTTCATACATACTTACCTGGCAGATATATACATAGCTATCGACTCCGTCGTCCCCGACAGAAATTCGAATTTCGCGGCACACGCTACAGGTAGGTCAGGTGATCTACCTGCCTGCCGCTGGGTGGCAGGACTAGGAACTATCCCCGTTTTCTAATCAGATTCTCTCTTCCACCTGTCTCCTGCGGGGAGGCTGGGTGGGTCTTTAATTGTATATATCTGCCAGGTAAGTATGTATGAAACTTTATTGTATCATAACAATATCATTTTCATACATTCAACTTACCTGTCAGATATATACATAGCTGATTGACACCCTTTGGTGGAGGGCAAGAGACAGCTAATTACTGACTAGACAGGTAAACAACATATGTTGTAGGTATTTATAGACCTTAGTTCCTCTGTGTTTCTAGACGAAGGATTGACTTCCTAGCTATTGCATAGGAGTCGCTTCATCTCAAGAGCCTTAGCGAGATAGTGATCTGTGGCCAAGAGTTCTTGTGGATCTGTCGATGGGGTCTCTTCCACTTACTCGACAGAACCTAACTGGCGTTTGTCAATGGGAGCACATCCGCTTATATGACAACACGCACTTATTTAAGGAGCGCAACACCGATCCCGATCACCTGTTCCTAACATGAGGGTTCGCGCTAAATTGAAAGGAGAGTTATCCCCCAAACTCCTTTCAAACCTCCAATAAAAAATCATTGAGTTAAAATAAATTCAACTCATTCATTAAAGGATCAGTGTCGGCTCCTTATCCCAGCAACGTATCCGCGATACGTATAAACCAAGAGAGAAGAATCTCTCGTAGGTTAACTTGAAGTCCTTCGTGTAATGAGCAGTCAACACATAGTTGCATCTCTTATATGTTAAAGCTAATATGTCTTCCTGACATATTGTTACGAAAAGAACAAGAATTTGCAAAAGCTCGCACTTCATGAGCTTTTTAAATTCTCAGCTGTTTGAAGGTACATCAAGTCACTTATGAAGTGCTTTAGAGATCACCATTGTTTCAAACAAGAAGACTAGGACTTTTTTCTTTGAACTGGATCTCATTCTGGATGAAAGCCTAACGCCATGGCTTGCGCCTGGCTGGCGCGAGGAGTATCCTGTTTAGAATACTCCTGGCGCCTGACAGTCGTAAAACTCTTCGATACTCCTGCCGTCTGGAAGGCGCATCTCGCTCCAAATACTCCTGGCGCCTGTTAGGAGTATTAAGCTCAGAATACTCCTGGCGCCTGGCAGGAGTATCGCGCTTCGAATACTCCTGGCGCCTGGCAGGAGTATCGCGCTTCGAATACTCCTGGCGCTTGGCAGGAGTATCGCGCTTCGAATACTCCTGGCACCTGGCAGGAGTATCGCGCTTCGAATACTCTTGGCGCCTGTTAGGTAGTATTAAGCTCAGAATACTCCTGGCGCCTGGCATGAGTATCGCGCTCCGAATACTCCCTGGCGCCTGGGAGGAGTATCGCGATCGGAATACTCCTCGTCCTCTGAATACTCCTGGCGCCTGGCAGGAGTATCGCTCTCCGAATACTCCGGTGGCGCCTGGGAGGAGTATCGTGCTCGGAATACTCCTGGCGCCTGGCAGAAGTATCGCTTTTCTAGGAGGAGCATCGTGATCGGAATACTCCTGGTCGCCTGGTAGGGAGATTATCACGTTCCGAATACTACCTGGGCGCCATGGGGAGGAGTTATCGTGCTCATCGGAATACTCCCTGGTGCTTGGCAGGAGTATCGCGTTCCGAATACTCCTGGCGCCTGTTAGGAGTATTAAGCCTCAGAATACTCCTGGGCGCCTTGGTAGGCACATCGCGCTTCGAATACTCCTGGCGCCTGGTAGGAGTAAAAAGTCTAGAATACTCCTGGCTCCTGGGAGGAGTATCGAGGTCAGAGTACTCAAGGCGCAGGGCAGGAGTATCTCTTCCCGCATACTCCTGACCTATGGAAGGCGCATCTAGTTTCCGAATACTCCTGTGGCTTGGTAGAGTATCGCTCAGGAATGGCCTTTCGAATGGCAAGTATATTGCGCTTAGCGGGCGCTATACTCCTATCAGGAGTTCTCTCTTCTCCAGTGGCTCTGTTGCTTGGATGAAGATCTTGGCCTAGAACGATCTACAGTAAAGTCAGGCTCTTTGCGCCTACTTGGCGCCTGGCTCCTAGTTGGCGCCAGACGCTTGGCAGGAGTTACTTCCTTTCCCACGTCTCGCCATGCCTAACGCATCGCTCCCCCCAGAGATGGCCGCTTGTGCCGACAACTCCCCATTGGTAGGGTTTCGTTCCGCGCCCACGACAGGATATCGGTATTTGGATCTTGTCCTCTTAATCATGGGAAGTCTGTCAATACCTTTTTACGAGTAGGATCTTTAGAAAGTACTCCTACCAAAGACGCTAATTGCTCCTGCACATTCATCACAATTTAGTCCGCTCTATCCAGTAGACAATAGGAAATCTCAAAGTCCAAGAGACAAGTCTTCCTCCGAGGAGGATCATTATTGCATACTTCCGTTGCTAACGAGTTCTCCTCCTACATGTTGATGAGTTTTCTCGTTGCAGAAGATTCCCTATCCTTGCCCGAAGGAAGGGAAGGAGCTTGGAATTTAAAGAGATTCTGAGCTGAAATTGTTGATTTCTAGCTCTTGAATGTATCTCTCTGAACCTTTTGGGAAGTAGTTTGAGCCCTTCTCGTGTTCCAAAGACTCTGTCAGTAAACGTTTAAACCTTTTCTTCTTCTGTAGATGACAATGTCACTACATTACCCGGACAACCCGAAACCTCTATCTAAAAGCGTTTGATCCCGGAATAAAAGGCTTTAGTTCTCTTGCCAAACATACTATGCTGGCCAGAACCCATTGCCGAGTCGTCATAGAATTTGATTCCAGATTCTAAAGCCCAAAATTTCACTTGTCCTTTTGATCGTTTAGGACCAAGAGAAACATTTGATTAGGAGCAGTTCCATCTTGTCGGAACACGGAATCTGAGGCCCAAATTAGGAATCCCATTCCTAAGTATAGATCTCTTACTCTTATCGTATAGAGGTATTGTATAAGATCCCGAAGATCTTAATTCTCTACTATCTCTAATATTCTTTGTCTAGACAGATATATCTTTTCACTGTGTTCATTGATAGCATAAATTACCAAGGTGATTCTTCCCTCTGAAAGGGAAGAAAAACCATTATGTGGTTCACAGAGGTATCGGAAGAGGACAGTTTCCCCTTTCTATCTAGCAACGATCTGCAGCAACTCTATGTCTTTAACATATTTAAGGAATTATCAAGCTTCCTTGAAAAAATCCTCTCATTCATATTTACTTCTGGTCAGTCTGCACGCAGACAGACTCAGAGGTGAATAGGTTTTTCAGGTCCAATATTTATAATAGATTCCGATCAAATCTCTTAGAAAAACCTTCCGACACATGCTGAAAGAAGAACGTGACTTCGTGAATCCAACCTTTTATTGCCCAAAATGATGCATTCATCTTCTTCCTTAGACGCCCATTTATTTTAATATGTGTTAAGAATATTATACAACTAGGGGAAAAAAAAGACTAAAGTTTATTCCCTATTTAATTTAAAGATGGCGTATCTGCTACCTCTCTTGTTTCGAGGAAAAGGAAGCAATCTATAAGAAGGTCGTTCATCTTCTGCCTTGCGAAGATATCTGTGAATATTTTCCGCAGGGTCTGACAACTCTTTCCAATGAATGTTAAATCGTGCTCTGCCGAATTAAAATTCTTTATAATCCTATCACATTGTGGTAAACAGCATTCATCTAGGAAACTCTTGTAAGGATAGTAGGAACGCTGTAATTAACCCACGGTGTGTGCATAAGGCTTAAGCGTATCGTTATCATTAATGGTGAATTTCCTACTACATTCTTTCCTCGCCGAGGCAGAGAGATATCCTTAGCAAAACGAATACGATGTTATTCATGTTTGCCTAAAAAAATCCCCCTCTCAATTCGTGGTTAGTCCCTGATTGTATGGGGAATATACGGTGAAGCATTCGATCCTTTAGGAGAGAAAGATGTAACCAACCGTTCACGACCGAGAACCGGATGGTACTAGATTGGCTCACAATTACAGCCGTGTCGTTCACTGCCTGGCTGCATTCATTCTGAGTGCCAGTTACTCCCTTCAATGAATGGATATAATAAAATTATTCTCGAGTCTAAGAAAGCTCTCAATAATGCAAATTTTAGGCAAACAACCTTTGTTAAATACCGAGGCTGAATAGGTATTGTCGTAACAAACCTTTTAAGCGAAGTCTTTACTAGGAAAATCCTGTAAGGATATAGACAATTCCGTAGCGAACCAGAAAGGCAACTATGGTATGCGTATTATGACTTGTCATTCAGTAGTCATATACAGCAAGCCTTCTACGACACTCTTTCCTTTCAGACATGCAGAGAAAGAATAGAAATCTTACTCTCTTCGTTTCATTTCGTCAATAATCCCGAATGAGTATTAGTCGAAAGATATTGCAAATGACAACCGAGGATCGAAGAGAATCTCTCCAGCTTTTATTATCTGGAGATAAGTCCGTATTTTACGCCTTTCTTATCTGGAAGAGCTCTAATCAATGAATGAGAGCTCGTACGAATCTTGTTCAACTTCCAAACGATTGCCCCTCTTTCTGTAAAGGGTGGTTGGTTGCAATCTATTTTAGAAGGAGGATGATTTTAATATCCTCTTACTAATACTGAACTAATTCTCACAATTCTGCTCTATCTTCCATTCCTCAATTCAATTTGGGGCAAGATTGAGCAACCGAAGGAGAGCGCTTCT
The DNA here is from genome assembly GCF_015104395.2 of Macrobrachium nipponense. Classification (NCBI taxonomy): domain Eukaryota; kingdom Metazoa; phylum Arthropoda; class Malacostraca; order Decapoda; family Palaemonidae; genus Macrobrachium; species Macrobrachium nipponense. The sequence goes on from NC_087201.1 coordinate 124,136,941, forward strand.
TTCGAAAGGTGAAGGGCTATTCGCAGTACCGACTCTAACCTGACAAGGGCTACGGCAGCCTGTGCTACATCTTGAGTCCCTGCCTGGAAAAACCGAACTTGCTCTTGCCTTTATTGCATTAAGACGATCCTGACAAGGGCAACGGCCGCCTGCGCGACAACTCCCGTCCCTCTAGGAGAAGCCTCGAATGTCTTTCACCTTCGCCTGGAGGACTCTCGGCGGTTGTCAGGCTCTTCTTGTAGGAGAAAGTGTCTGGCGCTAAGCAGGAGTATCTTGCCTAGAATACTCCTGGTGCCTGGTAGGGAGTATCACGTTCCGAATACTCTGGCGCCTGGGAGGAGTATCGTGCTCGTCGGAATACTCCTGGTGCTTGGCAGGAGTATCGCGTTCCGAATACTCCTGGCGCCTGGGAGGAGTTCGTGATCAGAATACTCTGATCCCTAGAAGACGTATCGCCCTTGAAAAGTTTTCTTGTTTGGAAAGTCCGAGCCCATCTGAAAGGCGATCCTCGCCTGGAAAGTTCTGTACGTCTGGAAGGTTATTCGAATCTGGAATCTTCCGCCTTCTGGAAGATCCTGTGTGCGGAAGGTTCCGATCTCTTGTATATTTGTTCTTGCTTAGAATTCGACAATACTTCCATTTCGACATAGCCCTCCCTTCTTCTGAATTGAGAAGGACTTCCATTTCCGATAAAAGATCCTGGTTCATAGTCTTTCAGGCGCTTTGCGCCATATTCAGGCCCTTTCAGGTGCTTTTGCGCCTCGTTTCAGGCGCTTTTGCCTTGTTTCAGACGCTTTAGGCGCATTGAGCCTCGTTACCGGGAGCTTCATGCCCAAGGAGCTAGAAGCTTAAAAGTTATATATATGTGTACTCACTAAACGAGATCCATATTAATTCATTCGATCAACAAATATTCTTTAATATCTAATTCGTTCTTCTCAGAATAGATATATTTTCATATACTTCTACCTTTCTCCCGTCTTCTTCTGAGGTTTTCCCGATAGCCAGACGTGATTATCTCGCATCTTCATTTAATCTACGCCGTTGAATGTTTTACTCCTTATTCGTCAAGACGATAATAAAAAGGGGAACACATTGAATTAGGATGCCTTTCCAATGGCTATCCCTGGCAGTCTGGGACGTTCTACAGAACCTGCGAGGGGACGCCTGAACGGTGGGGGTTCTCCATAACCTCCGTACGGCTTTCGACATTCCCTTCTCCTCCGGGCCAGGGAGCTTGGAAGAGGTCTAGGCCTGGGAGCGAGACAGAGCCGATCAGACGCACCCTCTATTGCAATGGGGAAACACTATAATCACTTCTTACCTTATAATAGCTCGTATCTTGAGCTACATTCCTTTATCTTCAAATTGCAAATGAATTTGTAGTTTCTGTGAAGTAAGAAGGTGATGAGGAAACAACACTACTAGTACTGTTAATATTCTAACTGCTTGTCAGAACGAGGGCTATTAAAGCTTCTACAGAAAGCATATCTAGTTCTATGTTTTCTTTGCCTTCTCAAATAGGAAGTTACCTTATTTTCCTCAATCAATTCTAACATTTATTACACTTTATCAATGAATAAATATTTATATTTCCCTTTCTTGCAAACTATGTAATTGTCTACCGAAAACTTCGGTAGTTACACATACTCTATTCTTCGAAAACTTCGAAGTTAATTCATTAAAAGTTATTAAAAAGTTATTAAAAAGTTATTAAAAACGTATGCCAAACCACCGATCCAGTACTTCCGTAAAAGTCGGGCCCCAGAAGATCGATGGCGATGAAACACGAAAATCAAATCAGGAGGGAAAGCAAACATATGTTTACCTTCCCAGCGACAGAGAGAATCTGATTAGAAAACGGGGATAGTTCCTAGTCCTGCCACCCAGCGGCAGGCAGGTAGATCACCTGACCTACCTGTAGCGTGTGCCGCGAAATTCGAATTTCTGTCGGGGACGACGGAGTCGATAGCTATGTATATATCTGACAGGTAAGTTGAATGTATGAAACCTCTCATTCATATTTACTTCTGGTCAGTCTGCACGCAGACAGACTCAGAGTGAATAGGTTTTTCAGGTCCAATATTTATAATAGATTCCGATCAAATCTCTTAGAAAAACCTTCCGACACATGCTGAAAGAAGAACGTGACTTCTGTGAATCCAACCTTTTATTGCCAAAATGATGCATTCATCTTCTTCCTTAGACGCCCATTTATAATAATATGTGTTAAGAATATATACAACTAGGGGAAAAAAAAAAAGACTAAAGTTTATTCCCCTATTTAATTTAAAGATGGCGTATCTTGCTACCTCTCTTGTTTCGAGGAAAAGGAAGCAATCTATAAGAAGGTCGTTCATCTTCTGCCTTGCGAAGATATCTGTGAATATTTTCCGCAGGGTCTGACAACTCTTTCCAATGAATGTTAATCGTGCTCTGCCGAATTAAAATTCTTTATAATCCTATCACATTGTGGTAACAGCATTCATCTAGGAAACTCTTGTAAGGATAGTAGGAACGCTGTAATTAACCACGGTGTGTGCATAAGGCTTAAGCGTATCGTTATCTTAAGGTGAATTTCCTACTACATTCTTTCCTCGCCGAGGCAGAGAGATATCCTTAGCAAAACGAATACGATGTTATTCATGTTTGCCTAAAAAAAAAAAAAAAAAAAAAAAAAAAAAAGAAAAAAACCCTTCAATCGTGATTAAGTCCCTGATTGTATGGGGAATATACGGTGAAGGCATTCGATCCTTTAGGAGAGAAAGATGTAACCAACCGTTCACGACCGAGAACCGGATGGTACTAGATTGGCTCACAATTACTAGCCGTGTCGTTCACTGCCTGGCTGCATTCAATTCTGAGTTGCCAGTTACTCCCTTCAATGAATGGATATAATAAAATTATTCTCGAGTCTAAGAAAGCTCTCAATAATGCAAATTTTAGGCAAACAACCTTTGTTAAATACGAGGCTGAATAGGTATTGTCGTAACAAACCTTTTTAAGCGAAGTCTTTACTAGGAAAATCCTGTAAGGATATAGACAATTCCGTAGCGAACCAGAAAGGCAACTATGGTATGCGTATTATGACTTGTCATTCAGTAGTCATATACAGCAAGCCTTCTACGACACTCTTTCCTTTCCGACATGCAGAGAAAGAAATAGAAATCTTACTCTCTTCGTTCATTTCGTCAATAATCGCGAATGAGTATTAGTCGAAAGGATATTGCAAATGACAACCGAGGATCGAAGAGAATCTCTCCAGCTTTTATTATCTTGGAGATAAGTCCGTATTTTACGCCTTTCTTCTTCTCTGGAAGAGCCTCTAATCAATGAATGAGAGCTCGTACGAATCTGTTCAACTTCTCAAACGATTGCCCCTCTTTCTGTAAATGGTTGGTTGCAATCTATTTTAGAAGGAGGATGATTTTAATATCCTCTTACTAATACTGAACTAATTCTCACAATTCTGCTCTATCTTCCATTCCTCAATTTGGGGCAAGATTGAGCAACCGAAGGAGAGCGCTTCCTTTCGAAAGGTGAAGGGCTATTCGCAGTACCGACTCTAACCTGACAAGGGCTACGGCAGCCTGTGCTACATCTTGAGTCCCTGCCTGGAAAAAACCGAACTTGCTCTTGCCTTTATTGCATTAAGACGATCCTGACAAGGGCAACGGGCCGCCTGCGCGACAACTCCCGTCCCTATCAGGATAAGCCTCGAATGTCTTTCACCCTTCGCCTGAGGACTCTCGGCGGTTGTCAGGCTCTTTTCTTGTAGGAGAAAGTGTCTGGCGCTAAGCAGGAGTATCTTGCCTAGAATACTCCTGGCGCCTGGTAGGAGTATCACGTTCCGAATACTCCTGGCGCCCTGGGAGGAGTATCGTGCTCGTCGGAATACTCTGGTGCTTGGCAGGAGTATCGCGTTCCGAATACTCCTGGCGCCGGGAGGAGTATCGTGATCAGAATACTCTGGACCTAGAAGACGTATCGCCCTTGGAAAGTTTCCTTGGTTGGAAAGTTCCGAGCATCTAAAAGGCGATCCTCGCCTGGAAAGTTCTGTACGTCTGGAAGGTTATTCGAATCTGGAATCTTCCGCCTTCTGGAAGATCCTGTGTGCGGAAGGTTCCGATCTCTTGTACATTTGTTCTGCTTAGAATTCGACAATACTTCCTTTTCGACATAGCACTCCCTTTCTTCTGAATGAGAAGACTTCCATTTCCGATAAAGATCCTGGTTCATAGTCTTTCAGGCGCTTTGCGCCCATATTCAGGCCCTTCAGGTGCTTTGCGCCTCGTTTCAGGCGCTTTGCGCCTTTTCAGGCCCTTCAGGCTCCTTTCTCCGTCTCTTCTGAGGTTCCGATAGCCAGACGAGATTATCTTGCATCTTCATTTAATCTACGCCGTTGAATGTTTTACTCCTTATTCGTCAAGACGATAATAAAAAAGGGGAACACATTGAATTAGGATGCCTTTCCAATGGCTATCCCTGGCAGTCTGGGACGTTCTACAGAACCTGCCGAGGGGACGCCTGAACGGTGGGGGTTCTCCATAACCTCCGTACGGCTTCGACATTCCTTCTCCTCCGGGCCAGGGAGCTTGGAAGAGGTCTAGGCCTGGGAGCGAGACAGAGCCGATCAGACGCACCCTCTATTGCAATGGGGAACACTATAATCACTTCTTACCTTATAATAGCTCGTATCTTGAGCTACATTCCTTTATCTTCAAATTGCAAATGAATTTGTAGTTTCTGTGAAGTAAGAAGGTGATGAGGAAACAACACTACTATACTGTTAATATTCTAACTGCTTGTCAGAACGAGGGCTATTAAAGCTTCTAAAGAAAGCATATCTAGTTTCTATTCGTTTTTGTGACTTCCTCAAATAGGAAGTTACCTTATTTCCTCAATCAAATTCTAACATTTATTACACTTTATCAATGAATAAAAATTTATCCCTTTCTTGCAAACTATGTAATTGTCTACCGAAAACTTCGGTAGTTTACACTACTCTATTCTTCGAAAACTTCGAAGTTTAATTCATTAAAGAAAAGTTATTAAAAAGTATTAAAAACGTATGCCAAACCACCCGATCCAGTACTTCCCACTGTTAAAAAGTTCGGCCCCCAGAAGATCGATGGCGATGAAACACGAAATCAACTCAGGAGGGAAAGCAAACATATGTTTACCTTCCCAGCGACAGAGAGAATCTGATTAGAAAACGGGGATAGTTCCTAGTCCTGCCACCCAGCGGCAGGCAGGTAGATCACCTGACCTACCTGTAGCGTGTGCCGCGAAATTCGAATTTCTGTCGGGGACGACGGAGTCGATAGCTATGTATATATCTGACAGGTAAGTTGAATGTATGAAATTTTACTTTAATTATTATATTAAGAAGAAAAATTGGGTATGCAGTCTATGCCCTTCTACCCAATTAGATGTTAGTCACAGAAAATATGGACTTCTATTACATTACTTGACATATTTGACAGCTCTGGACTTTGAGCTTCTGTGGAGTTAAAAAGAAAGGTGAGGGAAAGAATTCTTTACATGCATCATTTTGTTACTACAGTTATATTATTATTATTATTATTACTAGCTGACTGACCCAGTGCTGCTTGTGATAACTGAATAACAACTGATAAACCTGCTCTCTCTCTCTCTCACTTTTTCCATCTTCTACCTAACTCTACTTACTCTCTCTCTCTCTCTCTCTCTCTCTCTCTCTCTCTCTCTCTCTCTCTCTTGCTCCTTTCTCTTACTCTCTCCAAACCATTGTCTGTCTCTTTCCCTCTTTCTTCTCACTAAATACCAACTCTCTCTCTCTCTTCTCTCTTCTCTCTCTCTTCGATCCTCGTCTTCTCTCTCTCCTCTCTCCTCTCTCTCTCTCTCTCTCCTCCCAAACACTCACTCTTCTGTCTATGTCTCTCTATCTCTCTCTAACCCTCCCTGTCTTTTTTTTCTCTCTAACACCCCATCTACTCTCTGTCACTTCCTCTCCATTCTCTCTCTCTCTCTGTCAACAGCCGTCTCAAACTCCACCCTCTTTGATGTCATTGATGTTTACCCTATAGTATTCTTTTCCAAATAATAAGTCACATGTATACAGAAATTATCTATGATAAATTTTCATCAAGCAACTAAGTCTAAGGGTATAACCAGCCCCATTTCATAGGCAGAAATAGCTCCGTTTCAAGGAATCCCTTCTTACCCCAAGCCCCTTCGGAGGGGGGTTGGGAAGGTAGGAGGAAACCCCATTATAAACCATCTTCGGGGTCCCCACTATGAGCCTGCCAAGTTTCATGCCCATTGGACCAGCGTATGGCTGTGATTGAATGACAGACAGACAGACATAACGCCCATTATATATACGTAGTAAGATTAATATTTGAAAACATTAATGGACATATAACAAATACAGTAGGTGTAACATAAAAAATTCTCTCATCTCAGTAAGAGAGAGATAGGAAAGAGTTGTTCTTAATTGAAAGTGAAATGGAAAGGTTATTTCCTTAAAATATAACGAATTTTGTAATTACAGTTTATATTATTATTATTCTTATTATTATTTGAAAATATTAATAAACATACATACATGTACCATAAAAATTCTCTCATCTCAGTAAGAGAGAGAGAGAAAGAGACAGAATTATTATTTTCATTATTTAATGTTACATAAATAAATTGAACAAACACCTTTGCATGGTTTATCCAGGGTTCAAAAATGTTTCATTTGTGTTCACATGTCTGTGAAATACTTGTGTATGATAATTAGTTAGGTTCCAAAGAAAAGTTTGCGCTATTGTGAATTCTTATAATTTGGATCTTGTAAGATTGAGTTATTACTGTAAACAGCAATGCATCTTTCTTTTTAAATCCAGCTAGTAAGCTGAGGTCCAGAGCTTGTTAAATCTCTCTCTCTCTCTCTCTCTCTCTCTCTCTCTCTCTCTCTCTCTCTCTCTCATTATGTATTTGAGATAAGATTCTAGATAGCGTTGACACCTAAAGCTAAAGAGCTCTCTCTCTCTCTCTCTCTCATAATATTGCATTCATCAATGTATTGTTCCTTCCTCACGATTTCCACCAGTTTTGCCCAAATTTTAAAACATTTTCTCTCATTAGTTCCGTTACCAGTTACGCATGAATTTTATGTCATTTTAGTGTCAAACATTACTTATAAGTAAGGTTACATGGTAGGTTTTAAAGAAGGATGATCGATATTCTACTCTGAACTAAATTTGCCAAACCAACTTAAACAAATTATACGATTTTCCCTCACTATTTACGGGGGATAGGTACCAGACCCCCCACCCCCACCAAAAAGCTGAAACCCCCTATAAAAATGCTTAAAACTGCATATTTTGATATTTAAAACTCAAGAAAAACTCACTAAAAATGTTTATGCCTGGTATTTTTAATATAGTTTTATCACAAAAAGTAAATTTTATGATGAAACTAATAAAAAACCAGGAATTTGTGGGTATTTCTCATAGAAAAATACCACGAACAGGCAAATTTACAGCGAATAATGGGGGTATATGTTCCAGAGAGATATCTGATAATCCGGAGTCCGTGAATATGGGGTTGGTTGGTTTTATAAAGTTTAGGTGTAACACCAAGCACTGGGGCAGCAAAGGCCATTCAGCGCTTACTGTATAACTATGAAATTATAAGACGTGTTATATCATATAAAGCAGGTTTATTTCTTTGAGATAATTTACTATATTTTGAAGTGGGGCATTTTCTCCCAATAGTTCTTCAAGTGGGATATTATATATGTTATTGGATCTTCGTTTTCTTTCGAATTTTTTGCATTCAGTTAGCAGATGACGGACTGTGACCAGAGTACGACAATGGTCACAGTAAGGGGCCTGTCTTTCCTCGCCTTGCAACATCAAGTATTTGTGTGTCAAGTATGTATGTCCTATTCTTAATCTTGTTAATATGATATCTTCCCTTCTTTGACATTGTTGTCTATTCCAAGGTTTTACAGATGATTTAATATGCTTTAATTTATGATTCAATTCTAGCCATTCTTTTTCCCATTTTGATTGACAGTATTCATTTATTGTTGTTTTAATGTCATTGTAGGGTATTTGTATTTTTTTGATAGACTCCTTTTTTACTGCCTTTTTGGCTTCTTTATCCACCTCTTCATTACCCTTTATGCCCACATGGGAAGGGACCCAACAGTTTTATATTTATAGATTTCCGTTTTACTATTATATCTATCCACTCTCTTATTTCTTCAATTACGGGATGAGAAACTGTGTATTGTCTTAGCGCTTCTAAAGCACTGTAAGAATCCGTGTATATTACAAAGGTATCGTTTGCTTTTCCCACCATAAAGGTATATTTTATAGCCTCTAATATAGCATTAATCTCTGCAGTGAATATCGAGCATATTTTTGGAATTTTTATATTTTTTGTTACTACAGCATAGCCTACACCCTCCTTCGACTTGGAACCATCTGTATAAATACTAATATCCCGTTTATGTTTTTCCTGGTGTGACAGAAATTCACTCTTCAATTGTGCATCTGTTACCTTCTTATTAAATGATTTCTCATAGATTTCTATTTAGCATGTCTCCACGGAGGTATTTTAGAAGTTGTTATTTTTGATATGCTACTTGTTCCTAATTTTAGATGTTCTATATCAGGTTTTAATCTATTCTCCAATGGTTTAGAGGCTCTTGGTTTGTCGTCATAATTATTTGTTATGTTCTTCATATATTTGGTGTTTGGATTATCATTAAGGTTATTTATTTTAGCTATGTATTTTAATCCCATTTCTTCTCTTCGTACTTTCAGGGGATCTATTCCTGCTTCTACATACAGACTTTCCACGGGGGAAGTTCTGTAGGCACCAGTGCATAGTCTAATACCCATGTTATGTATGACATCCAGTTTTGTTAATAAGGTTTTAGAAGCACTACCATATACTTGACATGCATAATCAAGTTTACTTAGACAAAGAGCCTTATATACTTTTATCAGAGGTGTTCTATCAGCACCCCACTCATTATGCACAATTACTTTTATTATATTTAAGGATTTTCTTACTTTTATCGCCAGTTGTTCTATATGTTCTTTATATGTAAGTTTTTTATCAAGTATTACACCGAGGAATTTTATCTGATCATCATATTCAATTATATCATTATTTATAAATAAAGTAGGAATTAATTCCTGTTTTCTTGATCTTGTAAATCTGACAGCTTTTGTTTTTTGCGGAGAAAATTAAAACCCTTGTTATCGGCCCCTTTTTTTTATTTTTGTTTTTTTACCCTATTTATGGCTGCTTGCAATCTGTTGCTTATGTCCAGCGCTTTTTCACCACTACTATATATGACGAAGTCATCTACAAAAGGGATCCTTGGACTCCTGGCGGGATCATTTCAATTATCTCATTTATTGCTATTGCAAACAACGCCACGCTTAGTACACTACCTTGGGGGATTCCTTCCTCCTGGATAAATGAATCAGAGATTTCTGCCCCCACTTTCACTTTTATATATCTTTCAGATAGGAATTCCCTAATATATTCATATAAATTGCCTCCTATTCCCCATTCTATCATTTTTTTTAAAATCCCTCCCCTCCAGGTGGTATCATATGCCTTCTCTAAATAAAAAAATACTCCTATTGTTTGTTTTTTACCAACCATTGCATTTTGTATCTCTCTTGTAATCATTAAGAGGGGATTTATGGTACTTTTATTTTTCCTGAATCCAAACTGTCTGTTTGACAATAGCTGTTTATTTTCTAATACCCATATTAGTCTGTTATTCACCATTTTTTCAAATATCTTACTTAGACAACTAGTAAGGGCTATTGGCCCCTATAGCTGCTTGGTGACTGGGTCTTTTCTGGTTTTAAGCCTGGTATGATTAAAGATTCTTTCCAGGTTTTAGGTATGCTGTGAGAGCGCCATAATTCATTTAAAATTTCTAATAAAAAGGTTTTGCTTTTTCTTTCTGGTAGTTTTTTTATCATTTCATATCTAATGTTGTCTTCCCCTGGAGCTGTTGGACTTGCAAGTTTCAGGACATTTTCCAGTTCTTCCATGGTGAAAGGAAGATTATAGATTTCCTGATTATTAGATTTTATTGGTATTGGGACATAATTTTTGATTTTTAATTGGAATTTCTTTGTATAATTCGAGATACTAGATGTTTTGGCGAAACATTTTCCCAATTCATTTGCGACTACTTTGGGATTTGAAATATATTTGTTTTCTACTTTTAATGTAGGTAATGGTTCTGGCCGATATCTACCCTGCAGTTTATTTATTTTCTTCCAGATTTCTTTGTCTTGAGTTTTAGAATTTATATTATTAATATATTTTTTTCCATGAATTTCTTTTGGCTATCTTGAATATTCTTTTCTGCTTTGCTTTAGCTCTCAAATATGCAATTCTATTGCATCACATTTATGTCTCAGATATCTTCTAAAGCATGTTCTCGTAATCTTCCTTGCTGCTTTACATTCTTCATTCCACCAGGGTACCAGTGGTCTAGTCGGATTGCCTGAGGTAACTGGAATAGTTTCATTTGCTTTATCATCTATTGTTTTTACTAGATGTTCTTCATAAGCATCTATGTGGTTTGTAAAGTCAGATAGTTTTTTGTTAATCACCGTTTTCTCTTTATATAAATTCCAATTTGCTTCTTCCATTTTCCTCTTCGGTATATATGTTATATTAGAATTATTTTTTAGCTCAATTTGTATTGGCCAGTGGTCACTCCCAAATAAATTATTATTTACTTTCCAACTGAAATCTGTGGCAATTTCTGGGAACATAAAAAAGTGATGTCTATTGCAGAGGTGCTATTATGATAAACATCAAATCTTGTTGGAGAACCATCATTTAAAATAATCAATTTTTTGTTATCTATAAAATCTAGGACAGTGTTTCCTCTCCTGTCAGATGATGTACTTCCCCACATGGGATGTTTGGCGTTGAAGTCACCTACTAATAAGTAAGGTTTTGGCAATTGTTCTATTAGATTTTCTAAGTCTTCCACTTGTAATGGTCTATTATTTCCAAGATGATCTATTAAGCGACTTTCTAACGACGGTTCCATATATATTGAGCATATTGTTATTTTTTTTTCTAGGAATACTTGAACGGCACATGCCTGTATTACCGAGTTAATCCTAACAGGTTGGCATTTGATTGAAGAATGCGTTATGATTGCAGTTCCTCCTTGGCTGTTGTCATTTAAAATTTGTGTTGATTTCCACACATTATAATTTATGCCAGCATTGAGAACATTGTTACCTATTTTAGTTTCCTGTAAGCAAATGATATTTGCATTACATTCTCTAATTAGTGATTTTAAGTTTTCATTATTTGATACGTATCCTCTGATATTCCACTGTAAAATAGACATTTTAAGAAGGTTTAGGGTTTTGTTTTAGTATCTTTATTTGTTTTCCTGAACTTTGAATTTTATTGAAGTTGTATAATTTTGCTGTACTTTGTTCTTCTTTTGGTGGGTGATGTATTTCTGCTATTGTTTTCTTTATTGGCTGAAGAGTCTCAGATGTTCTTTTTATTAGAGGTGCATTTAAATGGCTTTTGCTCTTGGGTTCTATTTCAATACTTTCTTCAATTTTATCTGATGTTTTAACTTTCTCTTTTATTTGGATTTCTCTTTTTTCATTTTTTGTTTGCAAGCAATTTTCTTTGACTTTGTCTTCTCGGTATTCATTTTTATCCATATAGATTTTGGGTCTTACTGATTGTTTAATTTGTTTTTTGGATTTGGGTGACGTTGTTTCAAGTAGTCATTTTTTTGTCTTTTGAATTAGCTCTTGTGTTTTGCTTGTCCTCCTTGGTTTTGGGTGGAGTTCTCTCTAAAGGCCTCTTTTTATCTTTAGATTCCAGCTCATTATAATTATCTTGTAAATATTTCAGCTATATATGTATTATTCTCTTGTGTTTCTATTTCCTCCAATATCTCAAATGAATTTGAACATACAGTTGCACAAGTATCTTGATTTCTTGCTATATTAGTTTCTTGTAAAGTTATTTTTTCTTCTGATTTATCTATTAGGGTTTGTTATTTGCTTCCATTTTTGTTTCATTCTTGAGCTCATTGCAGCAGAGAACATTTGCTTCCTAGCGGGATCATGCATTCCTCTAACTCTCAACTCTAGTTTGGCTTCTCTTATTGGCATTCCTGATCTCTCCTGAAGTAATTTCAGTTCTGTATTGTATATATAGTACATACACTCCTTAGACCTAGCATGGTGATTTTGGCCACAGTTTACACATTTTGGTTCACCACACTTCCACTGCGTGGTATGTTTGTCAGATCCACAATATGCACAAATCGATATATTTCTGCAATTTTTCCATGTATGCCCATATTTACTGCAGTTTTGGCACTGTAGTGGTTTTGGAACATAAGGTCTCAGTTCTCTATTTTGGCCCATGATTTTAATTTTGAAAGGCAATTCTTGGCCTTCAAATTTTATTTTTGCTATTTTCAATGTCTTTTCATTACTTTGTTTACGTGGTTATACTGTAAACTTCACAATCTTGTACATTGTTGTACCTTTTTTTAAGGGAATCCAGCAAAATATTTTTCTCTATTGGCTCTTCACTTTTAGGAAGTACTACAGTACCCTGTACACTGTTCATATTGTCGTGCTTTCTTATCGTTACTTTTATATTGTCTATGTTCTTTATGGTTAAATAATTTTCAGATTGATTTTTTGTAGTGGTTTCTATTAACCACTCCTGTTCTTTTATTTGTCTAAATGACATTTCTGAGGTTGGGTGCCTACTTAACAAATAATTTTCCAATCTTAATGCTGATATTTTTCTGTCAGTTTCCAAGGTCAAGAACCTTGACCAACTTCCACTCCCAAAGAGGGAGTCGAAGTGAGTCAAGGTTGGGTCAATTCTAAATTTGCTTTTTCTTTGTGGCTTGTATGGTATTAAAGTTTTAATACCAGCCTGTTCTTCATTACCTGGGTTTTCCTTAGAACAGTCCATTGCCATGCCAGAAGTCGTAGGGGTTTTTGTTTTAGTTTCCATATATATAAAGTTTAAATATTTCGTCCAGGATGAGATCCCTCTCACCAAGGAGGCCCAACTGAGGGAGGAGCAATACTGTTACGCTATGGTAACTGCCCTGGGACACTCATCTGGATATACGCCATACCCACAGTGCCTTAAGGGTCGTCAGTCCCAAGAGATCGGACCCAGCACTGTGGGCATGGCTGGACATAAAAATTTCCCCTCGCTCGACCACGTCAGGTACTCTAGTTTTACGGGTGGAGTGGCATGCCGTCCAACTCCACCCTCCATCAAGTTAAAAGAGCGTTCAATTCAATACTCCAAAACCACGCCAAGGTCGTCAACGAAAGAAGAAGGAGGGAAGAGGGAAAATTTAGAGGAGGAGGGGTAAAGGAGTGAAAGGTCCCAATGTTCAGTTGGATCCACAGCAGAGAGTAGGCATACAGGGGCATACTCCCTCTGCAGTGGATCCCTAAGCCCCCCACCTCGTCAAGGAGTTGGGATCAGGGGGCGTGAATATGGGGGTTCACTGTATAGAACCTGTTACTACATTCAAGTAGTATATTTGATTATAGGACTTCTACAGAATCTTCATGGTTTAGAGTGACTGGAAATCTAGAAAGCAACAAACACAAGGATTTGGAACCTCCAGTCCCTTTCTAGAGTTGCCAGGTGTGGCATTATTGAGCAAAATGTAACCAAAGATTTAAGAAAACTGTATGCCTGTACGCTTTTTAAATTTTTCAAACCAGCCTCTGCTGGCCATAAAATCACTAACATCAGCACCTGTTGTTGTCATTTTCTTACTTAAATCAGCATGCAACATCCTAGCTTTCTCACAAATGATCGCTTGAGACACACTATCCCCCACTAATTGTTTTTCATTTATCCACACTAAAAGAAGCTTTTCAACGTCTTCCACTAGTTACGGTCAGTGTTTTGATAATGAAATGACCCCTTTCACAACATCAGCTGCCCTGATTTTAAGTTTCTTTGCTAGAATAGAGCTGACTGTCGACACTGACTTGCTGTACATCCTAGCAAGATCAGCTACATGTGCACCACTTTCATACTTCGCTACAACTTCTTTCTTGAATTCTATTGTATTTCTGGTCTTTTTTACTGAAGGGCTGGCACTTGCAACTTTCTTTGGCCCCATGATGGCTTCTTTGGAAAGAGTTTTAACAGCAAAATAGCACAAAACACAATGAACATGCACGGGGATGCAGACTGCAAGCGAGGTGTTGCTTGTTCAGTAAGAAACAAAGCCAGAATGGGTCACGATAGAAGAACAAGGGATGCTTTGTTTGGGGGTTTGTACAGGGGCCGGTTACACACTGGGCCCAGATGGAGCGTTTCTGAGTGGACAAAATCCGAGGCAACGTACGAAAAGAGGGGCATACTAAAACCAATGTTTGACTGGATTAGAATATGCATGGCCCCGAGTCCCTCCATGCCAATAAGTACTCTGCCCACCTCCGCTTAACCCAGTAGGTTTGATCTGGATGTCCTCTGGAAGAATAATTTTTCATGGGGCATAAATGAGTTACATCAACTCGTGCAAGGAAAATTCTCAGTTGGAAAATTTCCAACCGGAAGATTGCCAGGTGGAAAATTGACAGTGGGGAAAACTGCCATTGAGAAAACTGCCATTGAGAAAACTGCCAGTGAGGAATATTGCCATTGGCAAATAAAAGGACTAAGCTCATTTTGACCAAAACTAACATTTCTCTTTTTGTAAGTGCTTACTTTGCCATTTGAAGTGACAAGAATATTAGTAATTAAGACTAACCATTTCTTTTTATAATTGCTTGTTCAAACCAAAACTACAATTTCTGTTTATATTTGTTTTGAATTATCATGTTTGAACTCAAATTTACTTGACTGACTTACTTAAAAGAAAAAATTAGTTCAAGGCGTGAATTGGTATGAAAGAGATGTACATTTATTTATTCTCTATACCCATAATGGCTTCTATTATAACTAAGTGAAGGTGATAAGGATATCCTTGTCGATGAACTTCAGAATATGTATCATCAAAATGGGATAAGCAAGGAGGGAACAAAAATCTATTGGGGATGTGCTGCACGAAAACAGAAATCGTGCCCAGCAAGACTACACACTAAGTCAAAGGATCATGGTTACAAAATTGTGAAATGTGTTAATGAGCACAATCACAGTTCCACCAAGAGCAAAGTGGAAGCCAAAGAAGTGATTCAAGATCTGAAAGAGGAAGTTCAAGATCTGAAAGAGGAAGTTTTGATTTTGAGTCAACCTAATCGTTCTTTGGTAAATTGTTTATCATATTTAGATGAATGTGTAAGTCATGAGCTATGGAATGTGCAACATATAAGTAGAAATGTTCGACAATGGAAAAGGCAAAAATTGTGCACCATACCTATTCCCTCTGAAAGGACAGGATTTATAATTCCACTCGAATTTCAAAATCTTGATTCTGGAGAGAGATTACCCCAGTATGATTTTGGAGCCAATGATGAAAATCGAATATTATTGTTTATCACAAATGATGGCATTCAGGATTTAAGGAGAAATAGCAACTGTGCTAAAGATGGAACGTTCAAAGTGTCACCTGACGTGTTCTATCAGCTATTTACAATTCATGTGCAGGTTGAAAGTTTAGTTTTCCACGTGTTTTTGCAGTTCTTCCTAACAGGTTGGTTACAGTTTTGCAGGCCAATTTCACGGGCCAATTTCCAGGGCTGCACAACAACCAAATCCATATGCACAGGTAAGTAGTCCCTTCGACCTAGAAGACCTACCATGACACGCCACCTATTGGTAGGCTTGGACATGAAAATTGGTTGGAGGTAAGGTTGGCCCATGAGACTGTAGCCGCTCCTTCCTAAGAAAACAGAAACTACCTATGAAAACCTGTTCCACATGAAAAATTTAATTCAAAAAGACCCCCCACAGTGAACTTCTATTGCCAGGAATACACATCTATCACACCTCAATGGAATGCCCGAGAATCGAACTCGCGTCGACCGAGAAGGCAGGTCAAGACCATACCAATCATGCCACTGAGGAGCTACCTCAATGAAAGCAGATTTAGTTTGAAGATACAATGTTTTTTAGCCCTGGTTATTACAGGCTTTGAAGAACTATCAGAAGATGAAGATATTCCTGAAGAATTTCTTTCCTATTTTGAATTAACATACATTGGTGTTATGAGAGGAAGAGGTAACAATAGAAGAAGGTCAATGCCGTTATTTCCAATTTCTATGTGGAATATTGATTCAAGAGTGGAGCTTTGCTTACCACGTACCAACAACAGCACTGAAGGTTTCAACAACACTTTTTTCAAAAATACTGCACAAAGTCATCCAAATATCTGGAAATGTATTTCATTTATGAAGAAAGAGGAAATTTTATTGCAAATAAGAATACTACAATTTGAACGAGATGAGATTCGTAATCCAAAGAAGTACAAAAATATCAATGAATAACTGAAGAGAGCTGTTGAGCTACATAACGCAGATGATAAAATCACATTTCTTCAATCTGTTGCTTATAATCTCCATTAATTTTGAATAGCAAAAACTTGTTCTTATTTGTAAAATATCTATTTTGTTTCATTATATTATAATGACTTTTTTATGCTTTGTCAATAAGACCTCATGCCTTTTATTTTATATATACGAAATGTCGATGAATAAAACTTTTTGTTTTAAATCTTCAGTTTTTATTTAGTGAAACCCCTTTCCATTTTTTTTTATTCTAAAGCACTATCATAATAAAGCCCCTTTCAGTTTTTTTTTTATTTATTCTAAAGCACTATCAGGGTTTCGTCACTTAGGTTGGACTTCAAATGATAAAATAAGCACTTATAAAAAGAGAAATGGTAGTTTTGGTCCAAATGAGCAATCACATTAAAAAAGGAATTACTTTTTCTTTTCAGATTGAAATTGTCTTCATGTAGGTTAGATTTTCTGAGCTCAATCTTTTTATTTGCCAATTGAAATATTCCTCACTGGCAATTTTCTCAATGGCAGTTTTCCCCACTGGCTATTTTCCACCTGGCAATCTTCCGGCTGGAAATTTTCCAACTGAATTTTCCTAGAACCATCAACTCTTATGGCAACACTCACACTTCAAGCTCAATGACTATGAGATTTCACTGGGTAAGGTACTACATTACTTCTTCACAGGACAAGTGGGTTGCGTACTCGACTACCAATCTGGTGGTCCGAATTTGCTTCCCCTACTGTCAGTGCAGAATCAGAGGAATTTACTTCTGGTGATAAGAAATTAATTTCTCAATAAAATGGGGTTCAGATCCCACAATAAGCTGTAGTTCCTGTTGCTAAGTAACCAATTGGTTCCTAGACATGTAAAAAAATCTAATCATTTGGGCCAGCCCTAGGAGAGCTGTTAATCGGCTTAGTTGTCTGGTTAAACTACATTTCTGTGCCACAACATCTTTTATATATTTGTTCATAAATATACTAATGGATACTGTTGCTGGTTTTAGTTTTTATCTTTTGCAAAATCCAGTACAAAAAAACATTAGAAAGAATAATCAGGCAGTCCCTGGCTTATGATGGGGGTTTCGTTCTTGACGCATCCTAAGCTGAAAATCATAAAAAATCCTATGAAAACCTTACTTTTAATGCTTTGGGTGTATTTTAAACTATGTAAACTACATTTTTATTGCATTTTTCATAAAAAAAACCTTCAATTATTGATTATTTTGCATTTTTAGAGTCAAATTTCTTCTGCCAGATCAGCATCATAAATAAGCGCCATAACCCTGGGACAGGCGTCATAAACTTGGAAATAATTTCTGATGAATATAATTGAGAAGTATTGTAACCTCAGAACGTCGTAAGCCAAACTCATCGTAAGCCACGGACTGCCTGTATATAACTTCCTAAAATTTACTAGCATTTTTACCAGTGTCTTGGAAGAGGCCCAGCACAGAGTTAGCAATATTCACATTCAACTTCCCATGGAGGGTACAAAAAATTTTCAATTTTTTCCTATACCATGTGTATTTGCATAAAATCCTCTTTCCATTTATTAGCCAACCTTAAAGTTTACCTGGTATCAAAGTTTCATTAATGTATATTTAGCCTGAACTGTAAGGATTAATGGATTGACATACAAGAGCTTCCATCATTTTCAGAGTTTGCTGCCTTAAGAACGGTATCCTTTGTTTCCCTAAGTAAAAAAAATGTATGAACTGGGTGTCTGGACAGAACTGGTGCCAACTGGTTCAAAGTAATCCAGAAAGCCCATGTAATTACAGAACTACGATCTTAAGTGATGATCTCAGTTATGAAACATGATATTGTTATGATACAATAAAGTTTGTTCATACTTACCTGGCAGATATATATATAGCTGTATTTTCTGAAGTCCGACAGAATTTTAAAAACTTCCGACACACGCAGTGGTCGGCCAGGTGGTTAGTACCCATTCCCGCCGCTGGGAGGCGGGTATCAGGAACCATTCCCATTTTCTATTCATAATTTTTATTTCCACTGTCCCCTGAGGGGAGGTGGGTGGGTACTTGATTATATATATCTGCCAGGTAAGTATGAACAAACTTTATTGTATCATAACAATATCATTTTGTTCATGAAACTTACCTGTCAGATATATATATAGCTGAATCCCACCTTTGGAGGTGGGAAGGGACAGAATAGAAGGATTTTGGGAAACAAATGCATGCAGATGATTTACATCTTGGTTCCACCTGTTAGCATAGCTGGCTTCGTGGTTACTGCCACGTAAGTCTGCTTGTGCTACTAGAGTTGCCAGCGAGGTAGAGACCTATATAGCTGGTGCACTCCAGATGATCTGTCAACAGGGGCGAGACCACGACGTGACTAGACCATATTGACCATACCATGAGGGCTAAGAAGTAAAATAAATATATATATATATAAATATATATCACCACCTGACCAACCTAGCCAAAGTTAAGGTGTGTTAACTAAGGCTTAAGAGTTAAGAAGTCGCCGTTGTCGGCGACTCAACAACTAAATTAAGAGCTCTTCCTAACCATTTTCTACAGGATAGGATGAGTGGTACTTCTTGCCCCCAAGATTGTGTCTGCAGACACGTATGGCCCTAGCGAGCAGCAGATCTCATATGCCATCTTCACATCTCGCAGGGAGTGTGAAGTGAACACAGAGTTGCTTCGCTAAAACATGGTACTCAGGATGTTGCTGAGTGCCATGCTCTGTTGAAATGCTTCCGAGGCCGCGCCCTCATCACCTCGTGAGCATTCAGATAAAAAGATTTCAAATCTTTGTGCAAACACACTGAAGGAGCATTTTTGGAAAGAACTCCCTTAACCACCTAAAGCCAGGCTGTTCTTCGATATGGGCAAGTCTGGTCTTTTTCGGAACACTGCAGATTGCCCGAATGACTTCGACTTTCTTGAGTTTTATGTAGATAAAACTTGAGAGACCCGACAGGGCACAGGACTCTCTCTGGCTCCTGCCCACTAACTTGTGCCATCCTTGCTTCCAAGCTCCTGGCCCAAGGACAAAACGGGTTACCATTCTTAGGCCACAACGGAAGGGTTAGAGAGCACACCGCCTTGTGTTCTCTAAAGCCAAAACTTGTGACGATGGCTTAAAATCTCACTAACCCTCTTTGTCGTATCTAGGGTGGTTAGAAGAAGGCCTTCCTGATCACATGCAAGAAGTTAACAGGTAGGAGAGGTTCGAATGCTTTGACATCAAGAACTTCAGACTACGTCTAAGTTCCATATTGAAAGCTTCGATCTGGACATGCACAGTCAGTCCGTCTGTACTAAAGTCAGGTGACCGACCAGTTGACCAGTCAGACGAATCAAGGACAGCAAGGCTGTACCCTGAAGACCATAAGGCACTATTCTTCGCTGAAGGATGAGTGTCTGGACTGCCTGGGCGATTCAATCTAAGCAAACCTTGGGGTGTATCAACGCAACCCAACGTCGTCAGCGAATCAACTCCTGACTCGAGCTTCTGGTGCCAGGAGAAAGGAGCGAGGAGCAAAAAGGCGATTCAGTCCCGAAGGAAGAATGCCTGACAGTCCAACCTGGTCTCATGTTACACGATCATCGGGGGTGTATACAAACGCAACCGACTTCGTCAACAAGAAACTCGGGCTACTATATGTCGCCTGATCTCGCACGAGTGTCTGACTCCGAGAAAACAGGTGAGACAAAAAGTAGATGATGAGCGAGGTTCGAGATTCCACAGAACTCAAAGATCGTGAAGGGCTGTTGTTTGACAGACGCAAATCTCTGAGCCCAAAGGCCGTCAACAAACATATTTGCGTATTCTTTAATAGTTGTGACTGCCAGCTTATCCCCATTCTTCAGACGGAAATGGAAGACGGTAATCTTATTCCTGTCAACATCTCGATAGCCTGAAACGTAGTCAGACTCAGAGCGGAGATGTATATAGGTAGTTATAGGTACCTTTCGAGTTAGAGTAGACCGACTCTCTCGGAAAAGGTCCTTGGAAAGTGAACTAGGAAGTATGTGATCCTCTGTGAATACCAGGATACCTGAAGGCCAACATGGGGCGATCAGCGTCATTGTCGCTCCCTGTGACGTCATAAATCCTCTTATTACATTTCCTAAGAGATTGAAAAAAGGGGAAAAGAGACTAAATATCCATCCCCGTTCAATATCATAGGATGGCGTTTAATGGTACCGATCCCGGATCGAGAATAAGGGAGCAGAAAAGAAGAAGCCTCTTCGTCCTCAAACATATCGAAGAGAAGAATGAAAGGGCGTCCCTAAAGTCTCCACAACTCTCAACTTACTTCTAAAGAAAGATTCCACTCGGAAGTCAATAGTTGCTGCCGTCGATCTAGACGATTCGTACGGACTTTTGCAATCCTGTAACGAACCTCTAGAGGATCGTTACATTCTACGCCTGTTGTTATAATAGGCTTTCTCGTAAACTCGAACAGGGACCGAGAAGATACTTCTTAAGATATGAGAGAGCTGTGGAATATCAGAGTTGATCTGGACCACTGGTTCCCAAAACTCGTTACGAGGACTGGAGGGACTACCGAATCGCTTTTACTTCTTTCAGATTAAGATCCAAGACATCTGAAACCCTATCCAGATGTCCGGCACCTTCTTTCTATCACCTCAGGTGATAAACGCACTGAGAGATGTTCAGAATCATTCCTAGATCTTGAATAATATTTCAGTTTCCCGGTAGGAGAAAACTGTGGTCTGAATTGCAGTCTATTCGGGGAAACAAACTTCTTCAGGAAGGAAATGGTCCCCAGCAAGCTCATCCATTCCCTCCCCGAGTATGCTTACTTCCCTAATAAGGCTGCGCTTTGCCTAAGCAGGAGAGCATATAAAAGTGCAATGTTGCGGTAGACTCGTAGTTCTATACCGTGCGGTAACGAGCACCGAAAGGATTAAGAGATAACTCTGTTGAACATAGTAAGGCAAAACGAATGCAACGTTTATTCATTCACGTAAGAAATCCCTCAATCTTAGGCTAAAGTCCGTGATTGTAGGGCAGAGATACAGTTAGTCAGTCAATCCCGCAGGAGAGACGTAACCGCCAGCACAGAGATACGGTTAGTCAGTCAATCCCGCAGGAGAGAGAGACGTAACCTACCGCGCATGACAGCGCCCGATCTGTTACTGGCAGCTGGCTCGGTTGGACTGGAACTCTGGAAGACAGACACAGCGTGACAGCAGCAGCCAGCAGCTTACGAACGTCGTCTCTTAACTTTATGTCTGGGTTGCCAGCTACCCTATTCTACGAAGAAATAGGTCCGTTATTTTTGAGCAGAAAGACTCTCAAGCTGGTATATTTTAAGCGAAACAGAAAACGCTAAATATATAGATGCGTTTGTGTCGTCAGAACACTACCATACAACGGTAAAAGATAAATCGGAAACTCCTGGAAGGCTGCAGGGAGTAAGTAACGATTAAATGTCCTTAAAATAGACAATAGACCTCTCGGTTGCCATCCGAAGAGGTAACTACAGCAAGCGTATATGACTTGAACCAACCAGAAGTAAAATAACGCAAGGCAAAATATGAAATTATATCACAATAAAGTTTGTTCATACTTACCTGGCAGACATATATATAGCTGAATTCGGAAATACAGCTACATACATATCTGACAGGCAAGTTTCATGAACAAAACTTAAGAGAATCGAAGCCAGTCAGCTCAAGCTTCTTATGTTACTGGACATAAGCGTTCATTGACGTAGTCTACAAGTCTATTTCTGTACGAGTCTGCGAATGACGAATGAGAGCTCTTCCGAATCTTGTCAATAAGAGCTTATTCGCTTACGCAATATCAAGTTAATGAGATGTTTGTCAATGAGAACTAACCCATTTACGGGACAAAGAGATATTTTGTCAATGAGGGGATACCCACTTACTTGACAAAACGAAAGTATATTGTCAATGGGGGAAAGTCACTGAATTGACAAAACGTAATCCAGGGAGTCAAGCATTTAATTTTTTTCGATTCCCATCTCAAACGAGGAAGGGGCAAGAATCCTGTTAAGAGACTGGGCTTACGGCAGGTAGAACGACGATGTTCAATTCGGCAGCGTAGTCCCGACTAGAAACTAACAAAATCTATCATCTGAAAAACCCTTTCAGATGGGCTAAAAAGCTTGCAAAATTATCCTGGGAAGAGGAAGAAACTCTCCAACCAGCTTCCTCTCCCGTATCACAACTAATGCCTGCTAAAGCTTAAAATTTATTGGCAGTATGGCAAAGGAAGTCCTGTCTTGCGCTTTCCTGAAGAGCGTCCTTTTGATGAGTGCCTTTGCAAGAATCCCACTGAACGTTGCCGAGAGTCCTGACGTGCAGGACATCGAGCCTTACATAACCCGTAACTGCCTTATCGCAAAGTCTTGACTGCGGTAGTGGCAACTTAAATTTATTGGCAGAATGGCAAAGGTTGCGGTAGAGCAAACGAGATCTTCCCTTGAGCTTTCCTTAACTCCATCCACCTATGCGAAAAGCAATATTAATTGACAGAGACCTCTTGAATTCACGAAACCCGATGTCTTGCTGGGTTTCGAAGAAGAAGTTGTCTGTTCACTTTAAACTTCCTCCGAAGCACTGCCTACTTCACATTCTTTGCAGGTGAGGTAGAAGGTATCACCGGAGGTAGAGATAAACATTCTTTAGGCCCATATCTGAAACAAGAGCTTGAAGAGTTCAACAGAAACGTTCAGCCAGGCGACACACCTGGCGTGCGCTGGTGCACGCTCGGCGTCCACTGGAGCGCGCTCGGCGTCCACTGGAGCGCGCTCGGCGTCCACTGGCGCGCACTTGGCGTCCACTGGCGCGCACTTGGCGTCCACTGGCGCGCACTTGGCGTGCACCCGCGCGCGCCTGGAGTCCATCCGAGCGTCCCGGGCGTCCGCTCTCAAAAGCTTGCCTGCTACTATGACTTCTCTTACGTATTTCTCGGTGGAAAGACGACACGAGTTCAGGCGACGTTCGCCTTCTTACTTCTCACTGAAAACGCATAACGAGAGAGAGAGAGAGGACGTGAAGCGTCCTCTTCTATAAAGCTTCTATTTAGAGGGCGCGAGTCCTTCGAAAGCTCCAACCCTGCAATGAATGGGGAGGACGCTTCGGAGGACGAGAAGCAATCTTTCAGGATTCGTGCACGCGCACGCACTTTGGCAGTTCTGGGGATTTTCATCAGAAACTGCCGAAGGCACGCAGATCGGTGGGGGTTCCTTGTAACCCTCCTTAGGCTTTCGACATGCTCCCTCCCGGGTCCTGGGAGTCAAGCAGAGGTCCGGCCTAAGGAGGCGAAACGACGGGCCGATCTGACGCACCCCTCCTCCACTACACAAGGGGTATCACTGCACTTCTGCACTTCACTTTTACTCTCTAAAGCAAGCACTTTCGATTCTAAGATACGAATCGAAAGAGTATCAGAGAAAGGGCAATTCCTCTACAGACACTGCTTAGGGCCCGAAGGCAACACTGCAGGGTTAGGAGTAACAATTACAGAAGTAGCACTTCCCAGCAATGAAGGAGAGCGAGCACCTCTCGTAGACATATTCATAGCCCGTAGGCCATACTACAGGGTTAGGCAAAATAAAGTCTACAGGAAGGTTAGCAGGTTCACTACCCTGACTTTTGTTTTACTGATTAATTGCGTACATACGAATCATACGTCTTCCTTACGGAATAGACAAAGTCTCACACTCCTTACATGACAAATCTCAACAAAGAAGCAAGACCCATACCCCTCGTACATACCAAGTGCGGATCTACCGAAGCTTTCGGTAGCCACACCCTATCTTTGCAGACAACCCCGTCTGAAACTAGCCTAACTAGATTCAGATATTTTATGCAAAAATGAATCAAATTCAAATCAATTTAAGATAGCGTATGCCTAGCCACAAATCCAAGTAAATAAATCAAAAGACAATTAGGATACTTAGGGCAATGAAGTTTCCAAAATCCTAAGACGGAGGTACTGAAAACAGGTGTTTTCAGCACCAGCGACAGAAAAATTATGAATAGAAAATGGGAATGGTTCCTGATACCCGCCTCCCAGCGGCGGGAATGGGTACTAACCACCTGGCCGACCACTGCGTGTGTCGGAAGTTTTTAAAATTCTGTCGGACTTCAGAAAATACAGCTATATATATATCTGACAGGTAAGTTTCATGAACAAACTGAACTTTAGGTAGGTCACATCAAGATGACCATACGGTGTAATTCAGACAACCAACAATAAAATTAGATAAAAGTAGAGCAGTAAGACACAAGGTCAGAGCAAAAGAATACTTTCCTACGCCAGTGTTAACATAGCTAACAACTTACTCAATTGGGTCAGTAGTAAATATAATGTAATCTAGAGACAATCAATTCATTTGCAAGAGCAACATATAGTTGACAACATTGATGATAATGAAAATTTATCTAGCTCTTTATTTAGGCACTTACCACATTATGCCTTAGTTCTTAACAGAACAGCTATAGTATTTTCTATTTAATCTCACCTGACTGCGTTTCTGATACTCATAAATCTCAACTTACCAGAGTGGGTCATCCTCAGTAACAGAAAACACAAAATGAGTCATGTAGTAGATATTGGCAACCAAATTGGAGCACTGTGCCTGAACCACAACAGTTGCTAGAAGTGCCACCAGCTCCTCACGTGTCATGGTTAATTCTGGTTCCCCATCTGCCATTAAGTATATTACAAAAATAAAATTTAATGAAAAGAGAAAGTAAAAAAATTATGTAAACCAATTTTTTATATTTGGCTAATTTCATGGTAACAACATTCTCCCAAACATTTCAGAAAGTCTTAATGATTATATAACTGAGAGACAGTAGTACAGAACATGTGAGTATGGACCTCAGGTCACAGGCAGCCACTAAAATCAGTCTTTATGCCACTTGTTTTATGATACAACAAACAATAGGGCTGATAAACAACTCAAATCATAAATAAAGGATTGATATACAAAAACTGTTGTATTACAAAATTATTATACATATTTGTTTCAGAACATAACAATTACTACTTATATTGAACCCAAATTACATTTTAGGTAGGAAGGATTGAGCTGCTAAAAAAATTATAGTTTTCCACGCATGTCAGCCAAAATTCAAACTTTGTAGGTAGCGCTTGCATCGCTGTGTAGGTACACAGTGCCATCCCCAAATGGCAATACTAGGTACAACTTAGCTAATCACTTCATTCTGTTTTATGCATAATATCCAACAAAGGGGAGGTGGGTGGGCTCTGATCATATAATTACTGGGTGTATATAAAACCTTATTTTATTATATAAAAATATATGAGACTTATCCAGTAATTACACAGCTGCTTCCACATTGAAAGGAGATGGGATCATGGACATAATACACTCCAAAGCATTAAATCATGTAATGAATTTGAAATAAAAAGTTGCTAGCAATGAAAATATAATGCTTGTTTGAAAGCCTAGCCTAGTACACTCTCCAGAAAATGAATTTTCTCTACAAGCACAGTACAGTATACTAGTAGTACTAGTACATATAGTATGAGCTTGCGAATATGAAATTCGCTCAGTAAGTAAAGCCTAGTTTTATTTAACTCTGTTTTACTTATTTGACAAGATGGAATTACAGACTACGTAGGAAGAGAGGTTAGCCTAATTTTATCTGACCTATTGAAAATGCAACTCACATGAAATGCAAGATATACGTATGATAAAATCATGTTTTGGTGCTGAAATTTTTAGGGTTGCATAGTATGTGAGATCAGGTGATACTTGAGTAGTATATACATACAGTGTACAAATTATGAATATTCAGCATGCCAAAAAGACAACTGCACTTCAAGCATAAAAAGCAGGACCGAAAATTGGCAGAAAACCAAACAAAAACTAAGTTATGAGACAAATGACTAGCCCACTGCTTGCTAGTTAGCAAGCACTTGCATAGCAATCTGATAAAAAAAAATTTAAAATGCATGACAATAGTAGTTACTCTCCAAGCAAAAAATAAAAACTGTACAACATTTCTATTGTCAATGGTGGAAGCTAACCACTCCTAATTCTAAGAAAATACACTGATGGAAATAGTACGCTAATTGGTAAAAAAAGCCAAAGGGTAAGATGACTGAAATATTAAACAAAATAAAAGGTAAATCTTTTAAAAAAGAACATGGGTATATAAACCTCAAAACACCTGTGGACAAAAAGCTGGCAGTAATTTGTCTAAGATGTATAAATACTGATTTCTGTGGCTGTTTGAGACCTGGGAATCTGCCTACACATGTGTAGAAGGATTGGCTGACTGCCTTTTTTTCTTTTTTCTTTTTGTATAATCTGACTGCCTTTTTTTCTTTTTTCTTTTTGTATAATCTAACAGAAACAAGTGTTTTGGTAAAATTTCTGAAAACTTAAGGTTTACTCTGTAAATGCGGTAAATGCAGATTCATAACGTACAGAAAAATTCCTAGGCTAAAAACTGAGAATGATGTTTTTAACTGACACCAATTCATAGAGAAAGAAATCTGTCCACTGTGCATTGGCTTAAAGGAAAAAAAAACAAAAGATATCTGAAAACTATCAAGAATACATTAGTGTAAAAGTGATTTGCACAAAAAATTTTCATCATTCAAGATTGTATCTTCTTAAATTTAAATTCCCCAGTACTAAATTTAAAGTTATTACACACAGACACCTAAACCCCTAAAATAACTTGAAAAAGATCTGAAACTGTACCTTGGTCTTTGTACTGATGAAGGGTAAGACAAGCTTCTTTTGCCTGAGCTTGGATGAGTTCTGTGGTAGCACTAACACACTGCAGTCGGCCAATGGCACTCTCAATACTAGCTAATGATGCAAGTTCCACAACCTAACAATTGGTAAAATACCCAATGAACATCTTACTAGCAATTGAGACTTTTCATTAAAATTAACTTTCCGATGAAATTGCTATTCTTAAAAATATCCAAAATCGTCTGTAATATACAAGTAAAATCATTCTAAAAATTAATATTTTGACAATTAAAATATTTAATTGAATTTACAGCTGCCAGAAGTGAAATAATAAAAATATTTAATTGACTTTACAGCTGCCGGAAGTGGTGTGTGGTATTGAGCTGGTACACCAAGCTGCATGGGTGACAAATTTGCATGTCGCAGGTGAGACAATCTTGCTTTAACTATCTGATCAACTACTTGGCATCTTCCACAAACAAGCCACCATAGCGTTTCATGAAGTCTTCCAATAATATAACTGTAAAACAATAAAAATTCAGTTACAAAATTTCATTTCAATTTTCAGCTTAGTAAAATATATAAAATATGTAATCATAGTTAGTATATAATTTAATTTAATCATATCCATGTATCAACATTCTCAACTTTCATGGAACTGGCAAGTTTTACCCTTATGAAAGATACAAAAATAATCATATCATACCCATAACTCCTTAAAAATCTAACAATAAGATATGCTATACATAGATTTGTGTTCATGACTTATCACTGGAAATAAAAGAAAATTAAAGAAGTACAGGTTCACATTCCCTTATCCGAAACCCTTTGGGCAAGCTGTGTTTCTGGAATTTTTCAGATTTTGGAACTGAAGGCTGCTCCTAAACAAACAAGCACATTAGTTTCCAACAATAAAA
>NC_087201.1:124165597-124202781 GCF_015104395.2 Macrobrachium nipponense
TTAGTTTCCAACAATAAAATTTAGTAAAACTAAAAAATATACAGCATATAAAAAAGAACTGTAATTTGCGTATACTACTATACTTGTCTATCATCTAACCAAGTATCATGCGATCCTTAAAATTTTGTTCCAAAACATAATATTATATGTATAATATCGTGTATAGTGACATGCATTTTCAGTGGATTACATGTCTATATTTGCTTAATGTGCTGGTTTCTTTGTCGGTCGATTACAATAAGATAGGCTTTCTGTGTACGTATTACACAAGGCTAGGCTTCCTAAGCCTGTCTCAGCTTCAGTAGATTTCAGCAATAAGTCATATGAAAGTTACCTTCTACCTAATTAATAGACCTTGGAGCAATAGTTCAGGTTCTTGTCATGGTAATTGCTTTATAGCAAAGAATGTAAATTAAAGGAAATGAAAATGCATTTTCATTTAGTAGGCCTGCAGCAAAGAGGCATTCACGCACGTGTTGGAGGTGCATGTTCTCATGATTGTTCTAGAATCGCCAGGCGTGTTGTGGAACACAACACATGCCGTCACATCGTCAGAAAACGCTGCTAAATATGATGCAATATTTCATCTAGATCCTTCTAAAACATTCCTGTCATCTCGGGAGTCTGTGACGTTCGCTGGTAGGCCCTGCCCCCAGGTCGCCGTAAATATATGACTTACGAAGTAGGAGAGAGCAGATCATCAGTGAGAGACCAGCAGAGAGCAGAGATCATCAGTGAGAGATCATCAGAGAGAGATAAGAGAAGAAGGAACAGACGAAGGATAAGAGTGGAAAAAGGAGCACAAGAGTTTGATTGGAATCTGGTCAAGTCGTCAAGTCAGAGAGAGAGAGAGACAGATTTTCCGACGTTGAACAAGCCTCCAGAGAACAAACATCCTACAAGTTGGTTTTGAGGAGTAACCTGCCCTTCGAGTATCAAGAATAGACATTGTTTCTGGCAATACGGAGTCAAGAAGACGTCTAAGGTTCTACAGCCCTCCTTTGTGAAGCCATCGCTTCGAGCATTGATTTTCGACAGCTGCAAAACTGGCCAGCAAGTATTTCATTACAGCATTGTTTCCCCACTTCACATACTGTAAGATTTTATTTTTGTTATGTAAATAGGAGAAACCATTCTGCATTTATCTTTGTTAGTAAGCTTGTATATAAACCTTTGTTTTGTTTGTATTTCTTTCTATATTTGTATCCCGAGTTTCAACTGTTGTTGCTGAATCTTTTTGTTTCTTATAATATCGAACCTCTAGCGGACCTCTGGGGCCGTGACATTAGTGGCGACCTTGCTAGGCTATTCGACACTGTAATAGTTTGAAAAAGGGAGAATATAGAAAGAGCCAGAATGAGTAAGATGGTGAAAGAGTTTATTGAGTCGGGTAAGCTTCTAGGTCTAGAGGGGAATGATCTCTGTGAGTATGTTGAAAGGAAAGAAAGAGAAAAGTATGAGAGAGATGAGAGAGCGGCTGAGAGAGAAGAAAGAGCAGCTAAGAGAGAAGCAATAAGAATGCAGCAAGAGAGAGAAATGCAGCCAGAAGAAAGAGAGAAAGAACGTATGCATGAGTTGGAAATCGCATGGTTAAGGCAAAGTACTCGTAACAGTCAGACAGGTGAGAACGAAAGTAGAGCTGATGGTTTAGGTATGAGTGCAGTGTTGAAATTAGTACCAAAGTTTGATGAGGAAGATGTAACGAAATATTTCATGTGTTTTGAAAAGTTAATGGAAAGAGTAGGTTCTCCTAAAGAAATGTGGACTTTATATTTACAGTCAGTTTTGAGTGGTAGGGCATTTACTGTGTATAGTTGCATGTCTAAGGAGGAATGTGATGATTATGATATTGTGAAAGAAACTGTTCTTAGCGCGTACAGGTTAGTACCGGAGGCGTATCGTAAGAAATTTAGAAGTTTGAGAAAGGATGAGAATATTACGAATGTAGAATACGGTAAGAAGTTAGAAAGGCTGCTTTTTGATTGGTTAACTTCCACTAAAGTTGAGGATTTTGATGGTTTGAAGAACTTAGTGTTGTTAGAAAACTTCAAAGATAACGTATCCCCTGAGATTAAACTTTATATAGAAAATAGGCGAGAAGTATCTTTTGCAGGAGCAACTAGGTTAGCAGACAAAAATAGTTTGACTCATAATCTAAGTGTCAGTAA
Source organism: Macrobrachium nipponense (assembly GCF_015104395.2). Lineage (NCBI taxonomy): Eukaryota > Metazoa > Arthropoda > Malacostraca > Decapoda > Palaemonidae > Macrobrachium > Macrobrachium nipponense. The sequence goes on from NC_087201.1 coordinate 124,167,766, forward strand.
GAAGCCAAATGATCCTTCGTCTGGTAGAGTACAAAACAGTAAAGGTTTCAGTTCTAGTAATAGCAATGCAAGTAAAAGTGACTATTCCTGTTATACATGCGGAAAACCTGGTCATACGTCTAAGGTTTGTAAGAGTAAGTGGCATCTAGTGGCTCAGAATTAACTTGTTTCCGATGTAATGGGAAAGGGCATTTAGCGAGAAATTGTGCAAACAAGGAAATTTTGTGGTGAATTTCTGTCAAAAGGTGTAGTTTCCTCTCTTGGAGGAGTAGATTCGAGAAAAGTAGTCTTGCTTTCTCACTAATTAGAAGTGTGCGCACCAAAGAGGGCAGAAATCAACTTGGAAGAAAAAGTCATGTTAGGTGGATTTCCTAACACGTGTTCTTTGCCCTTTGTTGAAGTTAAACTTAGAAAGTCAGGTAGTGTCAGGAGAAGTGAAACTAGCAGTTGTTGACAGTTTGCCCGTTGGTGGCGTTGACAGTACTGTCGGTAATGACTCAGCTTTATCCAAGAATGTGAATCTCTTGTGAGTGAGATTCCAGTGCCTGAAATAATAGTAACTATGTCAGGTTTAGATACAGACATAGACTACGGTCATAATTTGTTCGTGGATGCGAACGAGAGTGAGTTCGTGGATTCGAACGAGCGTGATAGAGGTGGCGAGGTTGATCTTGGCATGAGTGTGGCTGAGAGACCTGACTCTATTGGTGATAACAGTAATAGCCAACCAGAAGGTGTAGCTGTTGAGAGTAACTTAGTCGATGTCGTGGAATCAAGTAATAGTTACGGTGATGAATTAGGCACTAACCTTTTGAATAAGGATGAGCTAGTCAAATTTCAGAGAGCGAGGAAGACACACTAACCTGAATTTTTTAATTTGAACTGGATGATGATCTCGATAATACTGTGTGTAAGGAAACGTTTTGTTTGAAAGACGAAGTTTTATGTCACAGAACAATTAGTAGTTCCTAGGAAGCTTCGTGAATTAGTTTTGAAGTTAGCACATGATGAGCAAGGACATTTGAGAGTAAATAAAACTTGCAGGTGTATTAGTAGGGCGTACTTTTGGCCTAAAATGAAGAGTGATGTAAAGAGGTATGTTTTAAGCTGTCATGAATGCCAAATTGCAGGAAAACCAAATCAAGTAATTCCCAGAGCTCCGTTGAGTAATTTTCCTTCAGTAGGCGAACCTTTTGAGAATGTAATTATCGATATGGTCGGACCGTTGCCTAGCAGAAAGGGAGGGAGTATATATCTGTTGTCAATCATTGATTGACTAACCCGCTATCCAGAGGTGATACCCGTAAGAGGCTGTGACGCAAGGACCGTCGTTAAACGATTGTTAGATTATTTTTTTAAGTTTGGTCTGCCTCGTACTATACAGTGATAATGGTAGTAATTTTGTATCCAAATATTTCAGGGATAGAATGAAAGAGTTAGGCATTAAACTCGTAACTTCCACACCTTATCACCCCGAATCACAAGGCATTGTGGAGCGGTTCCACCAAACGTTAAAGAGTTGTTTACGGAAATTGTGTAAGAACTTCAAACACGACTGAGAAGAAAAGTTACCTATTGTTCTGTTAGCTTTAAGGTTGGCACCGAATGACACTACAGGATTTAGTCCTTCCAAGCTGGTTTTCGGTCCCACTGCTAAAGGTCCTTTGGAAATGCTAAAATGTAACTTAATGCTTAAAGAGGGTAGAGAAGACTACATAACTAATCTAGAGTATTATAAAAACAATTTAAGAGATGCTTGGCAACTAACGAAAGAGAACGAGAGTGCTTGGCAACTAGCGAAGGAGAACGAGAGTGAAAGTCAAGAAAAACTTTAAGGAAACATGATCTCAAAAGCAAAAGAGATAAGTTTCTGTGTGAGAGCTAAAGTTTTAGTACTAGTCCAGAAAGAAGGTCACTCTTTATCTTATAAGTTCGAAGGTCCTTTTTCAATTTCAGAGAAGAGGGGAGATCCAAATTATTCGATTGATATGGGTAAGAGAAGAGCAAAGTGGATGCATGTAAACTTGCTTCAGAATTATAAAGAACGCCCCGTGCCGTGGCCACCGCCCCTGTTCGTAGTAGTTCTATTTTAACTGTGTATATTGATCATAACCCATTAGTTTATTTTGGAGAGGTTTAAGAATAAGAATAAACGTCTAATGTGTTGGAGTTTAGAATTACAACTATAACCTGAAGATAGTTCATATAAGGGGAAAGGATAAAGTTATAGCTGATAGCCTCTAGAGATTTTTCAGAATGAGTAGCTGACGACAGTTTTCTGTTTTGGCACGAGTGGGTGAGTGAATGGAGAAGCATGCATGTTTAACTGGATTAAAGCTTTATGCAGAATTGTTCCCCTGCTGTTTGATTCTTGTTTCTTTAAAAAATAAAATAAGTTTTAATTTTTTTCTCTTGTGGGAACATGTCATGGTAATCGCTTTATAGCGAAGAATGTAAATTAAAGGAAATGAAAATGCATTTTCATTTAGTAGGTCTGCAGCAAAGAGGCATTCGTGCACGTGTTGGAGGCGCCTGTTCTCATGATTGTTCTAAAATTGCCAGGCGTGTTGTGGAATGCAACACGCACCGTCACATTGTCAGAAAACACAGCAAAATATGATGCAATATTTTGTCAAGATCCTTCTAAAACGTTCCTGTCATCTCAGAAGTCTGTGATGTTCGCTGGTAGGTCCCGCCCCCAGGTCACCGTATATATATGACTTACGAAGTAGGAGAGAGCAGATCATCAGTGAGAGACCAGCAGAGAGCAGAGATCATCAGAGAGAGATAAGAGAAGAAGGAACGGATGAAGGATAAGAGTGGAAAAAGGCGTACGAGAGTTTGATCAGAATCTGGTCAAGTTGTCCAGTCAGAGAGAGAGACATACAGATTTTCCGACGTTGAACAAGCCTTCAGAGAACAAACAACCTACAAGTTGGTTTTGAGGAGTAACCTGCCCTTCGAGTACCAAGAATAGACATTGTTTCCTGCAATACAGAATTAAGAAGACGTCTAAGGTTCTACAGCCCTCCTTTGTGAAGCCATTGCTTCGAGCATTGATTTTCGACAGCTGCAAAACTGGCCAACAAGTATTTCATTACGGCATTGTTTCCCCAGTTCACATACTGTAAGATTTTATTTTTGTTATGTAAATAGGAGAAACCATTCTGCATTTATATTTGTTAGTAATTGTAAATAAACCTTTGTTTTGTTTGTGTTTCTTCTATGTTCGTATCACGAGTTTCAACTGTTGGTGCTGAATCTTTTTGTTTATCATAATATCAAACCTGTAGCGGACCTCTGGGGTCCGTGACAGTTCTGTGCAAAACATCATATTCAACCAAGCTTACCAAACTTGTGGCTTGTGTAAGAATTAATTACTATTTCTTATAATTAACAACCACCTGCTACTGCATGCAAAACACTTGAATAAACAACAGTAAGTACTGATATAAACACCTGAATAAAAAAACAGCTGTTTGCCAAAGCTAGTTACTGTAACTAAAACACATTAATTTCGAGTTGTTGTGGACTGGTGAAAAACTTGCTTACAGTTAACCCTTGCTATTCACAGACTCACAAGTCGCAGTTGCCTATTCGTGGATTTTTCTACAGACCGTCTTTACTCATTATTTGTGGAAAATTTGCCTATTCGTGATATTTTTCACTATGAAATATTCACAAATTACAGTATTTTCATATGTTGATGACTAAATGCACTTTTTGTGATAAAACTGTTAACCCTCTCACTACCACATGTCTGCAGAAATCTCACCCTTTACTGCCATGAGATGTACCTAACATCCACAGACATATACAGGTAAATAAAATTTTGCCATAAACCACTAATTAGCACTTTGAGGTTCCCTCACTGGGAGAACGTAAACAAAGCCTTGCCACGCTTGCTGAGCGCCCCCAGCTCATCCGCACCAACAACCTTTCCTATAATCATAAGTTAGTTTTTACACTTCAAAATCACCATGTCGCCCTTGTGATATCATGGTACATTCACGCTTCTAGCTCCATTATTTGTGTATTGATTTTGCTGAAATTTTCAGAATTTGGTAAAAAAAGATTGTTCATTTCAGTGATTTAAAAATGTAGTAAGGAGTTGTGGAAAAGGTTCCAAAGGGCAAAGTTGTGTGTAGTTTGAACTTTCCATCACCCAAAACCTCATGCTATGTTGCCCCTTCTCGGGCCCCCCCCAAAAAAAACACAAAAGACACCAACTTGTTTCAGAGTTTATTAGATAAATATTCACAGATAAAGAAGCTACAGCCGTCTAAAAAAATCTTTTGCTATAAAAATCTTTTGCTATGAGTAACTTCTCTTCGCCTATTAAGTAAAAATATGACTCCTAGTAGGTGTGTTTCTTTGCCAGTTTTCATGTGTTTCTAAGGGCTTAGAAATAAAGTTATATATATCATTGTATAGTTAACAAGTTGTAGAATACAATGAAAAAAGGGATTTTGACGTAGGAAAAATCTATTTCTGGGCAAAGGACACCTGCGTCGCCCAGTGAAATAGGTTCCTTTAGCACTATTTCTAAGGTAAAATATTGCTATAATACCAGAGAAAAGCTAAATTGGAAATGCCAGATTATTCTGGCTCGCTTGCCTTTATTATAAGGTGTCGGTATGGTTTCTGGGGCGAGTGAAACCACTACCACAGGTCCTTTTCCATTTAGCCTCTCCCTACATCAAAAAACCTCAACTAGAGAGAAGCCGACCTGAGGCTCACTACTCGCTACCGTTACGGCTAGCGCCTCTGACGTCATTCCTTTGATAGCATGTCCACGCTGAACACGCGTTTTTCTTTGCTGTGTTGTGTTCTCACTCTGGAACCTTTTATTTTCAACATGGAACATCAAGCTATTTCTGCATCCAAGTTAAGTACTGCTATTATCGTTGACACTAATTAGGGGCTGCCCTTGGCACGTTTAACCGAATTATTTAGGTTTTTATGAGTCGGCGGCCCATGCGGCACCAGCCCCGCACCACCTCAGCGGCTCGCACCTTTGTGTTTCCTCGTTTCGTGTCTCATGCGGTCTCCCATACCGGGTGAGCTCGATTATTTCTTAGCAGTATCGTTATTTTATTATCTATGATGCATTTATTGAAGTTTTAGTTCCTACACGGGGGATTTTATCAAGCACGTGTTCTCGCTTCGTAGCCTATCGGAGCCCTACCGACCCAGTTTTCATGCATGCTTGTTCCTTGTTGGTAGGTGAGCACAAAACCACTTGTCCAACGAGGAACTAGGTAATGTCTGAAACTGGCAAAATCACATGTACTTCATTTCATTTAGTACTGCATTTCTAAATAAGGAACAGGCAGTCACCAGTTATTGGCGGGCTCAGTTATCAGTGATCCGGATTTTCTGTGCTTGTTTAGTAATGAAAATCGGTGATCTTCAGCATCAATATACACACTGATTCCCACTTATTGGCACTGATAATCGGGTATTGGCATCGACACATACCTAACAGACACACCGATCTCTGGTTACGGGTCCTGATAAGCACCACAATTTTCAGTTATCAGCGATTTTTGCGTATTGCCACACAGTCGGAATGGAACCCCTCGCAGTAGCTTTTTTCAAAATACAGCTTTGGCAATTTACAATGCTCCATTCTCCACTAAAGACATTACATTTTTAAAATAAAATAGTTTTATATATAGTACTTACTTACCCCATAATTATAAAGCTATAAGTTCCATTTCTGGGCTCAGCTCGTGTCGGGCTGTGAAATATCCTTAAGTTCATTATTTCTAGGTAATAATCCCTAATATTTTAACCAAGAGAAAAATAATCAAGAAAATGTCAGTTAAACTGACTCGCTCACCCTATAAAAGAAGTGTCGGTATGGAAACAGGGACGAGTGAGACCACTACCACGAGCCATTTACCATTTAGACCTTCCATCACAAAATCCCCCACCTGAGAGAGCTGATACCAAAGGGTGATGCGTCCGCTACTACTACTACTACTACTGACGCCAAGCGGAGAGCAGTGCCTCTAGCGGCCATCCTTTATAATTAGCTCGACAACGCCAGTTGTGATTTTTTCCCTCGTGTTGTTTTCGCTTTTTTGGATTTATTTCATCTACGATGGAACGTGCTGCTATCGCTTCGGCTAAGTTAAGTGCCCGATAAGTCTAATTTTTGTATTTTGGTCTTCCAGGGACCAGTATTTTCCGTTTTTTAGGTCATATACGGTCACCTGGTTGACTCGTGGCGGCCATGAGCCGCCTCGTGTTGTTAAGATTTCCCAGTCTCCCATACTGGGACATCTTATCCTTATGGGCTCTTATTTTACGTTCATCTTCTTGTTACATCGTATTTTAGAATTAGGGTACACAGCCCATACCTTATTACCTATTATCTCTTAGTTTGGTATTTAGGGCTATAATATTATTCTCCCGCCCAGCATCCCAGCTCTTGCTCTTCATCGGCTACCGCTGACTCCGAGTAGTCGACTGTTCTTCGGATCAGTTCGCCTCCTCCTGGGCTTCTTTCTCTCTTACTCAAGTGTCCCTTCTATTCTTTTACGATGTATTTATATTTATTATTTATCAGTGTTATTTAGTGTGTTAGGCTAGCTCGGGCGCCTTGTACCTTGTTTTGGTACAGTTGGGTTCACGTGGCCCCATCCTGGTCCACCACCGATCACATGTCCCATTAGGCGCCTTACCTCTCCCTTCCCTCCCTTCTACGTGGTAGGGAGGGGTCTGGTCGGGCCTCGGTTGTTATGACAACCACTGTAGCCTTCCTCCCTCTCCCTCTGAGGGGGCTGGAGGAGTCCCATACCAGCTGGGGGCCTGGGTGACCACTTTGTCTCGGGTACCGGGATACTCGATGGGTAGGAGTTGGGGGGGGTTGGCCACCCCTCTCTCTCTCGCCCGCCGCGTCCACCCCGGGGTTCCCGCCTGCTCTGCCTCTACCATACCCTGCCCCTACCATGACGGACGGAGCCCCTGCTCAAGCCGGGGGCCCCTTCGGTTATCGGTTGTTTCTGGCTCCGCCAGCGGGCGGTGTAAGGATTTACCAGTGGTCTATATAGCTTGCCTAGTATATCTTCTTTCCGCTACCGGAGGAGAGCTTGCTCACTTACCCGGGCCCTCCTCTAGTAGTCGGAAGAAAAGCATGTCTTATTCTATAAGTATACATGCCCTTACTGATGTTTTATTTATACATATATTTATCATCTTCACGGTGTTATTTTCTGTCTACCTCCGTCGTTCTCCGTCGTGGTTCCGTGGGCTCCTCACCACTCCTGGTTGGTTCCTTTTCCCCGTCCCCGGCGTACGCTGCGGACTCCAACCAAAACCAGCTTACTAACACGTATTGCGGCGGAGGACTAGTTTTACTCTAACTTACATACTCGGGCATGCAACGGAGTCTATGTTAGGCTGTAAGTGTGTAATCTCGATACTCATGTATCCCTCCACTTACAGGCTACTAACTGCCAGGAACCAGGCTGCAATGCAGTCCTCTATGACCCCTGTGCCCACGAAGAGTGCAGGACCCACGCCCCGTGTGCCACTACCCACAGCGAGCTGATTGTCTGGCACCATGAGGCATGCACTATCTGCTACGACCTCGTGAGTCAGCTTTTGGGTGGGGTAAGTAGATTCCTGGACAACTTTCTTGTAATCAATTGTTTATCTTTAGTTTTAAGACTTACTTTAAGCTGTAACTCCGCCGTCAGAGGCTTCATATCGCCTTCTCTTTCAGGCTGCCGCCGTGAAAGAAGTCACCTTGGCAACCTTGAAAGCTTGGGTAGGCGGCTTCGGTAAGAACGCCGCCAAGGGACAGCCTTATATTCTGGATAGGAAGTTGGCTATCCAGATCTTCCCCGGAGGCAAGGCGATGGGGTATGTCGACCCCGCCTCGGCAGCCCTACTCATAGCCTCAATTCAGCAGGAGGTGCAGCAGGCGTTTGGGTCCGTCTCGACACAGGAAACGGTGCCGGACGTCGCGAACCTGGATCTGAATATTGAGCCAATGGCGGTAGGTGCCGAGGACTTGTTGGTCGAGGTAGGTGTTTCGGGCGCTCAAGGGCTACCTTTGAGCGCTCCTGGATCTTCTTTCTCCTGTCCCTATCTTCTTCATCTTTCCAAGGCTCACGGGATCTGAGATCCGCTTCGGAAGTACATCCCTTCGCCTTCAATCCATTCACCCGGCTCTATCTGTACCCCCGAAAAGTGAAGGGACAAAGAGAACAGAAGACCCTTCATAAGACGACTTCCAAAAATTCGTCGTCTTCTTCGGCACGGAAGTCTTCGACATCCTACGTCGATGCGGTGAAGGCCAAGCCTAGCTCTTCCCACTCGAAAGGGTTCAAGAAGCAAGGCTTCTAAGGAGAAGGCCTGAGCTCCGGCCGAGCCAGTTCCTTCTCCGGCATCCACTGGATCCACTCCGGTGACTCCTGTTAGGGTGGCGGCATCTAGTGCTTTTGATCCCACCACCTTCTCAGCAGGAGTTTTGCCCCCAACAACAAGTGGGAGAGATGGGTCGGCTCTCTCGGTACGAGATTTGAGCAAATGTTTGCTCAACTCTCCAGTACCATCAATCAGTCCGGTCAGTCGATCCAAGACCTCTCTAACCGTGTTAAGAGAACACGACGACCGTTTCGCTAGCCTGAGTCAGGCCCCGCAAGCGAACTTCCCAGTAGCAGGTACTGGTTTAGTCCAGTTACCACCCTACGAATCCCTGCCGGCTTTCTCTATGAATAATCCTTGGAGGGTGGCAGCTTATGCCCCCTTCAAGGACGGCATGATCTCCATTCCGGAGTGTGGAACAAGAAGGATTGAGGACTTCGAGTTCTACCCCCCCGGATTGACTCAGCCTTTCATAGGGTATGCCAGACTGACCCAAACAGCCCTCAATAGAGAGGACAAAATCTCTAGGGAGACTGTTTTATACAGTAGGGATCATGCCCAGAGGGAGTGGGTTCACTGCCTGGAGGATTGGGATTGCACGAATACCAAACTCCAGGCCTTCAAGAGCCCTTTCACTATATTTGCCACAGAGGAGGAGGCTTCTCTCCCATTTGCAACAAAGATGGTGGAAACGACTCTTCAAGCCGTTCTTAAGGACGAACCCGTTCCGCAGTTAAGGGAGGCGGAACCAACATCTCCGCTCTTCCCTGCATTCGGAGAACTGTGGGAGAACTTGCCAGCCACTTTCACAGTGGGGAAGCTGAAGCCAGACTGTGCTATGGACCAGTTCGGTGAGAAGCTCCCTAGACTGCCTGATAGCCTTATTCAGGCAGAATTTGATGCCCGTACTAGATTTGGGAGGTCACTTAACTCCCTCATCATCACGGAGATGGCTGCCCTTTCGTACGCCACCGAACCACTCTTCAAGATCCTGGCGAAGTCTCAGCTTCAGTCAGTGCAAGTTGATGCTTTCGACTTTTTCACTGCCAGACAGAATTGTCGAAAGCATGTGTTGCAAGAAGCCACTATTAGGCATGAACCTAATAGCTTCTTGCTTCCAGCATGTGGGGTGGTCGGACCTCTTCCAGAAGCTTCTGTGAATGAGGTACATCACGAGGCTGCTAGGCTTTAACCAGAGCCTTAGAGCCAGATGGGGTATCTCATCCAAAAGGGGAAGCAAGAGAAACCCGCCCGCTTCTGGTAAGAAACTAAAGAAGACTGGTAGAAGGTTCCAGCCATACCAGAAGCAGCAGCAGCAGCAACACTTCGTCCAGGCTGTCCCAGTTACTCAACAGGGGCAGCCCTCGATGTCGAAGCAGAGTCAACCCATCCTCCTCTTGTCTCCTCAAAATCAGCCCTCGACCTCATACACCGTCTCGCCGGCTTTCAACTCGATGTATGAGAGCCAAGCATTCCCAACCTTTAACAGGTTCTCTAGGGGAAGCAGGGCGAGAGGTCACTTTCGTCAGCGAGGTGCAGGAAGAGCTGCAAGAGGCAAGCACTTCAGAGGAGGGCGCGGAGGTCAACCCGCTCAACAGCAGTGAGGCTCCCCAGGTAGGAGGGAGGCTGTTCCTCTTCCGTCACAGGTGGGGGTTCAGCAAATGGGCACAGAGCATTGTGTCCAAAGGATTGGGTTGGAGTTGGATCAAAGACCCCCTCCCCCACCAAACAAATCATTCTATCAGATACCATCAAAGGAGTTGACAGATTATGCGGAGGAACTCCTTCAGAAGGAGCTATTGCGAGAGTCAAGCATCTAAAATTTCAAGGACGCTTGTTCAGCGTGCCAAAGAAAGGCTCAACAAAAAGAAGGGTAATCTTAGACTTGTCAAAGCTAAACTCTTTCATTCGTTGCGACAAGTTCAAAATGCTGACCATCTCGCAGGTGCGGACCTTACTTCCCCGTGGGGCCGTCACCACCTCTATCGATCTTACAGACGCATACTATCATATCCCTATAGCGAGACACTTCCGTCCATTCCTAGGCTTCAAACTAGGAAATCAGACGTTCTCTTTCAAAGTGATGCCCTTCGGACTGAATGTAGCCCCCAGGGTATTCACGAAAATAGCGGAAGTAGTAGTCCAGCAATTGAGATCGCAAGGGATAATGGTAGTAGCGTACCTCGACGATTGGTTGATCTGGGCACCAACTGTCGAGGAATGTCTCAAAGCCACAAAGAGGTAGTTCAATTCCTGTCGAAACATCTGGGGTTCCAGATAAACAAAACAAAATCCAGATTCACTCCGGAGACTCGTTTTCAGTGGCTAGGAATCCAATGGATTTATACCTCCACAATCTGTCAATTCCGGTGGTCAAAAGGGAAATAAATAGCCAAGTCAGTGAGGCAATTTCTCAAAAACAAACAAGCTTCAAGGAGAAACCAGGAAAGAATCCTAGGTTCCCTTCAGTTTGCCTCAGTGACGGACATCCTTTTGAAAGCAAGACTGAAGATATAAATCGAGTTTGGCGTTCAAGAGCAAACGCCAAGTCTCGAGACAAGTTGTCAGTGATTCCACAAATCCTTCGCAACCACCTCCGTCCATGGACAAAAGTGAAGAATCTTGCCAAGTTAGTACCCCTTCAATATCCTCCTCCGGCGTTAACCATTCACACGGACGCCTCCCTGTCCGGTTGGGGAGGATACTCTCAATTCAGGCAAGTTCAGGGGACTTGGTCCGCCCAGTTCCGCCAGCTCCACATAAATGTGCTGGACAAGCAAAATGGCGTGTTCTTACCTTGAAGAGACTCCTCCCCCCAAAGAAGTTCCACCTAAGATTAGTTTTGGACAGTGCAGTAGTAGTACACTGCATCAACAGAGGAGGGTCCAAATCCAAACACGTGAATCATGTCATGATAGCCATCTTTGCTCTAGCAAACAAGCACAAATGGCATCTTTCTGCCACCCTTGGCAGGGGTAAGAAACGTTATAGCGGACGCATTGTCCCGGTCAGTCCCTCTGGAGTCAGAATGGTCTCTAGACGACAGGTCGTTCCAGTGGATATGCCAGAGAGTACCAGGTCTCCAAGTAGATTCTATTCGCATCACAGGCGAACCACAAGCTTCCCTTGCTATGTGGGCCCACCAAGCCATGGACCCTCTGGCTTATGCCACGGACGCCCTGTCGATAGACTGGAATCATGGAAGAAAATCTATGTATTTCCTCCAGTGAATCTTCTTTGAAAGTTCTGAGCAAAACTGAGGACTTTCAAAGGTCTAGTAGCCCTGATTGCTCCAGACTGGCCAAAGAGCAACTGGTATCCTCTGCTTCTGGAGTTGGGTCTCCGGCCTCAACGGATTCCCAACCCCAAGCTGTCGCAACCAGTACAAATGAGGACTATGTTCGCTTCCTCAGGAATTCTTCAGACCCTAACTTTATGGACTTCATGAAGTTTGCGGCTAAAAAAGATGCTAACATTGATCCAAAAACATCCTTTTTCTGGATTCAGATAAAATGGGAATCAACTATTAGACAATATGACTCAGCTGTCAAAAAGTTAGCATCCTTCCTGAAGGAAACGGACACTACAACCATGACAGTTAATTTAGCTATATCCTTTTTCAGATCCTTGTTTGAAAAAGGCTTAGCAGCTAGCACCATTTCTACTAATAAATCGGCTTTAAAGAAAAATCTTTCAGTAGGGTTTCCAAATAGACTTAACAGAATCTTACTTTACGTCTATTCCCAAAGCCTGTGCTAGACTTAGACCTTCTCAAAGGCCTACTTCAGTTTCATGGTTCTTAAATGACATCCTCAAACTAGCCTCAGATACTGACAACTCGTCTTGCACATTCATAATGCTACTTAGAAAGACGGATTATTTTTATTAAGTCCTGGCCTCAGGGCCAGAATTTCAGAACTGTCGGCTCTATCCAGGGATGCGGGTCATGTAGATTTTCACCCCTCAGGAGAAGTTCTACTTTCTCCGGATCGCAGCTTTTTAGCTAAAAATGAGGATCCTCTTGCAAGGTGGGCCCCTTGGAAAAGTCATCCACTTCCGCAAGATCCTTCCTTTGCCCAGTATTATTAACTTTAAGAGCCTTTCTATCTCGTACATCCTCTAGATCCTCAGGTCCTCTTTTTATGAGAGAAAAAGGTGGAACCTTACCAGTTAAAGGAATCAGACAACAGATCCTTTACTTCATTAAACAAGCCAACCCTGAATCATTTCCAAAAGCACATGATATCAGGACAGTAGCTACTTCAATTAATTATTTCCAACATATGAATTTTGAGGATCTTAAAAAGTATACTGGATGGAAATCACCGACAGTCTTTAAACGTCATTACCTGAAGTCCTTGGAATCATTAAAATTTTCAGCAGTAGCAGCGGGAAACATAGTTTCCCCTGATTCTGCACAGTAGTTGTAGTATAAGATCCAGGTCTCCTTTCTACCTACCTTGTCCAACATGCCTCACCCTACTGCTATGCTCTTCGTGGTACTCTAGCCTTAGCCGCTAGGATCCTATTGGTGGACTGCCCCTTATTTTTTTGCTAGGGGCACCCACACTTTATGCATATAAATATGCTTCAGTGTCTCTACCCTTATTTTTATGCTAGGGTAGAACACAATGTGGTTTGTATATTTTTGTAAATACCAATTAATCTTAGTGAATCTTCATATATGATTGTGATTACTATTATACTATTCTGTACTACCATTATTTAATTTAAGCTAATTTTAAGTACCTTATGTTGATATAGTGTAATTGGTTCCTTGATTCACTTATATTATATACCAATCGTTTTACAGTTTTGTTTCATTTTGACCCTTCATTACCATCTTGTCTGTTTCTCTGGTACTATTTCACAGGCCGACACGAGCTGAGCCCAGAAAAGGGATTTTGACGAAGGAAAAATCTATTTCTGGGTGATTGGCTCGTGTCGCCCTGTGAAACCCACCCTGTTTTTTCCTTACCCACCCTGCAGGACAAGATGATCATTTTATAAAGGATGGCCACTAGAGGCACTGCTCTCCGCTTGGCGTCCGTAGTAGTAGTAGTAGTAGCGGACGCATCACCCTTTGGTATCAGCTCTCTCAGGTGGGGGATTTTGTGATGGAAGGTCTAAATGGTAAATGGCTCGTGGTAGTGGTCTCACTCGCCCGTTTCCATACCGACACTTCTTTTATAGAGTGAGCGAGTCAGTTTAACTGACATTTTCTTGATTTTATTTTTTCTCTGGTAATATTAGGATTATTTACCTAGAAATAATGAACTTAAGGATATTTCACAGGGCGACACGAGCCAATCACCCAGAAATAGATTTTTCCTTCGTCAAAATCCCTTTTATAAGGCAGCCTGATTTTAAAATTTCGCAGGTAACACTTCAAACTATTGCGCAGGTAACCAGTTCCACCCATGAACAGGAGAATAGGAATGACTGTGAGCAGAAAGCTCAGTTTTTTATGTCTTATCAGCCGGGAGAAGGGAGGGCTCTCATCATTTACTGGGTAAGTAAATACAAAACTTTATTATAAAAATATAATTTTTGTATAAATAACTTGCCCAGTAATTACATGGCTGATTCCCACATGACAGGAGGTGGGAGACATGAACATATACTACTCCAAAATGCCAAATGTAATAAATTGAAATAAAAAAAATGCAGCTAGAATAAAATGCTTGTCGTTTCCTAATCAGTTAAGAAAGCTACTGGGATACTGCCTATGGTTGGTGCTCATCTTAACCTGTAGTGGTGTCGTGGTATAGCCAAGCATCACCCGGTTGTTGGGCAAGCACGACAGGTGCCCGCCCATGCCCTGGGTGCAGCACCAAATGAAAACAACCATACAATATTGTTACCTACACTGACATAAAACCACAACCTCTCCCCTGTAAGTGCACTGTACCCCCAAGCTCTGCAAACCTCGACACCTTATTACAAGGTCTAGAGATATGTAATAGGAAAAAATCCTATACTTCCTTCCACTATACCATGCTAGACACTAGAAATGGTATGAACACTTTCAACTTCTATTAAATTATTGAGAAATTAAGAACAATTACATTCCCAGTAGCTCGAAGGCAGAATGGATGTACGAGGCATAAAATATGAAAGCTACAGGGGTAGAGGTTCCTCTGACAATAGCTTTACTTAAAAGGCAAGCTGCTCTCCTAATTCTGAGTGTGCCTCAAGGTAAAAGTCCATATAGTAATCCATTCTAGTCACCACTTAGAAGGAAAGCAAATGAGTCCCCTACATATTTGCTTATGTGCGCCAGTGCAGTCCTATTGTCCGAATGGACTGCAGTGAACTGCCACTATCCTTCCAGACACCTCTGGTGGAAAGGCTGGTATAGTTAACTCCCCGTATTCACAGATTTTTCTGCTAATTATTCTAGAAAAATTCAGGAATTTGCAGACTTTTCCATCAATAAATATTCACTCACAAGATATGTCATAGTTGTAACACTCACTCACTCTCTGTTTTGGCTGGAAGGGTTAGTACATGTGTATTCATTTTTAAAGGTACTAATGTTTAAGATAACTGAAATTATATTTAATATAATTTCAAAGATTAATACAGTAATAGGATAGTAATTTAAGGTATATTTGATGTAGGATGTTATTTAAGGTATACATATGGTAGTTGAACTTTCAAGATAGGCAGTCATAAGAAGTTTTAGAGGGGGTTCCAAGTATTTGCAGATTTTAACTAGACAATGAGTGCCAAGAAGTCCCCCTGGGAGGAGGCAACTGCCACCAGGGAAGGAGTTTCTTCAGTGGCATAACAGGAGTATCTTCTCTGAGAAAGTCTAGCTGGAGGAAAACTATAGTAAGACTTTCCTTGCAACCTCGTGACTGAGAGCCAAGCATCTCCATCACTCAGTGTTTTCTTTGGCGATGTAGACAAAACCATCTTAGGCAACAAACTGGAGGGATCGGTGGGTTGGTGCACATCATAAAAGCAGAAGCCAGGGAATCTGGGGTCATTGGTGAGAAGAAGGTAGGAAAACTGAGAAGCAATTACCAAAGTAAAGAACCATATGCTGTTGAAAAAAAGTCCTTCTCTGCTTCCTTACTCTTCTTCTTCTTCCAACGAAGACACCAAAGATAATGACAAGTCCATAGTAGGCTTAACTCCAGGAGGAGGATTTCTTAAAACCCCAAAATGTCATCTAAGCGCTGTTGGAAGGGTGCCAAATCCAAAGCCAAAGTCTGTTGTTCTAAAACTGGAGAATCTGAATAAACAGGCACTAATGGGCACTCTACCTCTTCCAATAAGTAGGGCACTCCAGTGCCAATGTGCACCACTCAGTAGATACATCACATTCCTTTTTTGTTGGGAGCCTGTGTGCTGATGGGAGCTTGGGCACTCAAAAACTGTCACTCCAAGCAATGTACTAGAATGGACGCACCTACAAGTGGGAGAAGAACGTCTCGGCTCAAGCACCAAAAGTTTCTCTTCTTCGTTGTCCCAGTGGCTGCATGAAGGTTCATCGTACTCTGGTAGAGGAGCACCTTTGCTCTTCTCACAAGGCACATGGGGTAAGTGAGAATCATCCATAGCTGCCTTTTTCAAGGGCCTTGACTCATCACTGAATTGCCACTGACATCTATTTTCAAGACTGGACACTTCAGAACTTGAAGAAAGACGAGTCACTTCTGAAAAGACACCTTTCCAATGACTGTCTGTAGCACCATAGGATTATACAACAGGTGTGCCTGAGGGGTCAACTACCCGTAGGCAAATCTCTCTGACCTCCCTTGAGCTTCTGGTATGGCTTTTCCCAGGTTCAGGGGAATGTACCAGAGACCTTCGCCTTGGAGATTCAGTGGGACAAGTAGCTACTCAAGTCCTCACCTGGAGGGTTAATTTCTGTTAACCCAGACACAAGACTGGCGATGGCATGGGAAGTAAGTGAGGGAGCCAGGTGTGGAAGCAATAAGATAAAATTATAGGGCTAGTAGTAGGAGAGAAAAAGGGTATGTTCACTTTGTTTGGCTAATGTACAGCCCCCTACAAGGATGATTTCCTCCGGTAGGAGTTTGTACATTTCAAAATAAGGTGCTTCTTATACTATATTCTACAATTGTCTTTTAGTGTTTCCTCGTCAGTATCATAGCTCCTGCAGAAAGAGTCTATAGTTGCTTTCTTCTTGTATAATCATCACTTCAGGTAGTATATGATGTTGCCCATGGGTGCTCATGGATGCGTTATGGGTGCTTATGGAAGTTCTTGGGTGCTTTGGCGGTCAGGTACTTAAGGGCGCTTTGGTGCTTATGGGCACTTGGGCACTCAGGCACTTTTAGCGCCTTGCCGCTCTGAGCGCAAGCTGGCGCCAGATGGTAGATGGCACCAATCTATGCATAAACTTAGCTGCATGTCCTCCTTGTACAGGAGACATGGGAAACATCTCAGAAAGTCTTCAAAATGTACTATCCTGAAGCAATTACTGGAACTGTACTATCCTGAAGCAATTACTGGAACAGAGTCTCGGCCAACAATAACGTCATCTTCAATAAGCACCATTCTCTCCTACTACTTTCTGCCCTTAAACTTTAATTATCTGCAACGGAAAGTGCAAGGGTTAAAGTAATGTAATTTACCGACGGTTAGCAAGACTAGATTCGGTAAACAAACAATGAAATGCAAAAAAATATCAAGAATTATCTTTACAGCAAATATTTTGATAAAAGAATTTGAGTAGCCTACGCCCTGTAAACATCATCGATGTAAAATCTATGGCCTAAAGGAATGACTTAAGATACAAAAATTACTTTTTAGGGCAAAACTACATTCACAAATTACTTTAAGGAAACTGTTTAAAGTTCTCTAATGAATCGCCTATCCTCTATAAACTTCAATGATGCAAAAAAAGCATGGCCTAACTTTTAAATTTCAGGGCAACACTATATGAACAAGCAAGAAAATAAAAGTGTAGAATGTTTGTCAATGTAGTACATTTCATGCCACAACCATAAAGAACTAACTTTATGCCTATGCCACAAGTCATCATTAAGAGTTGGCCAAATAAATCTGACTAATGATAACTTTATGCGGCCAAATAAATCTGACTGATGATAACTTTATGCAAGAGTTTGAGATTAGAGTCAGCATCCAAAGACCACACTGTGGAACAGTAGCATTCCCAAAAAGGAAGGAGATGAGTTAAAACACTAAATAGATAATACAGGCAGTCCCCAGGTTACGACGGGGGTTCCATTCTTGAGACGCGTCGTAAGCCGAAAATCGTCGTAAGCCGGAACATCGTCAAAAATCCTAAGAAAACCTTACTTTTAATGCTTTGGGTGCATTGAAAACTATGTAAACTGCATTCTTATGGCATTTATCATAAAAAAAAACTTCAAATATTGATTATTTTGCATTTTTGGTGTCATATTTCATCTCCCAGATGAGCGTTGTAGGCGTCGTAACCCTCGAACATGCATCGTAACCCTGGAACATACGTCGTAACCCTGGAAATAATGTCTATTGACAAGCGTCGTAACCTCGGAACGTTGTAAGCCGACACCGTCATAACCCGGGGACTGCCTGTAGCTTCATCCTAAAAGCTACCAACTTTTTGAGAAACAGAGAAAGCAATGTGCATATGCTTCTCAAATTTCTTATCTCAAGAGTCACTGACATTTAAAAGCATACCATTAAATTTAACTCAGGCTCCACGGGCAAAAGTGTTATGGATCAACTAACCCACATACTTTGGGTTTTAGAGGGGTTAAGCTTCATGCCCCAAGCCTACTCCACTCATGATACATGCTAGATCTCTAATCAAGGAGTCTGCCACCACAGACCAAAGGCATAAAGAAGGGACAACAGCTAGATGAGTAACATCATCATTTTATGCAATAAGTTTGTTCTTGTTTAAATTCAGTGTAAAAACATTTAATAAGCTCTGGTACCAACTATGAACTAACCATGAACAGTTTAATGCAAAACTAGCTATGGTAATTTCTGTATAAGTGCAAACAAATGTTGAGCTTTGCAGCTGGTACTTGGAAAACTAAAACACCCAAAGTGAAACAAGGGATTTACAGAAATTTCTGTGAGAATAAAAATGGTCACATTCAATTACTTTCCTTAAACTTCCCAACTGTATTCTCTATAAAAAAGGGAATATCTTTAAAATATGCATGAAAATGACCATAGCAGTGACAACCAATTAGAGTGCTCAAGAGTGATGTTCTTAAGGGGGCCGGCCGGCTAATGCCGTTTTTTAACGACAGGACTTTGACATTCATACCACTTAATAAGGTGACTTGAGACATCTCCAAACCGCATATGATTTTCGCCTCTGACCTTCGATTTTGTGACGCCAGGGCAATTTATCCCATAAATAACCATTTTTCAAATTCTATCTCCTCCCTTGATATTTAATATTAAGACCTGGGATTACTACCATATATAGACCTGATGTCGATCTCCAATCAAAGGATGAGTTTTTTTTTGTTTTTTTTCTAAAAGTCATTTTTTTGCTAGATATGAATTTTTCAATATGGTAAAAAAATAAACCCTATAAATCACGAGAAAAAATTTATAAAAAAAAGACGAAACAAAAATTGGAAAAAAGGGTTCTGTTCTATTTGATTGTTCTATAATGTCTTTCTGAGTTATATACCAAATTCCAATGTTATAGCTTCAAAACTAAGTGAGTAGATAGATTTTGAAGGTCAATAAGTATAGTTTTGAGATACGGGCATTCAAAGTTTTCCTTTGCATTTCTATAAAGACAATGTTAATAAATAATGATTATTATGAATGTATATTTCTTTTTTGTGTATTAATAAACCAAACCTTATTTTATTTATCATAATTTAATCATAAATAATGATCCCTTTGCTCATATATCGTAGCCTGGGGCACTACTTGAGGCAAGATGGGGCACTCCTTCCTACGTAACCCCCTCTCTCCCCTTCACTAACTCGGCTTATTACAGCGAATTTTCTTCTGTATATTAGCGAGATGTTTTCCTTGTATTTTCCTCTTTGGCATGATGACATTCTTTCCGAAACAAAGATAAACAAACGTAAATGCAAGAGAATGTCAAAGGTGAAACTCGAAGGTGTACTCTCTTTTTACAAAGACAATTTAATAAATCATGATTATTATGAATTTCATATTCCCTTTTGGGTATTAAAAAACCAAAACTATGTTATTTATCATAAATGAAGATCTCTTTGCTCAAAGATCGTAGCCTTGGGCACAGTGTGACGTGTGCTGTCAGGCAAGAAGGGGGCGTTACTAGACAACCCTCCCCTCTCTCTCCACTAACTACGCGTATATTATGATATTCTGTAATAATACTTGAGCGATTTTTCTTCGTCTGTATGTTAGCGAGATGTTTTACTTGACGTCTATGGTCCAACTGATTCATGATTGAACCAGATAGTACTCGCTTCAGACGCTTCTGCGAGCCACGGAATCTCTACAGATGCCATTTCTCACAATTTCTTTGCCAATAATTATCAAAATTTACGATAACAGAAGAAATATTGCATTTTCTTGTACGGATGAATGTTTTAGGCTTATTGAGTTATGTTTACTAATTACCCTGTAACTACGAAAGTAAGAGGAATTTTGACGAAATATTTCGTATACGTATTCTCAATTGCCATATGAAGCTCCATGAATTTTTTCATGACTTTGCATTTTTCGCCCTATACCACCATATATAGGGGTTCCGGCCGGCCCCCTTAACATGTGCATACTATTCCCTACAATGATAACCAATTATAGTGTGCACATGAGACAAGTTCTTGCAGATGTCCATATTCCTTATTTTTCAAGAATTTTCAGACAATTTTGGGAAATTTTTCCAAAAACTTAATATCCATAGTTAGGGGAAATTAATTTTCAAAACTAAAAATATTACTCGACAAAATTTTATGTTAAGCCACAAGTCTGCCTAGTTGAAAATTCACTATACGATCAGAAACTAATTTCCTTTCCCCAAGATACTGACAGACACAACAAGAAACAATTTTATGCACATTACATCCACTTCAAAATTGCAAAGTAAAAGAAACCCAACAAATTGCAATTACTACACTTACTATTCCAAAGCTCTGAAAAGAAGATCTTGAAATCTTGTATCCATCTGCAGCGTTGGTGAGTGTTTCTTAAGGAGCTTTTCCCAACACTTAATAAGTACATCTTGAAGGATATTCTGCATATGATCAATATCTAATGTTGGACGAAGGTCATCAGCAGTTTTACACATCAAGTCATCTATCTCCGGAAGCAAAGGTTTGTGGCAACGAAACTTTGCTAAGAAATTTTCGGCTCTGAGAAAAAAACAAAAAAACTCTCTTAGCAATCCTCATATAAGTTATCTTTCTTCATAAACCCTTTGTATTTCTGTTACTTGAAAGATGTTTATGTTGAACCACTGGCATTATATAATATATACAGGCATTTCCCAGCTTACGATGGGTTCAGCTTACAACATTCCAAGGTTACAGAGCTTTTCAATTATATTTATCAGAAATTATTTCCAGGTTTACGACACATATTCCAGGGTTACGACACCTACAATGCTGATCTGGCTTAAGAAATATGACTCCAAAAATGCAAAATAAACAATATTTGAAGGTTCTTTTGATGTAAAATGCAACAAGAACACAGTTTACATACTTTTTAATGCACCCAAAGTATGAAATGTAAGGTTTTCTTAAGAATTTTATATAGCATTTTATATTATATTATATATATATATATATATATATATAGTATTATATAGAGATATATATATATATAGATAGGAGATAATATGATATATATATATATAGTATATATATATATATATATATTGATATATTATATATATATATAGATATATATAATATATTTTATATATATATATATATATCGATATTATATAAAATATATATATATATATATATACTATATATCGATATATGTATATATATATATATTATATGGTATATAGAGATATAATATATATATATATTTATATTATATATAGATAATATATATATATATATAGATATATATATATATATATATATATATATATATATATATATATATATGTTTAATATATATTTTATATATAAGATATATATATATATATATATATATAGATATATAATATATATATATATATCTATGATATATATATATATATACTATATAATCTCTATATATATATATAATATATATATAGTATATATTTATATATAGATTTATATATATTATTTATTAATATAATTTATCTATATTTATATATATTTATATATATAATTATATATATATTTACTATATATATTTATATATATTTAGATTACTGTATCTATAATTATATAAATTATATATAATATATATATATATATATATAATATATAATAAATAATATGATATATATATATCTATATTATATTAAATATATTATATATTACATATATATATTATATTAATATAATATTATTATTAAATATAGATATAATATTTATTTAGATATATATATATATTATATAGCTATTAAATATATATATATATAGATAATAGATTATATATGTTCGATTAGATAATATTATATATATATATATATATATATATATATATATATATTATATAGTATTATGTATATAGTAATAATACATATATATATATAGTATTATATACATAATATATAAGTATAATATTACGAATAGAATCTATTATATATTATATATATATATATCATATATATCTATATATATATATCATCTTATATATATATAATGTATCTCTTATTATAAATATATATATATCTATATATTATATCTATATATGTTATATAATATATATATGCATATATATATATATATATATATATATATCTACATCTATAATATACAATAGATATATATATATATATAGATTTATAATATATATCATGTATTTATTTATATAATTTATTATATATTATATTATATATATATATCGATATAGATATCCTAGATATACTAGATCTATATAAATATATTATATCAAATAATTATATAATATATATATAATCTATATTTAGTATATATATTAGTACTATATACAATATATATATATAGTATATATATACATATATATATAGTGTATAATATATATATATTATATATATATATTATATATAATATATAACATATCTTATAATATATATATATATATATATATATATATATATATATATATACAGGTAGTCCTGGGTTACGACGGGGGTCTGTTCTTGAGACGGCGTTGTAAGCTGAAAATTGTCAAAAGCCGGAGAGCATTCAAAACTATGTCAACTGCATTCTTATTGCATATTTCATAAAAAAAACCTTGAAATATTGATTATTTTGGATTTTTGGTGTCATATTTCTTCTGCCAGATGAGCGTTGTAGGCATCATAACCCTGGAACATGTGTCATAACCTCCGGAATGTGTCCTAACCTTGGAAATAATTTCTGATGAATATAATTGAAAAGCGCCTTAACCTCGGAATGTCGTAAGCCGAACCCGTCGTAACCTGGGGACTGCCTTTATGTATATATATATATACACACATATATATATATATATATATATATATATATATATATATACATATATATATTGATATATATATATATATATATATATATATATATATATATATATATATATATATATATATATAAAGGATTTTGACGAAGGAAAAATCTAATTTTGGGCAAGGACCTGTGTCGCCCAGTGAAATGTCCCTTTAGCACACATTTCTAAGGTATAAATATTGCTATGATACCAGAGAAAAAAGCTAATATGGAAATGCCAGAGTATTCTGGCTCGCTCACCTTTATTAAAGGTGTTGGTATGGTTTCTGGGGAGAGTGAAACCACTACCAGAGGTCCTTTGCCATTTAGATTCATCCTTCTTCAATATCCCTCCTCTACAGAGGAGCCAATCTAAGGCCCACTACCCACTACCGTTACAGCTAGCGCCTCTGATGTCATTCCTGCAGATAGCACCCAAGCTTGGGCCAAGAAAAGGGGGGGGTAAAAAGGAAAGGGTGGGATTTCACTGGGCGACACAGGTCCTTGCCCAGAAATAGATTTTTCCTTCGTCAAAATCCCTTTTCTGGGCTCAGCCAGTGTCGCTCCATGAAATAGTACCAGAGAAATGGCCATAAAAGCTTGGAAAGAGGAAGCACACAACTAAAAGGATAGGATAATCAAAATCAATTAAGGGTAATTGCTATAATCTAGGTATAAGGTTACAGAACAAGTAACAGAGCAATTTGAACCTTAACACTAATCCAATATACAAAAACACAACAGTTATTCATAAGCATATAGTAAGACTAAATGCAAACTGGGACTAGTCCCAGATACAAAACATATGGAAATTATCACAAGTATATACAATATGTGGCATCCAAGGTACAGTACAACTACATTGACGACTGAGCTACAGCAAGAATGCTAGCGAGGCAGGTAGGAAAGAGAGATGTAAGGAGAGACATAGGATAAACTATTTACTACTAAATTAAGCAGTGTCAGGGGAAACTGTGTTTCCGGCTACCACTGCTGGAAATTTAAGGGCTTCTAAGGACTTAAGATAATGGTGTTTGAATACTGTCGGAATTTCCAGCCTGTGTACTTCTTCAGATCTTCAAAATTCATGTGTTGAAAATAATTAATTGAGGTAGCTACTGCCCTAACATCATGTACCCGTGGGAAGGACTGCGGGTTGGCCTGTTTTATAAAGTATAAAATCTGTAGCCTAATTCCTTTTAAGGAAATGGTGCCTCCCTTTTCTCTAATGAACAGAGGGCCTGAAGATATCAGGGCAGTTCTACTTAGATATGCTTTTAGTGAAGTAACTGGACATAAGGACGGGTCCTGTGGAAGTGGGACAATTTTCCATGTGGCCCATCTATCCAGTGGGTCCTCATTCTTAGCTAGAAATTGGCGACCTGGAGAGAGTAACACCTCTCCTGAAGGGAGAAACTCTATATGATCTGATTATCTAAATAGAGCCGACAGTTCGGAAATTCTGGCTCCTGAGGCCAAACTTATTAGGAATAATATTTCCTTAAGAGAGCTATATAGTCATGAGTCATTATTACTGTCCGAGGCCAATTTAAGGACATCATTTAAGAACCATGACACAGACTTGGGCCTCTCAGATGGTCTGAGTCTAGTGCAAGCCTTGGGATAGAGAAAAAGTATGAATCTGTTAGATCTATTTTGAATTCAAACTGGAAGATCTTCTTAAGAGCAGACTTAGTAGTAGTAATAGTACTAGCTGCTAAACCTTTCTCAAATAGTGTCCTGAAAAAAGATATGGCCAGATTCGTGGTCATGGTTTGTGCATTAGTGTCCCTCAGGAATACAGCTAGTTTTTTAACAGCTGAATCGTATTGACGCAAGGTCAATTCTCGTTTATCAGATTCTAAGAACAAGATGTTCTGGGGATCGATATTAGCATCCCTCTGTGCTGCAAACTTCATGAAGTCCATAAAGTTAGGGCTTTCTGAATTCCTGAGGAAGCGAACACAGTCCGCGTTTGTACTAGTTGTGATAGTTTGGGATTGGGAATCCGTTGAGGTCGGAGTCCCAATTCCAGTAGAAGTGGGAACCAATTGCTCTTGGGCCAATTGGGGGCTATTAGAACAATGTGACCTTTGAATGTCCTGAGTTTGTTCAGGACTTTCAAGAGAAGATTCACTGGAGGAAAGAGGTAAATCTTCTTGCACAAATTCCAATCTATAGCCACAGCGTCCGTGGCATAAGCCAGTGGGTCCAGGTTGGGGGCCACATATCAAGGGAGTTTGTGGTTCGACTCGGTGGCGAAGAGATCTACCTGAAGCCCCGGTACTAGTTGACAGACCCAACTGAATGACTCCTTGTCCAGGGACCACTCCGACTCCAGCGGAACTGAACGTGATAGCGCATCCGCTACCACGTTTCTTACCCCCGCTAGATGAGTGGCTGACAGGTGCCATTTGTTCCTGTCTGCTAGTGAAAGTATGGCTATCATGACATGGTTCACGTGGCTCCAATTGGAGCCTCCCCTGTTGATGCAGTGTACTATCACTGCACTGTCCAGCACCAGCATGATATGAGATTTCTTGACTGGATGAAGCTTTTTCAGGGTGAGGAACACTGCCATAGCTTCCAGTACATTGATATGAAGCTGGCAGAATGGTAGGGACCAGGTTCCCTGCACCTTTTTGTACTGTGAGTAACCGCCCCAGCTGCTTAGTGATGCATCTGTGTGGATCACTAAGGCCGGCGGAGGGAATTGCAGCGGAATTGTCTTTGACAAATTCTTGATCTCCGTCCATGGGCAGAGTCTCTTCCGTAAGATCGCCGGGATAGGTGCTAGTTTGTTCGGGGATTTCTTGTTTGCTCTTGATCGCCAAACCCGGTTTATGTCCTTTAGTCTGGCTTTCAGAAGAACGTCCGTTACTGAAGCAAATTGGAGAGAACCCAAGATTCTTTCTTGGTTCCTCCGGGATGTCTGTTTGCACTTGAGAAATTGTCTGGTTGCTTTGGCTATTTCTCTCCTTTTCAATGGCGGAATTGATTGAGTGTGGGAGTTCAAGTCCCATTGAATCCCTAGCCACTGGAAGCAGGACTCCAGTATTAACTGGGACTTGGTTCTGTTTATCTGGAAGCCTAGATGTTCCAGAAACCGGATTACTTTGACCGTTGCTTTGCGACATGCTTCGATGCTTGTGGCCCACACGAGCTAATCGTCCAGATAAGCTACTAGCATTATTCCTTGATGCCTTAGTTCTTGAACAACTGTCTCCGCCTATTTTGCAAATACCCTGGGGGCTATGTTGAGCCCGAATGGCATTACTTTGAAGGAGTAGGCCTGTTTTCCTAGTCTGAAGCCTAGAAACGGGCAGAAGTGCCTTGCTACTGGAACATGATAGTAGGCATCTGTAAGATCTATAGAGGTGGTGACGGCCCCACGGGGAAGTAAGGTCCGCACCTGCAAAACGGTCAGCATCCGGAACTTGTTGTAGTGAATGAATAAGTTCAGACGAGACAAGTCTAGAATTATTCTTCGCTTGTTTGAGTCTTTCTTTGGCACGCTGAACAAGCGACCTTGAAATTTTAAATGCTTGACTCTTGACACTATTCCTTTTTGAAGGAGTTCTTGAGAATACTCTACCAATTCCGCTATTGGTTCCTGATAAAAGGTGTTGGATGGAGGGGGACCTTTGAGCCAACTCCATCCTAGACCTTTGGACACAATGCTTTGGGCCCACTTGCTGAACCTCCAACGGTGACGAAAGAGGAACAGCCTCCCTCCTACCTGAGGATTCTCACTGGTTTGAGGAAGGGCGTGCACCACGTCCTCCTCGGGAACCCTTGCCTCGGTTGGTGGCTCTTCCACCGCCTCGTTGACAGAAGGCGCCTCTGGCTCTGCTACCCCTGCCAAAGCTGTTGAAGGCTTGAAACGACTGGTTTTCAAACACCGGGTTATAAGCACGGGAGACAGTATAGGAGGCTGAAGCCTGTGCCTGTTGCGGCGATTGTGTCAGCAGCACAAACTGCTGTTGTGGCTGCGCCTTAGAGGTTGAAGGTTGCGGTACCAGAGTCTGGATGGGCTGGAACTTCCTAGGCTTCTTCTTTGACGGGATTCAATCCGGCGGACTCCGGTTTCCGTTTGGAGACGAGTCCCCAGCGAACCCTTAGGCTCTGGTTGAACCTGACCGCCTCGCAGTGCACTTCGTTCGCTACTGAGGCCGGGAAGAGGTCAGAGCCCCATATGGATGAGGCTGAAAGCTTGTTGGGCTCGTGGCAGATCGTGACCTCCGCCAGCACATGTTTCCTGCAATTTCGTCTAGCTATGACGAAATCATACAAGTCACATTGCACTGAGTACAATAGTGACTTGGTGATGATCTTGAATAACGGTTCTTCTCCGTAGATTAGAGCCGATACTTCTGTCATAACTAGCGAGTTGAGGGACCTGCAAAGCCTCATCCTGGCGTCATACTCAGTTTGAATGAGGTTTTCCGACAGCCTGGGTAATCTCTCGCTAAATAGCGTAATGGCGCAGTCCGGCTTTAGCTTACCTACAGAAAAGGTGGCCGGAAGATCTACCCAGTAATCATCAGTTCCGGGGAGCAGGAGGGAAGTCGGTTCTATCTCCCGGAGCTGGGGCATGGGCTCTTCCTTCATTGCTGCCTGCAATGTCAATTCTGCCACCTTAGACGTGAACGGTGAAGATTGTGAACGGGCTCTTGAATGCTGTAACCCTGGTATTAGTGCATTGCCACTCCTCCAGGTTACACAACCATGCCTACTGGGCCTGGTCCCGGGGAAAGAATTACTGTTTCTTTTGGGACCTTGTCTTCCCTCCTCATAGCTGCCTCCGTAAGGCGGACCTAGCCTATGAAAGGGGGCTGTAATCCTTGCGGATAGAACTCGAAGTCCTCAAACCTTCGAGTTCAGTAGCCCTCAATCGTGAGCATGCTGTCCACGAAAGGAGCACATGAAGCAACCCTCCATGGGTTGTTCGGCATAAAGGGAGGAAGGGTAGACGAATCCGGCATTAGCAAGCTCTGAGCTGCCAGGCCGGACTGTGGGAGTCCTGTCAGTGCATTCTCCCGGAGACCTGCAATAAGGTTCTCCTGGGTAACCAGTCTACCCGAGATAGCTTAGATAGACTGCCCTGATGCCTCTAAGGAGGAGGACAACTGGACAAACATTTCCTGGAACTTGGATTGCACCAAGTTCCCGACCATGCTGCCCATCTGCTGCATAATATTTGCCGAAATATTTGCAGAGAAAACGTCAGGGTCAAAGGAGTCCTTAGGAGTCCTGGGTCTGGCTCCTTTTGAGGTGGACCCCTCAGGGTTGGAGGAGGAGGGCTGAGCCCTCTCCTTAGAAGACTTGGTCCTCGACCCTTTAGAATAGGAAGCCAGTTTAGCATTGTCAGCTCCGGGATGGTGAGCCGGAAGCTTACAGGCAAGACTGGTACCTGACTTCTTAGACAGGGACTTCTGCAGCGCTTTAAAGTCTCGCTTGCCTTTGACTTTAGGGATCGCCAAGGTGGACTTCAGCCTGACCGACTGAAGTCCCCGGTGAATCCCTGGAAAGAGGTTGAAGTCGAAGGGGAAGAAGCTCTAGATGGACTCAAGGAAAGCCCTTGAGCCCCTACAGTACCATGCCTTCAACAGCCATGGGCTCGAGGTCCAGATCCAGAGCAGCTACTTCCTGCACGACTTCCTGTGTAGAAGCCTCCTCTGGGGGCTGAGCGACTTCCTCTTGTATGGAAGTGATCAGGGGAGCTGCCACTTTGGGGTCCACGGATGACGTGCTCTTCCCGGCGGGGAAGATGAGAGTGGCCATCTCCTTGGAGAGGATGTAGGGTTGGCCCTAGGTAACGTTACGGCCAAACCCATCAACCCAGGCCTTCAGGGTGGCTAGAGCAGTCTCCCGGACTACTTGGGCACCCTGAAAAAGAGGGTTATTAACACTTAAGACTAACCTAGGTTAAACTGTAACTTATCTTAACAGACATATCAAATTGATATAAATTTCACTGGTACTCAATGCATTACTGTGTAGACTCCAAAATGCCACCTACCTCAGAGGAGACTTGGTCTACGAGCTCGTAGCATATGAGGCAACTCTCATGGTGCCATACCAGGGACTCGTTGAGGCGGATCGCGCAGGTGGAGTGGGTACGGCAGACCTCACGCCCACAGGGGTCTTGAAGGACAGCATTGCAGCCAGACTCCATACAATGGGTGACCTGCAAGTGAAATGATACACGAGTATCACCACTAACCTTCCGGACTAGGTCCGTGGTTGTGATATGCCATGATGCCGGAGTGCTCCGGTGTTAATAAGTAACATGGTCCAGTATCTACCTGCTCTTTGGCCGTGTATGTAGTGAGGCATCCGACAGGATCGGTAGAACAGCTTGAAACAGTGTGTTTCCGGCGATGCCGGAGATCAATGTAATCACTGAATCAGGATAACCACCTATTCCATACGCCGGAGCAAGGAGTAGTCCGAACAAACACAGGGTGAGGAGCAGGGGGAGACCAGGAAGAAAGTTAAACAGCAGAGTTTGACGACTCTGCCGTAGAGGAACTTAAAACTGGAATAAGTTGGGAGATGACCCCTGGCGGGGTTGGGGGACTACACCAATAAACTTAAACTAAAGGTAATGGATGTCATTATATGTAAAAGAATATGCATGCAACAAGCGTACCCCTTTAAGGGAGGCCGGAGCCTCCACAATAATTCACCAACCCAAGGCGGACCTGGCTACGCCGGGGTCCTGTATCCGCCGGAGCGGGAAGGAAATGGTGACTAACGAAAGGGAAACGCAACCCGAGAGCTGAGGAGAACCGAGCTCCACCGAGCCTGGTGGCTCCCCCCTACTCTTCTGGGGAGAGCGGCAGAGAAGCTGGCCAGCTCGTCGAAAGCCCTCCAGCCACCTCCCCTGACCCCCTTGAGGGGGGGGGATGGGGAGGGTTGCTCGGATCGGCTGCCTGAGACAGCGTGAGCGAGCGTACCTCCCCCAAGGTGGGGGGAAGAGGGACTGGAAGGGTCGACGCGGGGTGGCTCATACGCGGTCGCCTGGAACTCTCTCGGCCAGGTGAACATCCACGTGGTGAGAAAGGCCAGGCGATCGAAGGAGGCCTATAGGCCAACCGAAGCCGTATCAATGAACATGTAACATATAAATAAACATCCTATCCTAACACGGGGGAAAGGAAGAAAAGTGAGATGGGAGAGAAAGAGCAATGTCCTGGAGAAGCTGGGCAGAGCCAACCAAGAAGGATGGTCAAGCCTGGCAACTCCGAGCAGCTAGCCTATATGCTGTGGCGAAAAGACACAAGGCAGGCGGACAGGGTTGCTCGAGGACAAAGGAAGAAGAACCAGGGTCCTTCGGTAAGGGCGCCTAACGAAGAGGTAACCTGACAACTAAAAGATACATGCATGCATGAACATCTGGGCTGAAAGGTAACGACGTAAGCTACAAGCTGAGAGCATGCTCGGACAACATCCCCCGTGTGGATAAAGTAACAAAAAATTAATAAATGCGTCAGTGAAAATCACAGGAAGGTACTGCTAAACAAAGAATCGAGCCCAAATGGTATGGGGGACCGAATGGGACACGAAACAAGGTAACATGAGGGAGCGAGCCGAGTATGGCGGCGCGGGGACGGCGCCGCATGGGACGCCGTCTTATAAAAACCTAAATAATTTGGTTAAATGTGCCAAGGGAAGCCCCTAAAAAGTGTCAACCATTAATAGCAGTACTCAACTTGGATGCAGCAACAGCTTGACGTTCCATGACGGTGGTGAAAGAATTCCAGCGAGAAAACACAACACGAGAAGAAAAACACGTGTGGAGTGGGTCATGCTATAAAAAGGAATGATGTCAGAGGCACTAGCCGTAAAGGTAGCGGGTAGTGGGCCTTAAATCAGCTCCTATGTAGAGGAGGGATATTGAAGAAGGATGAATCTAAATGGCAAAGGACCTCTGGTAGTGGTTTCACTCACCCAAGAAACCATACCGACACCTTTAAAATAGAGTGAGCGAGCCAGAATACTCTGGCATTTCCATATTAGCTTTTTTCTCTGGTATCATAGCAATATTTATACCTTAGAAATGTGTGCTAAAGGGACATTTCACGGAGCGACACAGGCTGAGCCCAGAAATAAATATATATATGAGATATATATATAAAATAAATAAAATATATAATATATATAATATTTATATATATATATATATATAATATATATATAATATATATATATAATATATATATATATATATATATATATATATAATATATATATATATATAATATATATATAATATATATATAATATATAAATATATATAATATATATAAAATATATATATATTATATATATATATATATATATATATATATATATATATATATATATAATATATATATATATATATATATATATATATATATATATATATATATATATATATATAATATAGATAATATATATTTCTGGCTCAGCTCGTGTCGGCCTATGAAGTAATCCTTAATATCATTCTTTCTAGGTAAAATTAGCCTAAAATTACCAGAGAAAAACAAAATTAAGAAATGTCAGTAAAACTGACTCGCTCACTCTTAAAAAGAAGTGTCGGTATGATATAGTGGGGCGAGTGTGGAACACTACCACGAGACAAACACCAATTAGAACTTCCCTATCAGAATCCCCCCAAGAGAGAGCCGATACCAACGGGCGATGCAGCCTCTACTACTACTACTAGAGGACGCCACGGACAGCAGCGCCCCTAGCGGTCATCCTTAATTTTTAGCACCAGCGACAAGTCGCCATTTTCTTGTGCTCGTGTTTTTTTCTTTGGATTATCCGCTTAGAAATCATGGAACGCTCTGCTATCGCCACAGCTAAGTTAAGTAACTCATAAGTAACGTTTTTTACTGTAATTTTTATCTTCCCAGGTACCAGTATTTCCCTTTTATAGGCCAAATACGGTTCCTCGGTTGTCTCGTCGGCGGCCATGCCGCCTCGTAAGAATTCCCGGTCCTCCATACTGGGACTTCTTATGCTTATGGGCTTACTTTTTCACATTCATTGTTTACATCGAGTTTAGCTAGTTCAGCCCTCCTACCATTCTCTTAGCTTGGTATTTAGGGCTATTATTATTATTTTCGGCCCAGCATCCCGGCTCTTGCTCTACATCGGCTATCGCTGGCTCCGAGTGGGCTTCTGTTTCTCGGAACAGTCTGCCTCCTCCTGGGCTTCTTTCTCTTTTACTAAAAGTGTCTCTTCCCCTTTTCTTTTTCGATGTATGATTCTATTTAGGGTGTTAGGCTAGCCTAGGTGCTTGTTCCACATGTTGGTACAGCTTGGTTCACGTGGCCCTACCACGGTTGTGTTGCTCGCGGCCTAGGCCACTTGCGGTCACGTGTACTATAGCACCTTACCCTGCCCCTTCCCTCCCTCTCTGATGTAGGGAGGAGCTGGGGGACCCCTTGGTTGTCATAACAACCTCATCGCCTTCTCTCACACTCCCGGAGGTGCCGGGGGGTTCCGCCAGCAGGGGGTATAGGGCGACCACCATGAGGTACCGGGTTCTCCATACGGGTAGTTGGTGAGGTTGGGGAGGAGTAGGCCATCCCTCCCCCCTTTTCCTCCGCGCTCCCGCCGTGTTTCGCCGGGACCTCCATCCCCCCCTCCCCATTACTCAGCCACCTCCCTTACGATACGAAAGGAGCCTTCCGTCGCAGCCGGGGCCCCTTTGGTTATAGGATATTGGCTCCGCTAGCGGGCAGGGTGGGTGCTATGGATGGTCGATTGCTTGCCTACTATATCCTTATATCTCTCCCCCGCTACCGGAAGGGAGCTTACCCTTACCTACGCACTCTTCTAGTAGACGGGTGGAGAGAAGTTGTTTTAATGTTGTTATTTTGCTACTTTAAGGATATATCCCTATTATAAGATATTTTTACAATGAATTGTGTATTATTTATATTCATTTTAATCAACCATCCCCGCCATTATCCGTCGTTGGGTTTCCATTACCACCACTCCTAGTTGGTTGATTCTTGTGCCTCCGCCACTGGCGGAGCCATAGCCTATCTTCCAACCTGGTTACCACACGTATTTTAGCGGGGCTCTGGTTTTATCTAACTTTATCGCTCCGGCACCAGCGGAGCATATGTTAGGCTGTAAGTGTTTACTCTGTACTCATGTAACGTTTTCACTTACAGGCTACCAACTGCCAGGTCCTCGCTTGTAATGCGTACGCTGTATGACCCTGTGGACATGACGAGTGCAGGGTCCCCACGCCCCGTGTGCCACTTCGTTCAACGAGTCTATCGTCTGGCACCCCGAGGCCTGCGCTATATGCTACGACCTGGTCGGTCAGCTGGGGGATGGGTAAGTCCATTATGAGGTTACTTATGAATTTACTAACAACTTCTAGTTCGTAAGTTTGTTAACCCTGTCCGCAATTGGTAGCTAATCCAGCCTTTCTTTCAGGCCTAGCGGTGTGAGGGAAGTCGCCCTCGCCACCCTCAAAGCGTGGGTGGGCGCTTTGGGAAAAACGCCGCCAAGGGCCAGCCCTACATATTGGATAGGAAGCTGGCCATCCAGATCTTCCCTGCTGGGCAAGTCGACGGGCTACGTCGACCCCTTGTCCGCCGCCCCCGTGATAGCCGCCATCCAACAAGAACTCCAGCAGTCGTTTGGGGTCGTAGCCTCCCAGGAGTCAGTTCCGGACGTCGCCGCCCTGGACCTGAATCTCGAGCCGATGGCGGTAGTAAGTGAGGATTTGTTGGTTGAGGTAGGTTTTGTCGGGCGCCCAAGGTCTTTCCTTGGGCGCTCCTGGATCTTCTCCTGTCCCTTCTTCTTCCGCCTCTTTCCAAGGCTTTCCGGGATCTGAGATCCCTAGCCGCACTCCCGCTTCTCTCTGTACCTCCTAAGGAGAAGAAGAGAGAACCGAAGACCTTGTCTAAGACGACTTCTAGGAAGTCGTCTTCGTCTTCTTCGGCCAGGAAGTCATCGACTTCATACGCCGACGCGGTGAAGGCTAAGCCGAGCTCTTCCCAGTCGAAGAGCTCCAGAGGCAAGGCTTCGAAGGAGAAGGCTCGCGCTACCTCCGAGTCGCTGCCTTCCCCCGCCTCCGCTGCCCCCTCTCCGGCTATGCCGGCAGGGGTGGCAAGCACCAGCTCCTGCGTTCCCTCTCCTGCCTCACCAGGAATGATGGAGCAGGTAGGAGTGATGGTAGGTTCCCAAATTTCAGCTTGGGGAACACGTTTTGAGCAGATGTTCGCACAATTGTCGAGCACTCTGTCTCAAACTGGACATACGGTCCAGGAACTCT
This sequence comes from Macrobrachium nipponense, assembly GCF_015104395.2. NCBI lineage: Eukaryota > Metazoa > Arthropoda > Malacostraca > Decapoda > Palaemonidae > Macrobrachium > Macrobrachium nipponense. Next base: position 124,202,014 of record NC_087201.1, read on the forward strand.
CTAATAGATTGAGAGAGAATGAGGATCGGGTAGCTGGGCTATCTCAGGCTCCTCCCCCAGTCTCCCCTGCTTCTAGCACGGGGATTCTCCAACTTCCGTCTTACGACTCCTTGCCAGCTTTCTCTATGGAGAATCCATGGAGAGTAGCGGCCTACGCTCCTTTTAAGGACGGGATGATTTCGATCCCGGAGTTTGGCACTCGAAGGATTGAGGACTTCGAGTTCTATCCTCCGGGTCTGTCACAGCCTTTCATCGGGTATGCTAGGCTGACGCCAACGGCTCTTACGAGAGAGGACAAGATCTCGAAGGAGTCAGTCCTCTACAGTAGAGATCACGCCCAACGAGAATGGGTTCACTGCCTTGAGGACTGGGAGTGTACTAATACTAGACTCCAGGCCTATAAGAGCCCCTTCACAATTTTCGCGACGGAAGAGGAGGTCTCTCTTCCGTTCGCCACGAAATTGGTGGAGAAGGCTCTTCAGGCAGTCCTCAAGGATGAGCCCGTTCCACAGTTGAGAGAGTCGGAGTCTACTTCTCCCACTCTTCCCCGCCTTCGGAGAGTTATGGGAAAACCTGCCAGCTACTTTCACGCTGGGTAAACTCAAGCCGGACTGCGCTATGGACCAGTTCGGTGAGAAGTTACCTAGGCTGCCGGACTCCCTAATCCAGGCAGAGTTCGATGCGCGAACTAGGTTTGGCAGGTCCTTAACTCTCTTATAGTTACGGAAATGGCTGCCCATTTCATACGCTAACGAACCGCTGTTCAAG
>NC_087201.1:124203281-124238281 GCF_015104395.2 Macrobrachium nipponense
GGTTATTGTATGAGGTACATTAGGGTTTTTATAGGCATGAACAGGTTGCTATGATTGGCATTTGTAGAGTACTGTTTTACGTAATGGGAGCCTAAATCATGCATGGTTTCAGGGTTACATAGGGGTCTTGGAACATTTTCCTATGTATACTGGAGCTAGCTAGCTGTATATACTGTAGTCAAACCATGGTTTATGAATGCTTTAAATCATGAATAAGTTGATTAATTAAAAATAAAATTTGAGGGAACAAAGGTTTGTATTACAAACAGCAAGCTAGAACATTATTGCATTGTGAACAAAGGCCACAGTACAGAGACAAAATGTTTCATCATGCGTCAGTTATACAGCAGATCTCACTTACTTAGATGTTTGCTGAATGTTTCTAAACTGCTCTTTTATATTTTTAACTAAATGAAGATGGTTCTAAAGAAAATTATTGGTGTTACTAAATGAAGAAGTCATAATAGGATCACAATTGAGGTAAACAAAAAAAGAAGTTCATACAATTGATGTACATGTGTCTGATGTTACCACGCAGTTTAGTATGGTCAAGTGTGTAACCTGCACAATATTATGAAAACAATAAGAGGCCATGAAAGCAACTGATGTGAAAGGAGTGACAGTGCTTACAAAACAAAGATTAAAAATAATTAGGAAGGTAAAAAAATTGACCCTGATTTGGATGAACAACAAATGGTTACTGACTGATAGCATTTCAGATACCATAACTTGTGAGAAGGTGAGGTAAGTATTTTGTTGATTGTATTTTCATATACATTAGACTTTATGCATTTCATTGTTATTGTTTCCAACTCTAGGTAATTGTCATAGAAGTTTCTAGGTAATTGTTATAAAATTATGAATATGCAATAATCTGGGATTTAATCTGTTTCACATTACAGTGGACCCTCCCATATTCGCGAACTCACAATTCGCGGATTTCTCTTGGGGAAAATGTTCCCGCATTATTCGTGGAAAATTCGCATATTCGCGGTATTTTTCTATGAGAAATATCCAGAAATTCCTGGTTTTTTTTATCAATTTCATCATAAAATGCCCTTTTTGTGATAAATCTATTAAAAAAACCAAGTACGTATAAACATTTTTAGTGGGTTTTTCTTGAGTTTTAACTAACAAAATAGGCTGTTTTCAGCATTTTTATAGGGGTTCCAACTATTCGCGGGTTCTAACTATTCCCGGGGGGGTGTCTGGTATGCATCTCCTACGAATATGAGGGTACCACTGTATATCTTGTATGAAAAATTTTGCTTATTGGTTCACAAACAGCTTCCTGCAATGAGAGAGAGAGAGAGAGAGAGAGAGAGAGAGAGAGAGAGAGAGAGAAGAGAGAGAGTGAGAGAGAGTTAGCATTGTGAGATAATGCATTCAGTTGTTTTACTTTTACTTCAGGTCATGAAAGTTGTACCCACCCACTCACCGAAGTTACCAAGTAGCAGCCATGTTGCTTCTAGGGCAGAAACTCCTTCACATTCATCATCAGTAGAAGATAAAGATGAGGTTTCACAAGAGGATTTCAGTTTGCAACAGCCCTGTAATGCTGATGATGTTGTTGAAAAAAACAAGTACATTATTCATAATAGAGAGGAAAGCCAAGATCCCACAGAAAACCTTCACAGTAACTCTCAGTTGTGAGTGCAGTATTATCTGTGATCAGTGATTTAAAGATTGCCAAAGTCTTTAATCGTAGGATCAAGAATTTATACTGATTTCTATAGAATTGAGACTTCCTAATCTTCTTTTCATACTATAACTATTTTAGACTTTCCCCATAAAGACAAAAATGTTTTAGGCAAAATAATAAGTGGTATGATTTTCGTTTTAATTATTGTGTTGTATGTTGAAGTACCTGGAATTGTTTCTAATATTAATGGAAACATGCCCCTGAAATTGAGGTTATTCCATCCTGCGTGAAAAGTTGAATGTGTAAATGATATACAGTTAGCATGTTTTCATCTGTTGCTTACCTTTGAGCTTGCAAAGCAAGAGTTTTTGTTTGATGTAATATTTGGAAAACTGTAACATATTGTGCCATTAAACTATTTCTGTTTAAATGATCATTGACTTATAAAGTTATTTATTTTGTAATGAATTGTAATTTTGCCATTTTTGTATGGGAATTACATAAGTTTAATTTTGATTCCCTTAGTATAGTTTATAATTTTTATTCCCTTGAGCATAGTTTATTTCTCTACAAATAACAAATAACTGAAGAAAAAAAATTGTATTGCACCTATAAAACTTAGTAAACCATATTTTTTTTGCATTAGAGAGAGTAAAGATTTTGTGATGCGTTAAAGTTAGGTTCTGTGATCTTAAAGGAGCATTTCTCTTTAGGTACAGCTTAATTTTTCAGGTTCCAGTGTGAATGGGTTGATATTCAAAAGCAGATCTCAAAAGTTGTATGAGTTTTTAGTCCCAGTTCCATTACCTCTTATTTAATAATGGGAACAATTTTTCACATTTGCTCAGTACTCTATATTTTCAAAGAACCTAAAAAATGTATGTATGCGAGAAGCAGGAAAATAATGTGAATTATGCTGGTTGTTTGCATAGACAATTTTGAAATGACATTAATGTTGTCATGGAGGGGAAAATAACTTCTTGAGTTGCTAATATCTTGCATCTTTGAAGAATTAGAATTTATTTTCCCATTTGCAAATGTATTAGATCTTTATAAACATTGTAGTGTGCTAGTGTATGTCTGAAATATTTCTGGTGTATGCAGTGTTCGAAATCAGTTTGAATTAAATTTTTCTTAATGGGTAAGTCAAATTCAGCAAAAAAAAAAAAAAAAATTAAATTGAAGATCATTTTGTTGAAGACCATTTTAAACCCTTCCAGTACTTGGTTTTAGTAAATACCATGGAAAACTATTAAAAGGCATGTTGAGAAACTGTTTAGTTAATTTTATATAAAGCAATATTGTTATATGTATAAACTATAGGTGTTCTTGTCACCATCTTGTAAATTTGTTTTCAACTATTAAAATGTTTTCTCAGTTTTGTATGTATTTTTTGATCCTGACAATTCCAGGAATACCCTGGCTTAAGTAACCATAAGTGATTTTCTTAGCTCATGGTGCAGTTCTATTAATTTTGAGTGCAATTCTTGAAAAAGGTTTCAGATGTGCCATTGGGCTAATTTTCCCTCCGTGAAACTAATCCATTCAAATACTACAGTGGTACCTCGACATACGAAAGGCTCAACTTACGAAAAACTAGAGATACGAAAGCAAATACGAAAAATTTTACAGCTCTACATACGAAAATTGCTCAAGTTACGAAAGGTTGTTGCTGTAAAGTCCCGAGATTCGCCCGGACCACCGAGAACAATTTTAAAACTCCCGCGCCGCCAACTGAGTAAACTTGCCACCATCCTCCCGCTCTCCCATTGGTTCCTGATGCTAGTCACCCCATAAGATCCTGCTCTCCCATTGGTCAGCATCTACCCCTTGTGCTTTAAGTATTCTATCAGTAAAAGGATGCTGTAAATTGAAAAACTTATTCGTGCAATACATTTATAAAAAAAAACATTAGGTAAAGATAGAATAAAGAATAGAAATGAATGGTTATTATACTATTTGGTAGGTTTCAGTAGTTGAAGAGAGATAAGAAAAATTTTGGCTTACTGTGTACTAGGAAAAGTGATTGCTTGGTGATCGTTCGATACTCGTAAGTGCTGGATGTAAACAAGTTTGGAAGCTTTTTTTTTTTTGTTTGTTTATTATAATAATGGTTACTTAATAATTATTTGAAATGAGTACATGCAATACATTTAATAAAAAAATTGTGAATTAGATATCATAAAATATAAAATAAATCAGACTGCTATCATCGAAGCCAACAAATACGTATTTTTAGAATTCTTCTTGTGTTTTAATATTACGTTACGTATATGTTTCATTATAGCAGTCAGTAACTCGGTATCTCCATTAGGTAAAGATAGAATAAAGAATAGAAATGAATGGTTATTATACTGTTTGGTAGTTTCATTAGTTGAAGATAGATACTAATGAAAATTTATGGCTTACTGTGTCCTAGGAAAAGTGATTGCTTGGCGTTCGTTTGGTACTCGTAAGAGCTGAATGTAAACAATCAATTGGAAGGGTTTTTTTTTTGTTTTTTTTGTTTGTTTGTGTATTATAGTTAATGATTAATTAATAATTATTTGAAATGAGTACATTCGACAAGAAAACTGAAGATACAGTTTTCATTAGCTTTCGTTCATCCAATTTCCCATTTGTTTTTACTGAAAAGACATATCACTAAATTTACTCTAGAATATGAAAATATACTGCAAATTATATCATATAAATTAAAACTGCAAAACAAAACCGTTCAGATACTTAAAAACACGATATATGTCCGAAGTAATTGGAATTTCTCAGATGGATTCGTTCATAGAGATCTGGTAGATAGAATGTGAATTTCTGATTTTAGTACTATGTATCACGACGACAATATTTACTCGTTTTGCTTCTTGAACGGGGATATATTGCATCATCGTAAGAGGTGAATGCAATTATTTTAGTTTCTACAAACTTATGTTTGTATTCCAAAGCGATTAAAGTTAGCTGACGTCAATGGCACTCAATGTTGCGACGGCTAAGGTAGGTTGAACAAATCTAGCTGCATCCGCAAGAGTGTTTTCTATGATGTGAGGAGGAGCCCTAGAACTTCGAGCGGGAAAGCGCAAGTCACTGGATACTGGCTAACGTAACAGATTTCACACTTTGATTACTTTGACGTTGACATGGATCAAATGCTAGTTGCTTTTTGCAAAGCTACTGTCTAAACATAAATATTAATCAAGGATAAAGTAGCATGTCAGCGCAAAGATTTTCTGGCTACATGCTCCCATTACGAAGCAGTTCGTAGTAGCCTACAGCCCTACATGACTGCATTTCTTTGCCGCGAGGCTGAAAGATCTCCCACGATATAAAACTTTAATTGCCTGTGCAATACATATTGAGTTATTTGTGGTAATAAATATTTTTACTTAACACAGCTTTTTTCGTGAATGATTTGTGGATGAAACCCGATTTTCAAAAGTAAAGACTATATCAAGAGAGCAAGAATGACCGCACCGTGTCTAAAATTTTCCACGTCTTTTTACAATCTTTGAGTGCTACGGCAACTGTCGATTGTAATCAAGATTAGGGTATGAATTTCTTAGAGAATTAACTTGAATATTGTTGTTAGAATATTAAACTTTTATTTATGATGCATTGATAATGTTGATTATACGCTTGGGTGTAGTCATTTGTTTTTACCCATAATTCTTGCGTTATGATATGCGTGGCATGACGCCGCTTTTGTAAAGTAGTGTAACCGGCAAATTGATCGCCGAAGGTACTCTGTACTGCTGTATCTCCCACATTCTCCATTAAAGTGATCCATTTATGTACTGATTTTCTTATTTAATAATCCACCATCATGTTCTCTGTGGCAGGGTGACCAGACGTCCGTATTTGACAGGATTGTCCCATATTTATGACATTTGTCCTGTGTCCCGTATCGACCCTCCCCGGGACGCCTTTTGTCCCGTATTTTCAATATTTGAAAAAAAAATTTACAATATACTAGTGAAATTTTGCAAAATACAGGGCAAAGGCGGCAACAGTGCAGGGGGCCAAGAACGAACAAATCTGTCCTTGGTATTTGATTTTTTAAACACAAGGCAGCATGTCCGACAAAAAGTCCAACAAAAAAGTGAAGAGAAAATGTACTTTTAGACCAGAGTGGCAAAATTACAGTGATTTCAAGCAATGGTTCGTCCCCCAAAACAACAACAAAAGAGGTGCATACTGCAAAATATGCGTGAAGAATTTTAGCATTACGCACGGTGGACTGAGGGATGTACGACAGCATGGATCAACAGCAGCACAAATCAAATAAACAAGCAGCCTCAGCTGCAGCAGTGTTAGGAATAAGATCATTATTCCCAGCAAAAAATTGTACAGAGGCAGACATGGTATGGTGTATATATCTATATATAGGATATATATATATATATAGATATATATATATATAGGATAATATATATATATTTATAGGATAAAATATATATATATATATATATAGATATATATATTATGTATGTATGTATGTATATTGTTCAACTACCTCTCCAATTTAGGTGTCCCGTATTTCAATTTTCAAAATCTGGTCACCCTGCTCTGCGGTCACAGGTTATGGGCCCAGCTCAAGCAAGAGGAACTTGTATTTTGATGGTGATGAGGAGAAATGTGAGATGTGGGAGATAAAATTTCTAGCCCATCTGAGACTTCGAAAGCTTATCCTAGACGAAAGTGAAGATCGAACTTCAGCAGAATTCATTACCAAAAATGCTGACATTTTCGCCGAGATCGTTCAAGTTCTAGATGACAAGAGCCTCCAATTAATAATGAGAGATGCAGTCAACGATGGAAGAAAGGCCTTAGCGATTCTACGGTACTGGCAAACCAAGAATCATCTCCCTCTACACGGAGCTGACGTCACTGAAAATGAGAGGGGAAGAATGTGTGACGAATTATTTTCTTCGAGCAACCTCTACTTCGTTAAAGTCAGCTGGTGAGACGATCAGCGACAGCCTTCTTATTGCTATGGTGTTGAAGGATCTTCCAGAGGAATTTACTCCATTTAATACTGTTGTTATGCAGAAGGATACTGAGCCTACGTTTCTGGAATTCAAGTCTCTGCTACGGAGTTATGAAGAAAGCCTGAGGAGTCGAGAGGCACATAGGCCTAATGTAAAGAATGAGAACGTCCTTAAGGTGAATTATAAAAATCCTGATTTTCAGTGTGGTGGGTCTGCCAGTGGCTCATCAGTAAGGTGTTTTGATGAAGACTTTGATGAATCAAAACATATGGTTGAACTTGCAGATGGTGCAAGATGCAAGAATATTGTTAAAGGTAAAGCTAAAATTGTACTTTATGATACAAATGGTATAAAACAAAATGTTGTTCTTGATAATACTTTGTATATTCCTACTTTTAAGCAGAATATATTTTCTGCACAATCAGCTGTTAGTAAAGGAGCTACAGTAAGCTTTAATCCTAATCATTCTGAGTTGATAAGCCCAAATGGTGTGTCTTTTGAAATAAATGAGAAAGGTAAGCTGTATTAACTAAATAATGTAAGCTCATGTAAATCTCGTTCACTAGAGGAGTGGCATAAGGTTTTGAGACACTGCAATGTTAAAGACATTTTGAAGTTAGAACATAAAGCTGAAGGTATGAAAATTAGTGACAAAAGTGATTTTGATTGCATAATTTGTCATGAAGGTAAAATGCATTAATCTAGGAACAGATTACCAGATGAAAGAGTAAAATGGAATTTGTACATTGTGATCTTGCTGGACCAATGAGTATTGAATCAAGGGAAAAATCTAAATATTGTATTGTTTTTGTAGATGATTATTCAGGATCTGCTTTTGTTTATTTCTTGAAACAGAAAAGTGATGCAATTAATGCTACTAAGAAATTCCTTGCTGATACTAGTTCTTATGGTGTTGTTAAAAGATTTAGGTGTGATAATGGAGGAGAATTTACTTCTTCAGAATTTAAAGAATTTCTGGTAAGTAATAAGATTAAACAAGAAATTTCTTCACTAAATTCACCACACCAAAATGGTACTGCTGAGAGAATGTGGCGTACATTGTTTGAAATGGCTAGATGTCTCTTAATTGAAGCAAAGCTACCAAAATTCATGTGGAATTATGCTGTTAGGGCAGCTATTTATATAAGGAATAGATGCTACAATTCTAGACTAGATAAAACCCCATATGAAGTGTTAATGTCTAAGAAGCCTAAACTTGAAAATATGCATATTTTTGGTTCCCTGTGTTATGCTTATGTAGAAAAGAAAGCTAAGCTTGACCCAAGATGTGAAAAGGGAATATTTGTTGGCTATGATTCATAAAGTCCTGCTTATCTTGTATATTATCCAGGAACTGACAGTTTGAGAAAGGTTAGGTTAGTACATTTTACTGATAAATTCAATTTTGATAAATCTCAATGTCTAAAGGAAGATGGTGAATCAGAAGATAGTGAATCGGATTATGATAATGAGAATGTCATTTGCAATGAAAAGAAAACAATTGTTAATGATAATCAAAGTGATCCTGTTTCTCAACCTATCCTTGTTGAAGATGAGCATAGTGAAATTAATGCAGATTTGACTGAAACTGAAAGGGAAGGTGAGTCCCGTTATCCAAGTAGGGAGCGAACTGCTCCCAAATATCTTGAAGAATATGTTGATCCTGATAATGTTGATTTACTGGGCTATTCTGTTCATTATTGTGGTAAAGTAACTGAATTTCCTGAAAGCTATAGAGAGGCATTAAATTCACATGTGGCTCACAAATGGAAAGCTGCAATGGATGATGAGATTCAATCTTTAAGAAATAACAATACTTATGAATTGTGTAGTTTACCAAACAACCGTTGTATTGTAGGTGGACGATGGGTATATGCCATTAAAGAAGGGTTAAATGGTGAAGAGCAATATAAAGCTCGCTATGTTGCAAAAGGGTATTCTCAAATTGAAGGTGTTGATTATACTGATACTTTTTCTCCTACTGTGCGTATGACCTCAATTAGAATGCTTATACAATTGGCAGTACAACATGATTTAATTGTGCATTGTATGGATTTTAAAACTGCCTATCTTAATTCTGATATTGATTGTGAAATATTTGTTCAACAGCCTGAAGGTTACAATGAAACAGGTAGTAATAATGAACAATTGGTTTGGAAACTGAATAAATCTCTGTATGGTTTAAAGCAATCAGGCAGAAATTGGAATAATATGCTCCATGATTTCTTAATTCAAAATCATTTTGAGCAGTCATTAAGTGATCATTGTGTGTATGTCAATAAAAGACATAACTCACATGTAATTATTTTGGTTTGGGTTGATGATATGATCATTGTCAGTAGTAATGAGAAAGCTCTGTTTGACACTAAACGTGTATTATGTCATAGATTTGAGATGAAAGATTTAGGGAAACTTTCATGGTTTTTGGGTATTGAGTTTGTTTTTGATGGAGATTGTATAAAAATGAACCAGAGTAAGTTCATTGAGAAAGTTTTGAGGAAGTTCAAAATGGATGAATGCAACCCAAAGTTAATTCCTTGTGATCTAAGTGTTAATAAGTGTACTTTTGAGGAAAGTCCTGTGGTGTTTTTGTATGGTAACACTGCGTCCCAGGCTTTAGATAGTTACGCTATGTGTAAGTTTTAGGTAAATAAAAGGATATCTGGGTGTACATTTGCAACTGAAAAGTGTTTTAATAATTTACTGTATGCGAATTACACCGTTAATATTCGAAATAGGATATTAGTTGATAGTACTCTTTACAGAAACATTGTTGGAAGCTTGATATATATCATGACTTGTACTAGGCCTGATTTAAGTTTTGTTGTGTCTAAACTTTCACAGTATATGGCTAGGCCAACTCAAAGTCATTTGGCTATGTGTAAATATGTTCTGAAATTTCTTAAAGGTACTAAACAACATGGCCTTGTTTTTAAAAAGTCTTATGTTACTATTGAGATTTCTGGTTACTGCGAGTCTGCGACTCAGACTGGGGTAGTTCTGAAGATCGTAAAAGTATTTCAGGTTATTGTTACCAAATGAATGCTGATAGTGCTCTTATTTCTTGGAAGAAACAAAGCAATGTAGCTTTAAGTTCTTGTGAAGCTGAGTATGTTTCATTGACTTTTGCTATCCAAGAAGCAAAATTTTTGCAGCAGTTGTTGATTGATATGACTAATGTTGAAGTCAAACCCATCATATTATTTGTTGATAACCAAGGGGCAATTAAACTTGCTATAAGAACCCTGTTTACCATCAAAGGTCTAAACATATAGACATACGCTATCATTTTATCCGTAATGAAGTTATGAGTGGAAATATTGATTTAGTGTATGTCCCCTCAAGTGAAAATAAAGCCGATATGTTTACAAAACCAGTAACTATAAACAAAATTGATTTATTTTAATTTGTGTCATTAATGGTTTTGTAATATTGACCTTTGATAGCTATGTATTTTTGTTTTTTATTACCATGATGCATATATTTGTTTGATGTGTAGTAATTTGCAGATTGGTGAGAATAAAAGTTTATGAGGGGGGGTTAGAATATTAAACTTTTATTTATGATGCATTGATAATGTTGATTATACGCTTGAGTGCAGTCATTTGTTTTTACCCATAATTCTTGCGTTATGATATGCGTGGCATGACGCCGCATTTGTTAAGTAGTGTAACCGGCAAGTTGATCGCCGAAGGTACTCTGTACTGCTGTATCTCCCACATTCTCCATTAAAGTGATCCATTTATGTACTGATTTGCTTATTTAATAATCCACCATCATGTCCTCTGCGGTCACAATTGTGATCCTTCAAATTTTATCTAGCATAGTGCAGCACGATCTTGGCAGTCATATCATATCGCAAAAGCATAGGCCTATTGATAGAGATACTTAATTCATTATATTTTCTTCTGCCTTACCCCCGTCACAAGTCCTTCACCAGTACGATAATTTTCTCTCTCTCTCTCCTCTTCTCTCTCTCGCTCTCTCCTCCTCTCTCCTCTCTCTCTCTCCACTTATAAAACATACTTTAAAACTATATATATTACCACTCAATCTCCCAAAGAAAATATAATGAAATTAAGTAGTTATAAATAGGCCTAAGCTTTCACATGAGCAGATTTTGCTCTCTCTCTCTCTCTCTCTCTCTCTCTCTCTCTCTCTCTCTCTCTCTCTCTCTCTCCACTTTTAAAACACATTTGAAAAACTATTATCACTCAATCTCTCAAAGTAAATAAAATGAATTGAGTATCGCTATAGATAGGCCTATGCTTGCGCTCTCTCTCTCTCTCTCTCTCTCTCTTCCAAGTTTCTCTCTCTCTCTCTCTCTCTCTCTCTCTCTCTCCACTTTTGAAACATTTGAAAAAATATTTTCACTTAATCTCTCAAAGTAAATATAATGAATTAAGTATCTCTATCGATAGGCCTATGCTTGCACGCTCTCTCTCTATCGTCATAATATTCCATTCTTTACTGTATTGTTCCTCACGATTTCCACAAGTATTGCCCAAATTTTAAAACCCTTTCTCTCATTGTTAAAGATACGTCTTTAATTACGTATGAATTTTACATCAGTTTAGTGTCAAACATTACTTATAAATAAGGTTTCACAATAGGTTTTAAAAAAGGATGATCGATATTCTACCCTGAACTGACTTTACCAAACCAATTAGCGAATAATATAGAGCCTGTTTCTACATTCAAGTATAAATGATTATAGGACCTCAACAGAATCTTATGGTGTAAAGTTGATGGAAATCTAGAAAGCAACAAACGCTATGATTTTGAAGCTCCGCCCCCTTTTAAGAGTTGCCAGGTGTGGCATTATTGAACAATATATGTCCGAAGATTTAAAAAAACTGTATCTTAAGTTTCCTTGCTGAGTGTACATACTGATTATTTATACATTTTATCGGCATATTCTAAGCTTTTAGCTTCTTAGGTTTAGATGACAGAATCATAGACTAGGCTACAGTAGCAACCGCTAACATAGGCTAGGCTTATTGCTAAGGGACATATGCTAAAGTCCTAATATATGCAGTAAAAATGGGGTTGAACATTACATGCAGTTGAATATTACTCAAGTATGTACAGTATTTTGCCTTTTTGGAGTCATATTTCTTCCGTCGGATCGGCGTCGTAACCCTAGAATACGTGTTTTAGGCCTGGAAATATAATTTACTGGGATGTTTTTGGAGGGCTTGGAACGGATTGGCCATTTTACATGTAAAATGTGGTCCAAGATACGAAAACCTCATGATACGAAGGGCGCCTCGGAACAGATCAATTTTGTATCTCAAGGTACTACTGTACCTTCATTTCTTTCCTCATCCTTTCACTGATCAGTTCAAGAACTACAGAACTTCAGTTTGTCAAGTTCATAATAAGTTTTGTTTTTTTATTTCAGGAACAGAAACTGTTTATTTAGCATATGGTTCATTGTTTGCCTTTTACAAATTTTGTTTCTCTACTTCACGTTTTTCAAGAGGTAAATTTCTGCAATGGTAACTGAAACCCTGACTTTGTGAGCCCTATTGTCAGCAAATTTTTGTATTTAGCACATGTCTGTAGCTTCTTGACCACTTGACTAAGACAATCCTAATCATTCACAACTTTCGTTAACGCGACTCCATGCTTCCACATTTTTGCTAGGAATAGCTGTTTAATTTTACACCTTCTCCAGTATTCACTAAGTTCTTAAAAACTGACAGAGCACAATTGGTCACTCTGATCTTTCTATTGTTCCAACAAATGTTTTTGCTGAAATACTTAAAATTTTATTTAGATCTAACTTTCTTGAAAACCAGGTGATTACAGCATTTCTATTTGAATATGACACAACTCAAGGCCATGTGGCTACTTGAATGTAAATTAGGGTTTTCTTGCATTCTACTTAGTCTTTTCTTCATTGCCCTGTTGTAACTGAGCTTTCATTACTGAACTGTGCTTGATTCTGAATACATTTTTTATTACTTTCTGAACAGGGAGGAGGTTAAGGTTGGACAGTATGTCTACTCACACTTTGCAGATTTTGAGTACCTGACATCAGGTGAGGTGAAATTTTCATGTCAAGCTCTGCACCTTAGGCTAGGCAAGTAAAGAAGCGTTTTCTGTCTCATTCAAACCATGATGCCAAATTTAGCAACGAATGCCATGGAACATCCCATGGTTAGACCACTTCAACATAACCCTTCACCATTTTAGCATATCTAAGATGTATGACCGAATTTTATTATTTTTCTTTATCACTGATTTATCATTGTTTTTAAAACACCATCCTCAGATGACAAGATTCCTTCCGGACCCAAGGCCCTATTTCTTAGCTATGGAAAGGTTAAATTCTAAACTTAATTTTACTACTTATAAGATCAAAGGCTGAATTTTCCTTCACAGGTACTGACTTCAACCATATTGGCCTAATACGGCTGAATCCATGGGTATTGTATAATGAGAAATTTTGAGTCCTAACATGCAAAACTAGACGACCCAACTATTTTATTTTGGTAGCGCACTGAAATATAAAAGGATAAGCTAAATAACCAAATTTTTAAAATCACTATATTGCATCTATATTTCATTATTGTCTCAAAATAATGAACTTGCCTCTAGTACAATAGATCAACAGATTCATATCCCCTGGATATTAATTGAAAATAATTAAGTTAAATATATACCATTTGTGATTTTTCCATATCAAATTAATTATAATTGCTAATTCATTGTGCAGTTATAAGAAAATGTAAAAATATAAAAAAGTTAATACATATTTAATTTCACATACATGTAGTGCAGATGCACCAAAAAGTTCTTAAAAGTCCCATGCTTATGATAAATTAATGTGATTCTTAATTCTTTTTGAACATATACTATACAGTACTACGTACTAAGAAAATCACCAAGGAAGAATATCTCCTGTGTAAGAAACCAATAAACCATTGTGCCTTTCTGATAAAGTTGGTAGCACTTGAAACATTGAGGCTACACTATCTTCTGCACTAATCATAGCTGCTGATGTCCCCATGTCAGTCTGGACCCAACCTGGATGCAAGGCAACGAAAAACATCCCCTCTTTGCCGAAGTCCTCAGCCAAGGCTTTAGTAATCATGTTTAATGCGGCCTGAAATGAAATCAGTACAATTTAGTACAATTAAACATATACATTTCACCAAACACATTTAATAACAAAAGTACCCTGTAGTGGGGTGGTGTAATCAGTGCACCTCATGGTGTGCACTGTAGACATTGCTGAAGGTTTTTTGCAGTGTCCCTTCGGCCCCTAGCTGCAATCTATCATTCATTTTACTATTCCTCTGCTCATAATTTCTTTCTTCCATCTTAATTTTCCACCTACTTCTAACAATATTGTTTCATGGTGCAACTGTGAGGTTTTTCCTCCTGTTATATCTTTAAAACTTTTTTCCTCTCAATTTCCCTTTCAGCGCTGAATGACCTCATAGGTCACAGTGCTTGGCCTTTGGCCTAAATTTTATGTTCCATTCCATTCAAGTAACAAAAGTAATTCAACATGCCAGTTCAAAGCCCACTGCACCTGACAGTGGTGTCATGTTGAGATATGACCTCTTTACACATGTGAATAAATGGAAAGAACCAAAGTCCTGTAACAGAGATTCAGAAAGCTTTTAACTGAAATATCTGTCATTACTACAAAACTGATAGCTAATAATTTATAAATATCCTTGCTTATTGTGGTAATGAAAGTGACTGCTCTACTAATACATGCTTTCTTATCCAGCAACTATCAATAGGACATCATATAGATTCATTTACAAGAAAGGAAACGGTTTAATATTGAACTAAGTTGTCTTCTTTCGGTTATGGCACATTTTTTATTCCTCTTTACATTCGGCTATGGCACATTCATTTATTGCTCTCCCCATTTGGCTATGGCACATTCTTCAATTGTTCTTTTAATATGGCTATGGCATATTCTATTGCTTTCTCCATTCAGCAATGGCACACTTTTCTCTTGCGCTCTCAGTTCGGTTATGGCACATTCATCTGTTGCTCTCTCCATTTGGTTATAACACATTCATCTTTGCTGTCTCCAATTGATTAAGGTACATTCATCTATCATGCTCTCAATTCGGCAATGGCACATTTTGTACTGCTCTCCATTTGGTTATGGCACATTCATTTATTGCTGTTTCCATTCGGCTTTGGCACATTCATCTATTGCTCTTAACAGTCGGTTATGGCATATTCTTCTGTTACTCTCCATTCAGCAATGGCAAATTCTTCTATTGCTCTCCATTTGGTTATGGCACATTTTTTTATTGCTCTCTCCATTGGGTTATGGCACATTCATCCATTGTTTTCTCCATTTGGTAATGTCACATTCTTCTATTGCTCTTTCCATTCGGCTGTGGAACATACTTCTATTGTTCTCTCATTCGGTTATGACACATTCATCTATTGCGCTCTCCATTTGGTTATGGCAAAATCTTCTATTGCTCTCTCCTTTTGACCATGGAACATTCTTCTATTGTTCTCTCTATTCTGTTACCTCACTTTCATCTATTGCTTTCTCCATTCTGTTATGACACGTTCTTCCATTGCTCTCTCCTTTTGGCTAGGGCACATTCTTATATTACTTTCACCATTTGGCAATGCCACATTCTTCTGTTGCTCTCTCTATTCAGCTATGGCTCATTCTTGTGTTGCCTCTCCATTTGACAATGGCACATTCTTCTATTGCTCTCTCTCCATTTGGTTATGGCACATTCTTCTATTGCTCTTTTTACTTGGCTATGGGACAGTCTTCTATTGCTCTCTAGACTTAGTTATAGCACATTCATCTATTGGTCTCTCCTTTCGGTTATGGCACATTCCCTCAGAAATGTCATTTAGACAAATAAAAGAACAGGAGGGGTTAATTGAAACCACTACAAAAAATCAATCCGAAAATTATTTAACCATAAAGAACATATACAATATAAAAGTAACGATAAGAAAGCATGATAATATGAACAGTGTACAGGGTACTGTAGTACTTCCTAAAAGTGAAGAGCCAATAGAAAAATATTATGCTGGATTCCCTTAAAAAAAGGTACAACAATGTGCAAGATTGTGAAGTATACAGTGTAGCCAGTAGACAAAGTAATGAAAAGACATTGAAAATAGCAAAAATAAAATTTGAAGGCCAAGGATTGCCTTTCAAAATTAAAATCATGGGCCAAAACAGAGAACTGAGACCTTATGTTCCAAAACCACTACGGTGCCAAAACTGCAGTAAATATGGGCATACATGGAAAAATTGCAGAAATATATCGATTTGTGTGTATTGTGGATCTGACAAACATACCACACAGTGGAAGTGTGGTGAACCAAAATGTGTAAACTGTGGCCAAAATCACCATGCTAGGTCTAAGAGTGTATGTATTATATATACAATACAGAATTGAAATTACTAAAGGAGAGATCAGGAATGCCAACAAGAGAAGCCAAACTAGAGTTGAGAGTTAGGCCCCGTCCACACGGCCGAGCTTTGCTCTAAGAACTTTGTTCGATGTGACGTCAGAAGCGGAGAAACTTCGGCAAAGTTCTGACTTTTCTCGCTGTTTCTCCGCTTCCGACGTCACATTGGACAAAGCTCGACTGTGTGGGCAGGGCCTTAGAGGAATGCATAATCCTGCTAGGAAGCAAATGTTCTCTACTGCAATTAGCTCAAGGAATGAAACAAAAATGGAAGTAAGCAAAAAACCCCTAATAGATAAATCAAAAGAAAAAATAACTTTACAAGAAACTAATATAGCAAGAAACCAAGAAACTTGTGCAACTGTGAGTTGAAATTCATTTGAGATATTGGAGGAAATAGAAACACATGAGAATGATACATGTATCACTGAAACATTACAAGATAATTATAATGGGGTGGAAGCTAAAGATAAAAAGAGACTTTTAGAGAGAACTCCACCCAAAACCAAAAAGCCAACAATTATTAGAGAGGTATCTGTTAAAACAAAGACCAAGGATACGCAAAAAGTGCACAGACCAGAAAATGATAAGAACATACCCTTGTCTCCCAAAGAAATAATAAAAGAAATAGATGGAAATACCCAGAGCAATAAAGAAATAGTAGAGGAGAACACCACAATAAAGAAATAGTAGAGGAGAACACCATAGACAAAAATGAGTATATGAAGGGAGAAGAGATTACTCCCTCACCAGTAATTGGTGCACTAAAAGTAAATGAAAAAAGGAGGACACAAAAACACATGTGGATGTAATGAATGTTTCATCGAATTATGCAACCAAAACAGAAACATAACAAAAGACAGTTTAACAAACACTATATGAAATTTTATAAAATATAGAAGTAAAGAAACCACTAGTCTAGAGACTCACAAAAAAAGGCTGTATGTGCATTGGACACCTAATGTCTTATAAGGAAAAGCAAATAAATGTAACTAAAATTTTAGAAAAAATGCAAATAGATAAACCACAGCAAGAAAGTAATGCTTGAACACACTTAACATAATATTTTAAATAATTATATAATACAATGGAACATAAATGGTCTCCAGACCAGATTACATTTGAGCGAATTACAACGCTTACTGAAAGAATACGAAACAATGATATTATGTTTACAACAAGTCAATAAAACAATATCAACAATCAGTAAATATACCTAAGTATCTACATCTAGAGAAGAAGAAGGAAATTTAGGTACTGTTATATATGTACATAACAAAGTATGTTATGACAAGGTACCTGTAAACTTTGCTGACTTGCAAATATCAAGCATCAAAATACGAATAAAAACTATAATTATGTAATTTATAACATATACAACCAACCTAACAAAAATTGTGACATAGAAAAACTTAAGGATTTGTTTGGCAATGCCAGAGAACCTACATTGATAGTAGGGGATTTTAATGCTCACAACCCGATATGGGACTGTAACTGTACAATCTCAAATAGAGCAGGGAGTAAAATTGAAGAGTTCATGGAGTCAAACGACATGTGCTGTATAAATAATGACGAAATTAGTACATATTTTCCGAAAACACATGGAACATTTTCTTCAGTAGACCTAACTCTTTGTACAACAAATGTAGCTGACAGAATTGATTGGAATAGAGTTGATGACTTGCACACCAGTGATCATTTCCCAATATTAATATCCTTATTGCATAATAATCCTGAAAAACATGTTCCTCATTATAATAAAGCAGATTGGGGGAAATATGAAATGCACACAAGAAATATCCAACCATTTGAATATATAAAAGACCATAAAGAAACTAACTAAATTCTTGTTGATTTCATTAAAAAGCTGCTGATCAAGCAATATCAAAGTCAAAGCCCCATCCAACAAAGCACAAAGTCCAAAGGTGGTCTGATAAACTAACAGAATTAATTAATATAAAACACTCAATAGTGAGACAACTAGATAATTTAAATAGAAAGTTCAGTAAAATAAATAAAACATTACCAATATTACAAGGAAATTTTACAAAAAATTACTATATTATTACTAGAAATTGATAAATTAAAGCCTATATACAACAAAATATCTGCAAAATTTAAAAAGGAAGTAATTCAAGGAAGAATAATTTCATGGAGGAAATATGTATCAGATCTCTCTAATAATACCCCCATACAAAAAATATGGGAAAAATTCAAAAAAATTAATGGTACCCAAGTTAAACCACCTAGACATGCCATATTGAAAGATGGAAAAAGAATACTTTATCCAAAAGAAATAAGTAATATAATAGGAGAAAACTTAACAAATGTAAGTAGCGATAAAAATTTAGATGAAGACTTGCACAAAGAAAAATAATGAAGAACTAATAACAATGAATTTCGAAACACAAGAAGATATATATTATAAAAGAAAATTTAATATGGAAGAGTTGGAATATGCTCTCTCGAACAGCAATAAGTCTGCTCCTGGAGGTGACAATATTTGCTTTGAGATGATAGACCACTTAGCACCTATGTCAAAGTCACACTAGTTACAATTTTATAATCATTTATGGCTTAGAAATTTATTTCCTGATGAATGGCGTAAAGCTATAATAATTCCTATCCCCAAACCTGGAAAGGATCCTAGCAATGTTAATACTTACAGACCAATATCTCTAACAACTTGCTTATGCAAATTACTTGAAAAGATGGTGAATGCTCGACTAACATGGCACATTCGAGAAAAAAAATTTTTAAATTCCACCCAATTTGGGTCACAGTGTAACAGGTCTACATTAGATTCTCTCTCTATCCTAGAAGACCTTATACGCAGAGGGTTTGAACGAAAACAGATAACTGCGGCAGTCTTTTTTGACATAGAAAAGGCTTATGACACTACATGGAGGTATCCTATATTAAAAGCATCACAAAACAACAACGTCCATGGAGATTTACCCATTATCATCCAAAGTTTTCTAACAAATCGAAGTTTTCAGGTGAAAATTGATGATGCTTTGTCCAGAAGATTCCCACTTGAAAATGGTGTTCCACAAGGAAGTGTCCTTAGTGGCACACTATTTACCTTAGCAATTAATGAAATTAGTAAAAATCTACCCACCGGAATTAAAAGCAACCTTTATATGGATGATTTTGCCATATATATTATTCACCATCTGCATTAAACATGCAGAGCGCATCATTAGCAAATCTATAATAAAAATAGATGAATGGACCTCATCTGTAGGATTTAGATTGTCCATAAATAAGACTCAAGCAGTCATGTTTTATAAAGATAAAAGATGGAAGAAAGGTGAAGAAATAGATTTGAAAATCATAAATCAAAGTATACAAATTGGCCAAACTGCAAAATTTTTAGGATTAGTATGTGATACGCACTTGAACTGGAATGCCCAAATAACATAGGTGAAATCAAAATGTAAAAGGGCATTGAATCTAATTAGAAAGTTACCAAACACTAATTGGGTAGCTGATTGACAAACCCTTACATTACTATAGAAAGCAACAGTGCTGTCTATCACTGACTACGAAAGTGAAATATACGGCTCGGCTTCAAACACAGTACTGAAAATGTTGGACTCAGTTCATAATGAAGGACTTAGAATATGTACAGGAGCTTTTAAATCATCACCAAACTCTTCTTTACAGGTTGAATGTGGTGAACTACCTCTCTCTCTATAGAGAGAGAGTTAGTAACGATGAAAAGTGCCCTAAGAATTCAGTCATGTGATTCACCAACCAAAAAATTATTTGAACCAAGGGATGTATTTATTAACAATCATTCACCACCTTTTCCAATTAGATCAAGAAGATTGTTTGAGTCATTGAATATAAATATCCAACTACCTCCAATAGTAAAACTACCTCCTCGTTGGATTATGAATAAAATAAAAAATTGCACAAAATTAAAATATCTATCAAAAAAGCATTCCTATACCCCAGAGCATCAGAGACAACATACAATAGAGCATATAAGCCGAAAAGGTCCACATTATGCAATATATGCAGATGGATCCAAATCAGAATACGGAGTGGGATATGCTGCAGCGTCCCAGGATAAAACATATCAGTTCTCTCTCTCCAATCATGCCTCAGTATTTACAGCAGAGTTATGTGCAATAACATTGGCCATAAAAATAATCAAAGAACAGTCCTTTAACAATTTTGTGATTTATAGCGACTCTAGAAGCGGTATAGAAGCCTTTAAAAGTTATAATCCCAAAAACAATCATTGTAAATAAATGGCAAAATATATGGAACGAAGAACCTGAAAGTAATAAACTAAAACAAATAAAACCTGACGTTACGAAATGGAGCTCCACATATCAGAGAGAGAACACACAAGTAATCCTGACACGTCTACGTATAGACCACACTCGTCTGACACATGGGCACTTAATGAGCAGCCCACGTGACCCTGCTCCGGAATGCTCAGAGAGCAAGGTATTGATAACTGTCATACATGTATTGTGTGATTGTCCAAAGTATGACCAGCAGAGACTGTCAACTTTTGGAAGTAAAGTAATAAAAGAAATTTTGTCAGAATCTTTCACATTTTCAGTGGTTCCAATTATAGCGTTTCTAAGAAACTGATTTAATTAATAAAATATAAAAATAAGTATATATACAAAAACCTCAGAGCAATTAATGAATTTTAGATAAAATGTTTAAGTTTCTTGACTTTTTGTTAATTTTAATAACCTTTTTAGTATGTATGGAAACGTGAGTAAATGTATTTATTGCCTGTTTGTGTTTTAGTGTGAAAGTCTCTGCCTCTCTGCAGTTTTTTTTACTTAATTTTAATTTATTGTTTATTATACTATATGACCTATTTGGTCCCAGTTCCTGGCCTTTGGCCTAGACCTGGGGTTTTATCAAATCCTTCGGGCCAGCCATTTGACAGCTGAAAATCAGCTCAGTGGTCTGGTTAAACTATTCTTATAATAATAATAATATGGCACATTCCTCAATTGCTCTCTCCTTTAGGCTATGTCACATTCTTCTTTGCTCTACATTTAGTTATGGCACATTCATCTATAGCTCTCTCCATTCAGTTATGGCACAATCCTCAACTGCTCTCTCCTTTTGGCTATGTTACATTCTTCTGTTGCGCTCTCCATTTGGCTATGACACATTCTTCCACTCTATGTGGCACATTATTCTATTGCTCTCTCCATTTGGCTATGGAACATTCTTCCATTTTCTACATTCGGATTATGGCACGTTCTTCTGTTACTCTCTCCATTCCGTTTGGGTTTATTCTTCTATTGCTCTAAACAGAGGAAAATATTTGGAAATGCAAATTGTGAGTTCAGTTGTTCATGGAAGAACTCTTCCTCATTTAACTCATTACACTGAAGCTGTGACAAGTTGCATAGTTTACAGATTAAATAATTATGGTAAGACCTTACTCTACGCAAACAGCACGCTATCGTGAGAGCTCACAGAAATAATATGAATTATATTTGAACACCCCACTTTAACTGTTTTTGCCATTGGTACTGGATTGAAAACTAACTTTAATTTTTGTTGGGGTTTGAGGTACTTTTTAAATTATGATTAGATGAATTTGATGTTGAAGGAATTGAGATAAAGTTGTATTATACTATGAGAATTTCTGGGTTTTCGACAATAAGTTTTTGAGGGAACTTTCCTAAATTGTACCAACCCTGATACCATTTTTATTTCCAACATGAAGTCCATTTCTTGATATAATGACTTCAAAGAAAAAAAAGTCAAAGCGACATCAATACTTTACCTGCCGTGTCGAAGGTGAACTCTATGAAGAACACTTATTACATATACACAGAAATCTCATCAGCAAAATGCCGAACCTCCTCACACACATCTCACTGCGCTCTCCCACTTCTTGGTTGTTAAGACCCTTTGTTCCAATACCTCTTCCATTCTATCTATCCAGTCCTTGCTACGTCTTCCTCTCCCCACATTTACTCACTCATTTCATCAGCTTTTAGTCCTGCATTCTCATCGAATGCCTAAGATGTGTAAAAGTACTAAATACTATCTCTTCTATTATCTCCATATACAGTATACACACACACACACACACACACACACACACACACACACACATATATATATATATATATATATATATATATATATGTGTGTGTGTGTGTGTGTGTGTGTGTGTGTGTGTGTGTGTGTGTGTGTAGAAATTGTAGACCAGTGATAGAGCACTGCACTGTCATTTGCAATGTCTGTAGTTCAATCCCGGCTTCACCTCCCACTATACTCGTTTTTTTTCCATCTGTCCACCCGCCTGTGGTGTTTGCGTATAGTAACACTGCGTCCCTGGCTTTAGATAGTTACATTCAGCTTACATTCAACAATTATAACAATATCCAATTTCGAATTTTAACGGTGTAATTCGCATACAGTAAATTATTACAACACTTTTCAGTTGCAAATGTACACCCAGATATGCTTTTATTTACCTAAAGCTTACACAGTGTAATTATCTAAAGCCCGGGGCGCAGTGTTACCATACGCAAACACCAGAGGCGGTTGGACAGATGGAAAAAACAGAGTATAGACGATCCATCTGTGAAAGGTTACCAACATCAGCTGGGGTCAGGAAAACGGCATGAGGAAAGCCTAGAGGATTGCTTAGATTCACCGAAGACAACAAGTTACTTTAAGATTCCTTACCAAGCGTAGTACATAGCAAACATCAAACGAAAAGCTCGAGAATTACAGTAGTAATCTTTAAATACAGTTCAGGTACTAACCTTGCTAGCCCGGTAGCCATAAATATCGGGGTTACCGGTAAAACCTCCCATGGAAGCGAGTATGGAAGACATGTTAACAACGGCGGCTCTCGAAACACTCATCTGGCCTCCAACATTCGCCGCCTCCTTCAGCAGAGGCAAAAGCGCCTGAGGAGGATTGACACGCATCTTAATATCTTTGAAATTATACGGTAGAAATGTGTAACACATTGACATTAAAATAATCTTGCTATGATGACCATCATTTTTTTCACAGAAAAGTTACGATACACACCCTCTGGTGTTTAGCTATTTCCAAAGTATTGAACTCTACATATAATAATAATAATAATAATAATAATAATAATAATAATAATAATAATAATAATATACACAACTAATTAACAGTAAGTATAAAAGTGCTTTTTATTCTAAGTTTCCAGGCTGTACGAAGCGTCTTGGCCGCTATCATAGCAAGATTTTATTGTTAGGACTGAGGTTCTCATTTTGCCCATTAACTCATCACTCGCTTTTCGAGACAGTATGCAACAAAATCGTATCCTACGAGTGTTCACCTTAATTAAAAACAAAGGAGCAGTAGTGTTAGCCTCAAGGACATCTTGGAAGACTTTAACCTCTAAATTCTGCAAAGGAATACCGAATATCTGGGAGGGACATTTTTCTAAAACTCCGGCGTTATTGATTAGGAGATTCAACCCTTTGTCACCCACTGCCGCCTTCACTTCGTCTACGATGCGCGGCAAGGAACTATAATCCGTAACATCTGTGGAAAGAGAAGGAATACTATGAAATATTAGAATAAAATAAAAACCACTATGGGCATCACACTCTTCTGCGACAATGCTTGTCAGTTAACAATGAATCCAGAAATGACGGTCATCAAAACACGAAAAATGTCTACTGATGAACTGAAGGTGTACTCATTGGAACCTAAAGCAACATAATAAAAGTCGATTTACATGAGTGTAAGTTAATATGATGTGAGCTTGGCATTAATGAAATTGCAACGCGGAAGTAAAAGACGTCTTACTTGCCTGACTGCGTGTTTCCATGTATCTCTGGTTGGCTATACTCAGATAAAACAGCTTATTTATAAGAAGAAATCATATCTGGACACTTAAAAGCAAGAACTCACATCAAATCACAACATTCACAGGTCATAACGGTAAGTATATTAGGCTGCAATGCCAACCACAACAATTTCTAGGGCTGCAACAACATACCCATTTCTGGGATTATACTGTAATTAGGACTATTTATTCATGAAGCTTCAGCTACTCCGTCGGTGCTAAACAAATGATAACCCGTCATCATTTATATCCAATGGTAAAAAAAATAATTGTAAAGGTTCCGATGATTATTAAGTCATGTCATTACTTAAACAGATATGAACCATAATGCACACATGCCCTTAAAACAGATTAACAATATTTTGTTATAAACGTCATTGTGTTCTCATGGGCTGAATAAATATAATTCAAAAGTGAAATTAGCAATACCTGCATTCGAAGATATTTGCACTAAACCAAATGATATGACGAAACCAGAAAAAAAACATGGAATGACATTCACTTTTTCTTAATGATATTCAAGTCACGCGCAAGGAATAATCCACGCCGTGTGACCACTGATGTGAAAAGGTAAGGGGAAGAGGCAAGATAAAGATTCTGACAATGGCTAATAATGACTCGGCATTTCTCGTTTACTACGAGCTTAAACTATCTGTTGGGAAATAGCAACTTTATTCTTCATTTCATTCAGTCTGTCACGGAACCACAACTCAAACAGTTTCGGCCTTTGAAACACTGACGTGTGTACAAGAAATTGTGGATGCATATATATATATATTACACTGACGTGAATACGAGAAACTGTATGCACATGCAAGCAATATGCCATATAGGTTTATCCATAGATGTATCTACCAAGAACTGACATAAACAGTACAATAAAACCTAGGTCTACGTCATCATCATCATTTATTATCATCGTTAACGTTTCAGAATGGCTTTGACGTCGACTCTGAATTCTTATGCATTCCAAGACCTCAACCATTCCCTCCAGCATCCAGCCACTTCCATAATATCTACCTCATCGCTAAAGGTCTTTCTCGGCCACTCCCAGCTCATCAATCTTGGCATTGTGTAGTCTCACCCGCAGATATACTACTCTCAATCTGCATTATTTTCCTTAGCTTGCTAGGTCGTAATTTTTGTTTTGTCTGTTTACTAATGAAAAAATTTTATTCATTAACATTCGAACAAACTCCCCTGTATACCGTGCCAACTAATTGAGTTCTACCAAGGCAACAAGTTTTACCTCATCTACGATTTGTTCATAGCCATAAATAACTTGGTTTCTCCGTATCTTCAACATCTGATCTTAAGAAAGTCGTGCGCTGGAAAAATCTTGCTTCAATAATAATAATAATAATAATAATAATAATAATAATAATAATAATAATAATAATAATAATAATATATTGGAAGGAGACCGTCTTTCAAACAAGTAGTTATTAGAAAAATAGAGAAGACTATTTACAAGTTCAATTCAGCTGATGCAGTAGTATCTTTCAGTAATAATATATAATAATAATAATTCGTGAACAGACTATCAACTGTAGGATTACACAAATATTTTGCACATTCTGCCATCAAAAAAAGAATTCTGAAGCATTATGGTTAATACACACACACACACACACACACACACACACAGAGTAAAAGTAAGACAGAACAAAATTTAAGAAAACTTTATAAAACATAAGAATGTATTAAAAACTTGTGAAAATTAATAAACATTCCCTTTCCAGTCAATGAAACCAAAACGAAAACAATTAAATTACCGTAGCTTGAGTGTGTGTATGCGCGCACGCGACTATGCGGAGAGGGAGGGGAGAGATAAAACTAATTTATAAATAGCCATGATATAATCGTATTGATTATTGGATACTACAATTTTCTAACCCATAAAAATCTGGCTGCCATAGTCAAAAGCAGCTGCAACAAAGAAATTATATGGTACATCATCTGACAAAAGGCACTGATCGTAAATGTTTCCTTCTTAATCATAGCCGATTGAATGTAGAGCGGTTTCGAGTGATGTCTTTGATTCAAATCTAATAATCATCATACAACAATTCTCAAGAGGCACATGGCATGACCGCAATAGGGAGAATCAGTAAAATCATACACTAAGAACACTATAAGAAATATACTAAAAAAAAAAAATCTGAAATTACTCTTTGAATTAATTACATACGATTATGCAAGGTTTAGAGGCGGCGGTGGTGTAGCTCTAATCCAAGAAAGTCGACAAGGGAAAAAATATGCATGATGACTCACCAAACTGGATTACCTTCAGCATCGGAAATTTTTTCGCTAGTTCCAAGAGTTCCTGCAAAGAAAGATACAAAACTTGATAATGTGTATTTAAGAACTTGCTTCGAAAGTGATGACAGTATTAGAGAGAAAAAATGTTTCGTCTTGAACTCTGAAGCGAGGCTATTTGTGCTGTATTTTGCTTTTGCGTATCATACTTTTATTTTGGTGTAATACTGAGAGAGGAAGTGAGAATAGGGAAGGAACAGTTAGGATTTATGGAGGGAAGCGGCACAACGGATGTACTATTTTGCATAAGGCAGCTGATGGAGAAATTCGGAGAAAAACAACGAGACCTGCGTCTGGTATTCGTAGACCTTGAAAAGGCCTATGACAGAGTGCCAAGAAAAGAAATATGGAGATGTTTGAGGGAGAAGATGGTGCCGGAAAAGTATGTCAGAATCATTTAGATGTACAGTAATGTATATACTAGAGTGAGAAGCAGGATTGGAGAGACAGGTGGATTTAAGATAGGAGATGGATTACACCAGGGGTCGGCACTTAGCCCATTCATCTCCAGCATGGTGCAAATTATAAGCAGATGGCATTGTGTTGTGTTCAGAGGAGAGGGAGGAGTTGGAGGGGAGGTTGGAGAGGTGGAGAGTAGCACTTGAGGAGAGAGGAATGAGAATAAGCAGATAAAAACCGAATATATGTGTTCCAGTACTACTGAGGATGGTGGAAATAGCATAAGATTGAGTGGGGAAGAAATAGAGTACAGAAGTTCAAGTGCTTGGGTCCATATTAGAGGACAGTGGAAGCATGGACCAAGAAGTGAGACACCGAATTCAGGCAGGATGGAATAACTGGAGGTCTGCATCAGAGGTCCTCTGTGACAAGAAGGTTCCTCTGAAATTGAAGGGAAGGTTTCATAGGACGGTGGTCAGACCAGCAATTTTATATGGAACAGAAACAGCAAGTATGAGGAAAACGGAGGAGAAAAAGATGGATGTAGCAGAAATGAGAATGTTGAGATGGATGTTGGGAGTAACAAGGGAAGATAGGATTAGAAATGAGTATATAAAAGGATCGACAAAGATAGCTGAAATATCAAAGGAAATACAGGAGGGAAGGCTTCGATGGTACGGACAACTGTTTTGAAGAGAGGAACATCATGTTGGAAGGCATACGATGGAAATGGAAGTGCGGGTAGAAGGAAGAAGGGAAGACCAAGAAATAGATGGCGTGATTGTTTAGGGGAAGATATGGTATGGAAAGGTATTAACGAGAACGATGCACAGACAGAAATCGATGGAGACGACTCATTCATAACGGCGACCCCATATAAAAATGGGCCAAAGCTGGGAAGAAGAAGATTGAATCAAGATAAATGTGATATAAACCTGTGTCCCATAGTAAAGCATAGAGCTTTTCCTTCCAAAATATGCTTTAAAATATCACTAAATATTATAGGGGCAACTGCCCCACCAAGAATCAACTCGCCCCCCTCAACCCCAAGCCAATGAAGTAAGAGCAGTTGTTTTTCCAGTATTCCTACCGAAATTCAAATATTACGTTTCTTATTATGAGATAAACAAACAGAATTGGGAGTATATAATTTTTACTGAAATATCTTACTCACGTGGCTTCAAAAAGCACATAAAATAGCTCAGAATAATAATAATAATAATAATAATAATAATAATAATAATAATAATAATAATAATAATAATAATAAAAACAGCTGATTAGGCTCCGTTCGCTCGCCAATCTCTTTGACCCCCCTTACACGCCCCCCCCCAAAAAAAAAAAAAAAAAAAATCTGAAATGACGCCCCTCTCTCTGGTACCAGGCAATTCTGTCAATGCTGCTGTTGATAAATCTTCGGTGAAGAAAACACTAGGATTAAATCGCTACAACCTGAGCTATAATGTCACTGACAGTTTTTAATGGAGGTTGTTTTCTTGAATGTCCTGGCCATCTTTCAGTGATTGGAAATAAAAAAATACTTTACACATACAGTGAGATGGTAAAGTTATCACAATGATTATTGATTGCTTATGTTGTGAGATTATGGCGTCCATTTGAGATAGCAAACTGTCTGTCTTGTTATGAAGGCTTGTGACACAAAGCGCTGAAGCCACTCTAAGATCGTCAACAACAATATATCCACTAGCTGTGCACACTGGGCTTGGCCGCCATTCTCTTAACACCCGTGAAATCCTTTATATAGCAAATTTGGACGTTGGAAGAATGTCCCACCTACTTTCAATGCTCATAAAACTGATACTGTCTGACTGATGTACTCTGATCTTCTTCACCACTAGCACTACTATACGTATAAACCACCTTGGTCATGCATGATGGCAGTTTTTTTTCTTTTCTTTTCCATCCATATTTCAAAGATTCACTGGAACTTATTTTCCACAAAAACTAGACAATATGCCTTAAAAAAAGGTTAATTACCACTAAATGCTCCTTAACTGTGAGGTTCTTTTCACAAGATTTTAGCCAGACTTTCCCAGCCATTTTAGCTTCTTCACGGAGATGCGGAAAATCAATTTGCTCTGCAAGTTGTAAGCAAATGGTCTCACGTGCTATCAGGCAATGCAGGATTTTTCCCCTCTCTTGTATTTACATCACTGACTCCTTGAATTTAACATCAAACTCTGACCTAAAACTCCCTAATTAAGTTGCTTAACTTTTCCATATAGGTGTCGTTTTAGAATTTTAAAATGAAGGTCTTACTGTTTTCACAGCCATTTTCATGGTTGGAGGGACCCTCAGAACGTTTTTTCCATAAGAGACAGGAGCTAGATTCCTCTGGTAATATGATGTGATGCATCAACAACACCAGAACATCGACTGTTATATTCGTAGTCTTATATATATATATATATATAATATATATTAAATATCTATATATATATATATATATATATATATATATATATATATATATATATATCTATATATATATATATATAATATAATATGATATATATATATATAGATAGATATATATGTGTGTGTGTGTGTGTGTGTGGTTATGTATGTATGTTTGATATCTACCTGGCCAGCTAGGTTTCTCTTAGCAGCGTGCACCAATCACATTACATGACACCTAGCTGTTCTATTTAAGTGGTTTTGTTACCACTGTTTGCTAATTAAAAATGCAGTGGCCACTGCACCTGAATCAATGTTTAAAAAATGATCATTCTTCCTCGTTCTTTGCAAATTTCTGATATGCTCTGTTAAATTTAAGTATGGTGAACCTTGGGAAAGGAAGCACCTTGCCTAAATCTGAATCATAATCCTTTACCCAGAGGTAATTTCCACACTTCGGTCAAACTCTCCTGTACAATTATAAAGCATTGCATCACATTAGATCTGTCACACTTATATTATTGCTAAAATTAAATTTATTAATAGGTTATTTCTTGAGATCTTATTTCAGTACGTCGTAGATAACAGGTATTTTGTACGGTTCTCACTGCCCTATACCCAGTGAGTAACATAATTATTACTCTACATAAGTGACAAAATAAGCCGACAAGGCTTAAAGAAAGTTGCAGTTGATAAGAAAATATATCTGTATTGTGCTCACTTATAAGCATATACATACATATATATATATATATATATATATATATATATATATATATATATATATATGCAGATGATAAGAAAATATATCTGTATTGTGCTCACTTATAAGCATATATATATATATATATATATATATATATATATATATATATATGTATATATATGTGCGTGTGTGTGTGTGTGTGTGTGTGAATAATTACCACATCACCGTGATTCATATAAATCATTCGAGCTACAAATGTCCTTTAATATCTAATTTGCTCTATCTCGGAATTGATATATATTCATATATGTATCGAAGGGGAATTTATTAGTTGATAATAATTTCGTGCCCTCATGGGATCGAACCACCCTCCAGACGACAGGAATGAAACCAGGACGACATTGACATTATTGATTTGGCTAACAGTGAGTCTATAAGTTTATACCGATTCTGACCTTACAAATCACTGTCGAACTCGGTTTTTTCGTAATTAGAATCAATATGAAACCCCCTCTACCATGTTAGCCAATTCGAACGTTTGACGAACGTAGCCATGTTATGAATAATTATCACATCACCGTGATTCATATAAATCATTCGAGCTACAAATGTCCTTTAATATCTAATTCACTCTACCTCTGAATTGATATATTTTCATATATGTACCGAAGGGAAATTTTTTAGTTGATAATAATAATTTAAAGGTATTAGCCACGAAGGAAAGATAAACAACGGACTTTTAGCAAGATCTTTCGACTCGACGTCCTTTACTTAGCTAAAGGACGTCGAGCCGAAAGATCTTGCAGAAACTCCGTTGTTCATCTTTCCTTTGTGGCTTATACCTTTAATTATGGACTTATCACGTTCCAAACTTTCGTAATTCAGTTATACATATACATATACATGCATGCACACACACACACACACACACACACACACACACACACACACATATATATATATATATATATATATATATATATATATATATATATATATATAACTTGATCACGAAGTATACAAAACGTGATGCTATGTATAAATAAAGGTTTTTTTGCCACGAAGGAAAAAAAATGAAAAAGCGAGTTAGCCGAGTAAAGGGTCCGAATAGGACCGAAAGTACTCGGCTAACTCGCTTTTTCATTTTTTTCCTTCGTGGCAAAAAACCTTTATATATATATATATATATATATTATATATATAATATATATATATATAACCCCACACACACACACACACACAAAGCTTTGGAACTGTCTAAACATCAACACTTGCATTCTTTCACAGGTCATCATATGGAAATTAAATCGTTTCAAATAAACTGAACTTACGGTCGCCTTAGCTGGATTTCTACATGTAGCGATCAAAATGTTTGGTGGATTGGTGGAATTAACAAGCTGCCGAACCATCTCCAGTCCAATACCCCGGTTACAGCCGGTAATGAGAATACTTCGAGCCAACATGTCTACAAACGTTAAGCACGAGTCTGCACGACCCAACTGCAATGCAGTTGTACAAAAGAAATAAGTTGCCACTAGACAACGGTGCCAAAATATGCACAACCACCGACTGGCTGATCCATACTAATACCACTTGTGAATAGAATTGTGATATCGCGGTCGCGGTCTGGCATCCTTGCCGTAAAGCCAGCAGTTGCTGTCATCTTTCGGAAGACCAAGAATTGCGAAAATATACGATGAAAAACGATAGTTTAATCAATGTCAATGCTTTACATTGAAATGGGAAGTTTTAGTTTTATTACATTGCATTACATGAAAGCATGTTGCAACCAAATGCAAACATCACTTAAATATCACGTCCGACATCTGCTTATGTATACATTATCGATTATCTAAGATATCTTAGCTAGTTCCTCTAGTCTGAGATGTATGTAGCATGCAATTTAGACCATAAACGTATCTATTTTAATCGAACCAAATTAGGTTAGTGTATCGTTTGTCACATTTAAAATCATAAAAGAAATTCTTTTTACTCTTCCGTTTGGCAGCGCATGACGATTTTTTTTCTCTCCTGTGTACGTCAACTTTAACTTGATTATGACACTCTATGAAATTTTGTCAATTTACTCTGTATATATTGAAGATAAAAAAAATAGTTAAGTGGTTTAAAGAGGAATATCTTTAAAATATAAAGACAAAATTTTCGTAGATAAATTGCACAGTGGATTAAACAGGTAACAGTACATACCTTACTCATTTCGTCTAAAAAAATAAAGAGAGAGGTTGCTAGTGTTTTATGCTATAAATAAATAGATTAAATTAAGTATAACTAAAGAAAAAATTACTGAAAATCGTAATGTTTTTTATTTTATTCTAAAACTGTAAAGTGTAATAATCTTCTATTTATGACATTCCATGGCCAGCTGATAAGTGACAACAGAGAACACGTGTGGTGGATAAAATGGTGACCTTCTATTATCGATAGCACATACATCAAGGACGAGTGTGTTACTCTAGATAAACTTTGGTAACAATGACGGATGAAACTCTGGAAGCAAATGCTTTTTATAAGCATTTGAAGGTAAGCCCACAATTTCTTTTCATACCTAGCCTACTTCTCCGTTGTTGTTTTGATTTGACCAGTTAGGTAGCTACCTAGGCTAACCTTCAGCTACTACCTACCTAGTACCTAGGCTAGGTAATAGGCTAGTTACTACCTAGTAGCTTAGTATAGTAAATATTACCTACTACTAGCCTATATCTCCGCGT
This sequence comes from Macrobrachium nipponense, assembly GCF_015104395.2. Taxonomy (NCBI): domain Eukaryota; kingdom Metazoa; phylum Arthropoda; class Malacostraca; order Decapoda; family Palaemonidae; genus Macrobrachium; species Macrobrachium nipponense. The sequence goes on from NC_087201.1 coordinate 124,235,749, forward strand.
ATCAGTGCCTTTTTGTGTTAAGTTTTTACCCAGCTTAGTTTAGTCTGTAGTAGATGGAGGTTTAGCTTTCAGAATGTATTCTTTTCCCAGCCCTAACCCAGAAAAAAAGCTGCTTTTGATCAAATCTATAGGGTAAACAACCGCGTGGACTGGCCAACTCACCAACTACCGCTGTTCGGCCACCCTCCGAAAAAGTACTTTTAACATGACCTGACACTGGAGATGGTCATCAGTCACGAGTTGTGGGTGGTGAGAGAAGGAGCTCAAGACTTCTATTCTCCTTTCGAAGTAAGTATTTTCTCCAAAGTTAGAAATTAACGCCATATTTTAAGATTTAAACAGAAGGTAATGAAAAGGGTGGCCAACACAGTGCCCACAACCCCAAAACACTTTCAAAGTTTTTACTTACAACTCCAAATATTTAGAAGATTGACTCCATCTCGATGTTTGCGGAGTCGTTTGTGTCAACAAACTTCCCATTTCCTGTGCTAAATCCGCACACCACTTGTACCCATAGACGCTGGGGCACTTTCATCACAACAATCGTAAACATGTCCCCTTACCAGGACGTTTTTAAGGAAACTACGGTTTTGGTAGAAGACGATGACAAAGCGTGCACTAGATAATCATTTAAATAAATAGTGAAACATCAATATTTTACATATTTATGATGATTAATTTGAAAATATTTGTTATTTAAAAAGTAACTCGATTCTTAACTCAAATTTAAGTAATTATATTTCGGAATTAGACAGTTTTTTCAAGTCCTGTATTATGACGTCACGACATCTTGACTTTCGTACCAATAGTAAATGAATTGCTATACTCAACTTTCTTGCAGAACAATTTACCAGTTATTCATGCAGATTGTTATCAGCTATTCATGTAATTGTCAAGATCGTAATGCGCAAATCACATATCTTTATTATTTACTTTTTGGATATATGAAGATGTTTTACTGCCGGATTACCACTGTAGTGTGACGCAATCGCTTTTGCTCCCTGGGCCTCTTGTCTGTTTTCGCACCATAAGAAATTAATGGGGCCGAATTTGCAATGACCAGAAAGTCGTTAAAAGAGGAAAGTTAGCATTGAGGAGCATATGTTTTGATTGAGAAAAATACAAATTTATACAATATCTAGCTTGTAAAGAATACTTGATTACAAAAAACTTGATTGACAACTAAGCAGCATACCTACTATGTTTTTCAGAGACAGTGCAAGCATGTGTTTTGGCAATATTTCTGTAACGAACACTCGTATCGGAACGAGATTTTGCTATAGTGTATTACACCCAGTGCCGTAATTTATAAGGCTATCGTGAATCACTAATCTCAATAAATAATGACACTTGTCCTTTTATCAAGAGACAAAAACTCCATTATCCAGAAATGGATACGAACACAGCAGTAAAAAGCTCCACCTATCCTCTCCCCCCACCTCCACCTCCACCCCTGTCCTTCTTTCTTCCTTCACCTTCCCTTCTCTCTCTCTCTCTAAGTTGCTTCAGTTTAAACTTATTTTCTATGATTTTTTGTCTATCTAATAATAGTTTACATTGGTGGATATATCTAACGATTCACTTGGTAGTTACCTGCCTATTGACTGATATATTTATACACTGATTCACTCATCTCTCTCTCTCTCTCTCTCTCTCTCTCTGTGGTAGTGGTGCCTACTGTGAATGGTTATTAGAGTGAGAGATATCTGAATGTAAGGTGGAGCAGTAAAACGATAGACACTATGATTTATGGTAAAGCGACTATTATACTTGTGGTGGGTTACCTTCTTCGTAATCCTCATGTGGACTCAGGGTATCAGCAATATACCTAGTACTTGTATTACGAAGGTGAAGAAGATATGGCCACCACAGAACTTAACTGTCGGCACAGTTGCAGAAATTCGTTGTCAGGCAACTTTTCAACTTTTTAGCCATGAAAAAGTCGCCAATTGCCTTCAGATTGGTTTGAATAGGTAACCGGTTATAGTTACTTTGTGTTACAAATAAAATTTGAGCCTTTCTACCCGGCATTCATTAGAGTTAAACCCTTGATTATAGTGATGCACATATAACAGTCGCTTTACCATAAATTATAGTGTCTATCGTTTTACTGCTCCGCCATACATTCACATATCTCTCACTCACTCTAATAACCATTTACAGGTAGGTACCACTACCAGAGAGAGAGAGAGAGAGAGAGAGAGAGAGAGAGAGAGAGAGAGAGATGAGAGCGGATCAATGCATAAATAAATCAGTCCACTGGCATCTAACAACCAACTGGATCATTAGATATATACAGCAATGTATATTATTAGATAAATAGATAGATAGAAAAATTATACAAAATAAGTTTAAACTGAAACAACTTTCAGAGAGAGAGAAGGGAAGTTGAGGGAGGGAAGAAGGACAGGGGTGGCAGTGGAGGGGGGGGGGGGAGAAGGTAGGCAGAGCTTTTTACTGTTGTGTTCATATCCATTTATGGCTAATGGAGTTTTTGCCTCTTGGTACAGGGACAAGTGTCTTTATTCTTTAC
>NC_087201.1:124243281-124262443 GCF_015104395.2 Macrobrachium nipponense
TGGGTTGTTTGTATCCCACAACAGAGTGTTTTAGAAGGAGTGGAACTTTCAGCACCATTGATAGGTAAGTAACCTTTAGAGAGGGATATACTTTCACTAATGATTTCCTCGTGTCTGGATTACTTTTAGCTTTAAATTTTGTGAGATATTTTTGTTTCAGTCACAATACAAACCTATGTCTTTTATATGAATATGTGACAGGTAAGTACTGTAACCAGTGATTGCATGAAATCACTGACATTTTAAGGAAGTTCTTGTAATTGCTGTTTCATTTGGGGGCTCCATGCAATCTCTGAAATCCTTAGAGATTTCATGAAATCACTTCTATGAAACAGAGGGCATTCACATTTTTACTGATACAGAACGTATTTAGTTTTATACTGGGAAAGTATTGTATTCATCACTTTCACTTATTCAGACATCTATGTTAAATTGAAACTGAAGTAAAGCTTGAAAAGTTAACTTTATTAAGACACCATGTCAAATTGACTCAAATAAAACAATTAAAAAGGAAGTACAATCACAGCATGAGAACAAAGTCATCCAATTCATTTCTTTGCACATTTACAATTAACAAGGAAATCTGAAGTGCATTTCAACTTGGCTTTGAAAAATATACACCTGTTGTCTGGCACTGCTGTCACACTTATTGAAACCCTGTCTTCCTGGAGCTGACTGGACAAACACACAGTTTGTTTCAAGTTAGTATTTCTTCTGTTAAAAGATGCTGATGACATGAATCTATTTTATTTCTTGATATCTGTCTGCATAAAGTCCCAGCCTTGACAGCAATCCTTTATAAATCCTTGCCAAGATCTCATGCAGAGATAAAACCAAGAATATTATGTGGGGGCTCCCATACTGCTCTTGACATCTTGAATAGGCATAGGTATATTGTCTTCCAGTTTGCCCTAATTCTGGTTAAGATGACAGTTTTACCATTCTGTATGACTGCTACACTTGTCTAGCATATGCTATTCTATGACATCACTTTATCTGTTCAATATGGACATATGCACTCTCTTCAACAAAGCCTGGTAAGTCTGTGACAAATAGCTATTAGATGTAGCAAAATCAGTTACAATTTCACCCTTGGAAGTTGCATCATGTGAAGAACGCATTCTATGGGAGTATTCTTTATGTCATTAAATGGCACATCTGTCACAGCAAAAGATTCATTCACATCACAAGACTTAATAGATATGGCAACCATCTCAATCCATGGCAGATTGTTTTCAATGGCAGCCCAGACATTAGGTAATTTCACTCTTTATTCTGGCAAGGATGATAAAAGTGAGGCCAACTAGAGTTTCTCAGCCAAATAACCCATAGTACTAGTGAGAATACAATTTCCAAATGATGAGCTGAGATCTGAAATTGCACGAATTTGATGTCTGAAGTCCAGTCTTGATAAAGTATTGTTGTTTACTAACCACACTATCAGGATGTTTTTAAGGGCCCCAGTAGTTGGTTCCAATGAGCCTTGATTGAGAATGATGTAGTTTATCATAAACATTGATGAAATCTGGCTAAATACATTACAGGTTGATGATCACAAGTAATATAAATACCAAGCCATTGCTGCTTTTAAGTATGGCTGTGGCATCAAAGTGGATGGAAAGGTCCAAGAGTTGCATTACTCATTTGTCAGAGGCTGGAGTACATGAAATTTGTTAAAGTGATCCCGATATACCATGATCCATTTGAATTTTTAAAGTGTCATTACCTGCATAGCAAATAAGTCTTGATGACCTTTCAAAGTTAGAGCCTTGCAGAATAATGGCCTGAAAGCCATGCCTTTAGCCATGGGCTGTTGCTCATTTTTTGGCATTCTCCACATAGATTTGAAAAGCTCAAAGGGAATGGTTGTAACATTGCTGGAACTTTTTGCATATGGTTTCTCCCACCATTCTTAATTAAAATGTATACTACGTACGAACATGTTTAATGACATCCAATGTATCTTCAATTGTTCTGAGGTACAGTGGAGATTTTGTGCGGCTGCTGCACTATTTTTATTAATTTCTAAAAATTGTCACACAGAAGGAAATCATATCTGACCCATAAGTAGTAGTCATTCCTTCTCTTCTTATGGACACAAGCAGCTGATTGACTTGGTACCTGAGTGAATTTTTCTTCTAAACTAATGAGAGAGGCTAATACTGGACTGACCACTCTCATTCCTCTAATCTTCCAATGCAGCTTACACTCTGATTCATTAACTGTCAATGGTCAGTATCAGTAAATTAGTGGGTTAAAAGCACTAACAATTTGGGGATTTTATAAAATCTCTTGGAATTCTAGTGATTATGGAAAATACCTAAGTTAAAAAGTCTTTACTTGAACTTGCAGAAATTTTCACTGGTTAAACTACTTCCTTTTAACAGATATGTATATTTTTGGAGAAAGCCGATTTAACGCTTAGAGTACATTTTAAAGAATATTCTTAGTCCGTAGTATATACTGTATCATACATGCAAACATGGACAAACGATAGAACATTGAACTGCATTGGGTTAATCGGGCATGAACTGCGCATTGGTATTCTGCGCATACAGGTAGTCCCCAGTTATCGGCAGACTGTTAATGGTGATCCAGTTTTACAGTGCTTGTCTACCGCCATAAAATTGGCTATGGTGCCATAACGTACTGAGTTTCAGTTATTGCCTTTTAGTTATGGCGTCATAACATACCTAATAGAGGCACCATTATTGACGCCCATAAATTGCTGAGTTTCAGTTCATGGTGGTTTGGCTCATCAGTACCCCACCAATAACCAGGGATTGCCTATAATGTACATTTCATGAAATGTTTAGTTTTAAGATGATTTCTAAATATGATACCTACCTATATAAAGGCCATCCCTGGTTATCGGTGGGGGTTCCGTTGTCGGCGGGGTGTTGATAAACAAAAACTGCCATTAACCGAAATTCAGCGATTTATGACGCTTATGGCTTTTATAACCAGTTAATGGCGCCCCTACTAGGTATGTTATGGCGCTAGGCACTAGAAATGATCCTATAGTTAAGACCTCAGGTTTGTAGCTATGAAAAATACAAATTGTCTTAGAAAATTTGTCATATTTCCCACAAATAATGGGTAGATATGGTCTAGAGAGAAATCAGTGAGTCCACAAATTAGGAGAATGTGAATTTGCGCGGCCCATTGTACTCCCCACAGAATGGACTCTTTCTCCCCAGGTGTGCGAGAATCTGTGGAAACTGTGGGGTAGACCTTAGGTAGACCTTTTTGGAATGTCAGAATCGGAGACTTCCAATTTATTGTTCACCAGTCCCGGATCCTCTGGCTTGGGAAATGGATGCCATGCTACAGGACTGGTCAAACATGGATCTGTACACTTTCCCACCTTTCTGCATGATAAGAGAGGTGATAAACAAAGTCAGGAACTACAACAATGTTACAATGACCCTGGTAACCCCATTCTGACCACGACAAGAATGGCTCCCAGTTCTACTGTTGCTACCGACAGACAAACAACCCCACTTCAATCGATACTAACGATATTTCACTTTGGCCTTGACTTTCAGGAGCATCGTCAGAAGCTGTCACTAAATGCAGATCTTCGTCTGACAGAGTCTATCAGGCCAAGTGGGCAATCTTCAGGGATTGGTTTAGAAGACATGATGTCTTGTTGTCTTCAACTTCTTTTAGTAATATAGCAGACTTTTTATTGTATCTTAGGAAGTCTAGAGGCCTTTTGTCATCAACTATCAGAGGATACAGAGCAATGTTTAGTTATGTATTCTGTCATGGGGGTTAGACTTTTGTACTGACCAGGACATCTCAGACCTCATAAGGTCTCTCAATATCACAAGTCCAAAGGCTCAGAAATGGTCTCTTAGAATCTAGATGGGGTTCTTAAATGGCTGTTGGGATCCAAATTTGAACCCCTTAGATCCACATCTCTTAGACATCTAACAAGAAAACCTTTTTCTTGGTTGTGCTAGTGACACAAAAAGGGTAAATGAGATATACACCCTTGACAAGAAAGTAGGCTTTTCACAGGCAGATCCAGTGTGTTCCCTTGCATTGGGTTTTCTAGTAAAAAATGAAGACCCTAACAAACTTTGGTCTTGTTCCTTTGTCATCAAAAGTTTAATGGAAGTCTTAAACCCACAAGAAGAGGAGAGGACACTGTGCCGACTGAGACACTAAGGTACTATCGAGACAAGACAAAAAGATTAGGGGGCCCTCTACTCATTTGTGGTGCTCGGTTAAGAATCCGTCATGGGCCATGTCTAAGAATAGCTTGGATTTTTCCCAAAGGATCTAATCAAGGAAGCACATACACAGGTGGGAGAGGGCCTTAATTTAGTAAGAGCTAAAGCTCACAAAATCAGATCGGAAGCCACATCATTGCCTTTTAGCCATAATTTGTCTATTTCATCCATTTTGCAGGCTACTTAATGGAACTGTCAGTTGTTCTTTTCGACACATTATTTGAAAGATGTGGAAGGGATTTTAAGTGCGGTGCATTAGGGCTGTTATCGGGGGCTGGCAGGGTGTTAAGGAGGCAGTATAGGAAGATTTTCTTCCTATACTTGATATCAGGTGTTGTGTTTAAGGGGAGTCGGGGGGCACTTAGTACTTGGAGCACCCTCCAGTTCTTAATTTTATGGTTGGGTTTGGTAATTTTTTATATATTTGTTGGTGTAGGTGTTTATTGTTATATAATCTTGCCCTTATTTAGTTGGTTACATGCCCAGGGCAGAGGCAACTGACTGCCTATACGCTTAGTAGTCACCAGTTTCATACTTTTATACAAAGCTTTACTGTTGTAGAGGTGAGTCTGGCCAATTATCCACACCCTACATGGATAAGATGAGCACTGACCAGAGGCAGTATCTTCCTGTAGCAGCTCTCTTATCAAGTGAGGAACAACAAGCACTGATTCAATATATTTATTTTCTGTTTCTCTGTGCATTAGTATTTATAATGTGGGAGGTAGAACTAACCGTATCCCACCTCCGGGTCAATTTAGGATTCAGCAATGTAATTATGTGGTAAGTTACATATACTATGTAAAAATGACAATTTTATGATAAAATGTTTTATATATATACTTATCAAGTAATCACGAATCAGAGCCCTACCACCTCCCTGCATATGGGATTGGGCAGAAACAATTGACTACTTGCTGAAGGTGTTCCTCTTTTACTCTGTAAGTGGACAGGGTGATACCTGCACAGACAATGTAACTAGCGATACCATGATTATCAAATTTGAAGCTACCAGCATGAAACTAAGCAATGTAATTACTTGGTAAGTATATATATAAAATATTTTTTATCATAAAAATGTCATTTCTGGGCTCAGCTCGTGTCGCTGCGCGAAATATCCTTTAATCTATTATTTCTAGGGTAAATGTACTAACACATACCAGAGAATAAATAAATAAAGAAAAAGGTCAGTACAACTGACTCGCTCACCCTCCAAGAGGGTGTCGGTATGAACACTATGGCGAGTGAGACCACTACCACGAGCCGATTGCCAATAGAAATCTCCCACTACAAAATCCCCACAAGAGGAGAGCCGACCCACAGAGTGGGCAGCAACTACTACTACTCCATCCCATGCTGCCGACTGCTGCGCCTCTGGTGGCCATCCTTTTCAGTTAGCGCACACTGTATACACGTGCCCCTTTTTACTCTGTGTTATTTGTGCCCTTAATTTTGGATTTATTTATCATGGAGCGTGCAGCCATCGCAGCAGCTAAGTTAAGTACTCAATGTTTATTGCTATTTGGTTTTTTCCGTCCCTGAGCCCGTATTTGCCGTTTTTTAGGTATAAAATACAAACTCTGGTCGGAAGCATGGCAGCATGGTTCTGCCTCGTGGCGGGTTCGTTCTTGGTCTCCCATACCCAGAAACATTCCCTTACTTTAGTACGCTCTATTTTTATCATCCTATTTGTTTTTAGGGTACAGTCTACACGGTTTATGTCATGCATGCATGTCTTTTTACCTTATGTAGGCTCCTTCTATCCAGACCCTAGCCACGGCTCTTAGTATCGGCCCCGGCTAGCTTTGAGTGGTAGACTTTCCCTTGGGTTAGTCGTACACTCCTGGATTTTTTCTCCTACTACTTTTGTTTTCTTCTCTTTGCAATGATTTATCTTTTATTTTAATTATGGTTTTTATGTTAATGTAGGAGTCCTGGCTTCCACTTAGCCTAGGGTTATGGCCCATAGGGCCCATATGCTACCGCTCTTCAGTTCGGTTGCTTCCCGATAGCATCTCTCTGATCAGCCGTTGTGTTTTTCTAGGCCTTGTTGTTTCATTGTTTTGTTGTTACCGCCCCGTGGTCACTACGTGATCACGGAGCAGCCAGACGCCTGTCCAGTCATCTTCCCCCCTCCCGCTCTTCCATAGAGTCGGGGGGAGGGTTGGTCTGCCCACGCTCGCTCCGCATACCCGAGCCTGCCTCCCTCTCCCCCCAGGCGGAGGGAGTAGAGGGACGGGACAGACCCAGACTGGACTCGACCTCTCCAGCTTCTCGGTCCGGCCGGATGGTAAGGGTGGGGGACTGGCCTTTCCCCCCTCCGTCGCTCTCTCCGGTCGCTCCAGTTGCTAGGGCGCGAGTCTGTGTGCCCTCTCGCCCTTTCCCACCTTACTGGGGCTCCTTTTCTACCGGAGCCCCGGCATCCAAGTGGAAAGGTGCTAGTCCACCCCGCAGGGTGGACCGAGGCATACAGTTGGTCTCTACTAACCCCTCCGTCGCGCTGAGTCGCGACACGCTCCGCCACGCACTGGACTTAGTCCGGTACGTTCGAATTTTATAGGTTTAAGATTCTGTTATGTTAAACTAGTAAGTTTATCTTAAGCTACCTTAAACCATCCCCCTCCCTTATCTGCCTCACCGGATCTCTCCGGGGTTATAGCCTATTCAGGCGTTAAGGGAGGGGTTATGCCCAAAATTTTTCCGAGCTCCGGCATGCAACGGAGTTCTTCTGTCTTTAGCCTGTAAGTGATAGCCTTTAAGATACTCATGTGTCTTTTCACTTACAGACCACCAACTGTGAGCATCCGGGATGCGCCGCCACACTTCAAGATCCCTGTGGACATGAAGTTTGCCGGTCCCATGCTCCATGCGCGACTCCGCACGGGGACCTCCAGGTCTGGTATCACGAGACATGCACCATCTGTTATGATCTGGTGAGCCAGCTTTTAGACGGGGTAAGTATTCCAACTCCGTTAGCCAGTCCCCAATTTGTTATAGTTCTTAAGTTTTCTAAATTCAATCTTTCTTAAACTTAAGATAAAAATACAAGGGGGTTTTTTGCATCCCCTATAATTTTAAGTTAAGCTTTTATTTAGTTTTAGTTTTAAGTTTAATCTTAAAATCTAATAAATACCCTCTCTCCAGCTCCGGCTGTGAAGGATACGCACTGCAACCCTGCGGGCCTGGGTCGGCGGTTTTGGGAAGAACGCCGCCAAGGGTATGCCCTACATTCTTGAGAAGAGGTTGGCGGTACTGCTGATTCCCTTTCGGAGGCAAGTCAACGGGCTACGTCGACCCAGCAGAGGCGGCCCCAACTATCGCTTTCATTCAACAACAGCTCGCTGCCTCGTTGACGGATCCAGGCCAGGACATCTCCTCGGAAGTCGCGACATTGGATCTTAATATCGAACCCATGGTAGGTGTAGACGACCTGTTGGTCGAGGTAGGTAACGTTGGACGCCCAAGGGATGCCACTTGGGTGCCACTGGATCTTCTACCCCCCTGCAACCTCTCCATCCTTCCAAGGCTTTACAGGTACAGAATTGGTTTATACTTCTCCTGATGCTTCCGCTTAGACCCAAGGTCAAAGGTCAAGCAGTAAAAACCTTGAATAAGACGTCGTCGTCTCTAAAAAGACGGCGTCGGCGTCATCTTCATCTTGTAAGTCTCCGGCTAGAAATCCCGGAGCAGAGAGGTCTAAAGCTTCTGGGTCCGGCTCTAAATCCTCTAGGAGTAGATCCTCCAGGGAGAGATCACACACTCCAGCGGAGTCAACAGTTCCACTACCTTTGGTTCCGTTCAGAGCCACCCGTCCACCTCCGCAGCAGCTCCGGCTTTGGATTCCAATGCTGGTCTATTGCAACAAGTGGGCGATCTGGTTGGTTCTCTGAAAACCAGTATGGAACAGATGATCTCCCGGTTGTCTGATAGGATCAACTCTCAGGACAACATTATAGCCGGACTGAGCCAAGCTCCACTAGCTTCTCCCCCACCTTTCAGCACAGGGGGAGCGCAATTGCCTCCGTATGACTCTCTACCTCCGTTCTTCTCTATGAACAAATCCTTGGAGCAGTAGCGTCATACGCCCCCTTCCAAGACGGGCTTATCTCTATCCCGGAATGTGGAACTCGGAGGATTGAAGACTTCGAGTTCTACCCGGAAGACCTTCAGCCTCCGTTCATCGGCTACGCCAGGCTCACCGCCTCGGCCATGACTCGAGACGATAAGGTACCGAAAGAGACAGTCCTCTATTCACGAGACCAGGCTCAGAGAGAATGGCTCAGGTGTCTAGAGGACATGGACTGTTCCAACACGAAGATACAACCATTTAAGAGTCCTTTTACGATCTTTACAATGGAAGAGAGTACCCCGCTCCCTTTCTTGACAAAGATCGCTACGACCACCATTCCAGCAGCCCAGAAGGGGGATTCGATGCCTCAGCTGAAAGAAGCGGACCCTACGTCTCCTTTACTTCCCTCAGCCGGTGAGTTGTGGGAAGATCTGCCCAACACCTTTTCGCGGGCAAACTCAAACCAGACTGTGCTATGGAGCAGTTTGGTGAGAAGCTGCCTAGGCTTCCAGATAGCCTCATTCAGGCAGAATTTGATGCCAAATCTAGGGTTAGCCGGAGGTCTATCAATACCATGGCCATGACCGAGGTGGCTACCATTTCCTATGGTTCTGAGCCACTTTTTAAGCTTCTCACCAAGTCTCTGACTCAAACGGTGCAGTCTGATATGTTTGAGTTCGCCACGGCTAGAACAAACTGTAGAAAACATGTCCTCCAAGAAGCAACGATTCGGCATGAACCGAATAAGTTGCTTACATCGAACATCTGGGGAGCAGACCTCTTCCCAGAGGCGATGGTGAAGGAGGTCCAGGCAGAGGCTACGAGACTAAACCAAAGCCTTAAAGATCGTTGGGGTCTTACGGCCAAGAGACGCCAAGATCAAGTGGTCAAGGGTAAGGCTCAAAGGAAACCCAGACGTTTCCAGCCTTACCAGAAGAAACAGCCACGCTTTACTCAGCCGGTTCCAGCTGTCCCGTTGGTGCAAGCAGCCCAACCTTCTACCTCCAAGGCTCAGTCGCAGCCAAATTATTTTGTCATTTTCCCCCCAGCCTCAACCCTCCACCTCTTACGCTCTCTCTCCAGCCTTCAATCAAGTCTTCGAGGGTCAGGCTTCCCAGAAGTATGACCGCTCGGGTAAGGGAGGCAGAGGTAAGCGATCCTTTCGTGGGAGAGGATCGGGAGGGTCCTTTAATAGAGGAAAAGCATTTCAGGGAGAGGCGAGGAGGCTACCACATCAATGAGGACTTTCAGGTAGGAGGGAGGCTGTTTCACTTCCGCCACCGGTGGAATTTCAGCAAGTGGCGCAGAGCATTGTGTCAAAAGGCCTGGGGTTGGAGTTGGGTAGCGGGACCCGCCCCCATCCAGACCTTTCCGCAACTTCCATCCAAAGAATTGACAGAGTATGCGGAGGACCTCCCTTCAGAAAGGAGCTATAGCGAGAGTCAACAGATTAAAAATTTCAAGGACGCTTGTTTCAGCGTTCCAAAAGAAAGGCTCACAAAAAAGAACAAAAGAAGGGTAATCTTAGACTTGTCCCGCTTAAAAACTTAGCCATTCGCTGCGACAAGTTCAAGATGCTCACGATCTCGCAGGTACGGACCTTACTTCCCCGTGGGGCCGTCACCACCTCTATCGATCTTACAGACGCTTACTATCATATCCCTATTGCAAGACACTTCCGTCCGTATCTGGGCTTCAAGATAGGAGACCAGACATTCTCCTTCAAGGTAGTTCCTTTCGGGCTCAACGTAGCACCCAGGGTGTTCACGAAGTTGGCGGAAGTAGTAGTTCAACAACTAAGATCGCAAGGGGTTATGGTAGTAGTGTATCTCGACGATTGGTTGATCTGGGCTCCAACAGTCGAGGAATGCCACATAGCAACACTGAAAGTGATTCAGTTCCTGGAATATCTAGGCTTCAAGATAAACAGGACCAAGTCAAGACTCACTCCAGAGTCAAACTTTCAGTGGCTGGGCATCCAATGGAATCTATCCTCCCATACTCTGTCGATTCCATCAGCCAAGAGGAAAGAAATAGCGAAGTCAGTAAAGCAATTTCTGAGTCACAAAACTTGCGTCAAGAAGAACTCAGGAAAGGATCCTGGGTTCACTCCAGTTTGCATCAGTGACAAACATCTTGATGAAAGCCAAACTGAAAGACCTAACCAGAATCTGGCGCTCACGAGCAAACGTCAGGTCCAGGGACAAATTATCCTTAGTCCCTCAGATTCTACGGAATCGACTTCGCCCGTGGGCGAAAGTCAAGAACTTATCGATATCATTGCCCCTTCAGTTTCCTCCTCCGGGGATTACCATCCACACGGACGCTTCATTAAGCAGTTGGGGAGGATATTCCCAGTTCAAGAAAGTTCAGGGAACTTGGTCACCTCAGTTCCGTCAGTTCCATATAAACGTACTGGAAGCAATGGCAGTGTTCTTGACTCTAAAAAGGTTACGTCCGCCAAAGTACTCCCACATAAAGCTAGTCTTGGACAGCGCAGTGGGTAGTACATTGTATAAAACAGGAGGCTCCAAATCACGTCATCTAAATCATGGTTCATGGTAGCCATCTTCTCCCTTGGTCGGTACAAGTTCAGTTGGCACCTCTCCTCCACCCATATAGCTGGAGTGAGAAACGTCATAGCAGATGCTCTATCCCGATCAGTACCTCTAGAGTCGGAATGGTCACTGGACAACAGTTCGTTCCAATGGATTCTTCAGAGAGTTCCAGGCCTACAAGTGGATCTCTTCGCATCCCAAGCGAACCACAAACTCCCATGTTATGTGGCCCCCAACCTGGACCCTTCTGCCTATGCCACGGACGCCCTGGGCCCTAGACTGGAACAACTGGGAGAAGATTTATGTCTTTCCTCCAGTGAATCTTCTCATGAAGGTACTGAACAAACTCAGGACATTCAAGGGTCAAGTGGCTCTAGTAGCCCCAGACTGGCCGAAGAGCAATTGGTACCCTCTAATTCTGGAAACTGGTCTTCGCCCTCTTCGGATTCCCAGTCCAGGCTCTCCAGTCAGTGCAAACGAAGACTGTCTTCGCTTCCTCAGGAATTCTAAAAACCCTAACTTTATGGATTTCATGAAGTTTGCAGCGAAAAAGGGATGCGAATATTGACCCTCTCAAAACATTCTCTTCTTGGGACTCCGATAAAAGAGATTCAACTTTAAGACAGTATGATGCTGCTGTCAAAAAGTTAGCAACTTCCTGAGAGAATCAGATATTAGAATCATGACAATCAATTCAGCTATATCCTTTTTCAGATCTTTATTTGAAAAAAGGCTTAGCAGCTAGCACCATTACGACAAACAAGTCAGCCTTGAAAAGATTTTTCAATTTGGTTTCAACATAGACTTGACAGACTCCTACTTCTCGTCTATTCCCAAGGCTTGTGCTAGACTTACGACCTTCTGTAAGGCCTACGTCAGTATCATGGTTCTTAAATGATGTTCTAAAGCTGGCTTCAGAAACTGATAATGACACATGTTCATTTATAATGCTCTTAAGAAAAACTCTATTTTGTTAAGCTTGGCCTCAGGAGCTAGAATTTCAGAACTGTCGGCATTATCCAGAGACCCGGATCATACTTCAATTTCTTCCCACAGGGGAAGTGCTACTTTCTCCGGAACGTAGTTTTATAGCAAAGAATGAAGATCCTTTGATGAGTGGGACACCATGGAAGGTAGTACCCCCTTCACAACCCGAAATATCTCTTTGCCCAGTATCGACCTTACGAGCCTTTCTGTCTAGGACCTCCTCATCCTCATCGGGTCCTCTCTTTAAGAGAGAAAAAAGGTGGTACTTTATCTATTAAAGGCATCAGGCAGCAGATCCTGTACTTTATTAAACAAGCCAATCCTGACTCTTTTCCAAAAGCACATGATGTCAGGGCAGTAGCCACCTCAATTAACTATTTCCAACATATGAACTTCGATGAGTTGAAAAAATATACTGGATGGAAATCGCCGACAGTATTTAAACGTCATTACTTAAAGTCCTTGGAAGCTCTGAAATTTTCAGCAGTTGCGGCGGGTAACATAGTTTCCCCCGACTCTGCTAATCTTTAGTAGAAGATCCAGTCCTCCTTTCTACCTGTCTCACCCAACAGTTGTCTATGCCTGCCTTGTTCATCTACGGTTACCTTGTGTCTTTAGCTTGCTTTTAATGATGATATGGTGGGTGTCCCTTATTTTTTTGCTAGGGACACTCACAATCGATTGTATATATTGATCTCTTTGATGTGATCCCTTATTTTTATGCTAGGGGATACATCTTATTTACAATGGTTACGGGTTTTGTATATTAAGTCATATACATTCCTTCATATATTATTATTATTGAAGTTTGTTCTGTTCAAGTTATTGTCATAATTGCTTTAGAGTTCTTGGTACATATCGATACACAGATACTACTTTTAAACATATATTCCATGTAAGCCCTGTATATATGCAAATTACGTTAATTTAAGAAATATTATTAGCATTAAGTTTAATTTAAGCAATATTTCTAATTTTGTATCATTGTGTATATGTATCTTTATTAGCAATTATATTCTTTTCTTTTATTTTATCTTTTATTTGAGACCTCTTTTTGTTTTGTTGAATTTTCTTTACAATCTTGTGCTATTTCTCTGGTACGATTTCGCGCAGCGACACGAGCTGAGCCCAGAAAAGGGATTTTGACGTAAGGAAAAGTCTATTTCTGGGCGATTGGCTCGTGTCGCCAGCGAAATCCCGCCCTACCCATCCCATCGCTCAAGATTGTCTGCTAACTTCAGGATGGCCACCAGAGGCGCAG
Source organism: Macrobrachium nipponense (assembly GCF_015104395.2). Classification (NCBI taxonomy): domain Eukaryota; kingdom Metazoa; phylum Arthropoda; class Malacostraca; order Decapoda; family Palaemonidae; genus Macrobrachium; species Macrobrachium nipponense. The sequence continues at coordinate 124,256,398 of NC_087201.1, forward strand.
CAGTCGGCAGCATGGGATGGAGTAGTAGTAGTTGCTGCCCACTCTGTGGGTCGGCTCTCCTCTTGTGGGGATTTTGTAGTGGGAGATTTCTATTGGCAATCGGCTCGTGGTAGTGGTCTCACTCGCCATAGTGTTCATACCGACACCCTCTTGGAGGGTGAGCGAGTCAGTTGTACTGACCTTTTTCTTTATTTATTTATTCTCTGGTATGTGTTAGTACATTTACCCTAGAAATAATAGATTAAAGGATATTTCGCTGGCGACACGAGCCAATCGCCCAGAAATAGATTTTTCCTTACGTCAAAATCCCTTTTTCAGGGGGCAACAAGGAGTACTTGAGGGTGTAGAAGTTCTTATGTTTTCTGGCCTTTTATTTGTACAATAGTCTCCCAATTCTTTATCACTGAATTTATTTTAAGAATTTTAATTTAAGGTAGAGAACTTTTAGAATATAATTTTGGGGGACATTAGTGTACTATTATAAAAAATTTGAATATAATTTTGGGGGACATTAGTGTACTATTATAAAAAATGAGACCACTTCCCTCCTTTTTTTAGTCTGGTATCTTATTGATGACACATTTATTATGTACATATTTAAACATCTCAAAATGTTTAGAAAATAAGATAAAAATGGAAATTGCAAAGCCTTAAGATAAAATTTAAGATGTGATTACCAGGCTCCCTTTCCATTCCTTGTTGTATGTATACTATAAAAGTACAGTAATACTAAGGGAATCAGTGCCAATAAATGTTTTGGAAGGAGATTATCACCTGTCTTGGAAGTATATATGTAACCTATTTTACCCAACCAGGCATTTAATGGTTGAGCACATAAAAAAATAAAAATCTGTATGTTTTTATCTAATTCCGTTGGAAGTTTACATAACAGCAAAGTTTTTGAAATGATACATTGTATTTGTGATCTTTGGGAAATTAATACAGAATTTATTTTTTATATTCTATTTGCAGAGGCCCATGCCTTGAAGCAGCATGGATCAGAAGGGTAAGTGCTTTAATTATGTCTAATTTGAGCTCATATTGTTTAACTTTATTAAGTGCTATTGATACAGAATGTATTTTTCAGTCAGTTTGGAGACTTAAAGAGTTACACTTGGCTACATGAATTTTGGTATGCACAGCTTCTCCATTTGTTCTTGGCAATATAGTAGTTGCTTCATTCCCAAAGTAGAGAACAGTATGGGAAACGTAGTTGTAAGGGGTGCTTTTTCTGCGATGGAAGAAATACTATTTTTCAAAATGTCTTAAGAATTCCCAGTTAATTGAAACACTTGGTTAAACTTTCTTTTGAAGCAAGAAGTATAGTTAAAATATATTTATGATGTCTAAACCTTAATTGAAATTCTATGTTTACATGTGTGTGCACATCAGTATACGTACTCTCTTTACATAGATAAGACTGTACAGTGACTTTAATTTCCATTTCTTATTGATAGGCGATATGTTAGTGTACTGTGTGGGGACAGTATTGTGTATGAGATGTCAGGTGAAGAGCCAAGAGTTATTATCTACAATGAAGAGGAAGGATCTGAAGTTGTCGTCTTTAAAGCTACTGTGTTGAATGAGTACCTGGTTACATTTAAGGTTAGTAAGAGATGAATTTCATAGCCAAGTAAAAAATTATTTGTATGTTTAGTAGCATATGCCTGAGAGTACGTATATACAGTTTATTCTTTTATACTTTTTCTGATAATATTGTTCCTTCCTGAACATTTAGTAATGGTGGTTTAAAACTTAAGAATATAATAAGAGATGTGGCATACACATACTTATAAAATACATTATATATAATGGAGTGATGTATTAGGATGTGAGCCATATTTTCAGATAAATCCATGTTGGCCATTAGAAGTATTTATTTTCATGTATGTAGTAAGTATAATTTGTAGTGCTTTTGATACTGACAAATATGTTTTGTATCCTCTGCTCTGTGACCGAGAGTTTATACTTGAAACAGGAATAGATTTTGGATAGTACAGAATTCCTGAACTGTTATGGCAATGAAACTTTCAAAGTCCTTCTGTCATGCTGGTAAAAGTAATCATATGGGTAATTTTTCCCCTTTTTTGATTATCATTTAATACAGTTATTATTGTAAAGAAATAATAGATTTCTGGTTATGTGCTTTTCTGTTTAAAGGAGGAAACATCATCAGTTTGAGGTCCTTTGTTAATTTAATTTCTTAATGAACCTTCATGAAGATCTTCTTTCCAATGGATGGTCTGCTGTCTGTAAGCCTGGTGATTAGCCATGCAATTTTGATCATTGACTGAAACCTTTGTGTGTTTCAGACTTCCAGTAGTCTCACTCAACTTTTTTCAAGCCATTATTCCTTGAGTCTCTGAGTATTGTATAAGAACTTAGTTATGAATTGAGAAATCATACAAGTCACATTGCATTGAATACAATAGTGACTGGGTGATGATCTTAAATAACGGTTCTTCTCCGTAGATTAGAGCCGATACTTCCGTCATAACTAGAGAATTGAGGGACCTGCAAAGTCTCATCCTGGCGTCATATTCAGTTTGAATGAGGCCTTCAGATAGCCTGGGTAACCTCTCACTGAACAGCATGATGGCGCAGTCCGGCTTCAGTTTACCTACGGAAAAGGTGGCTGGAAGGTCTACCCAGTGATCATCAGTTCCTGGGAGCAGGAGGGAAGTCGGTTCTGTCTCCCAGAGCTGGCCATAGGTTCGTCTTTCATTGCTGCCTGCAATGTCAACTCTGCCACCTTAGACGTGAACGGGATGGGCGTTTCCTCATCTACAGTGAAGATTGTAAACGGGCTCTTGAATGCCGTAACCCTGGTGTTAGTGCATTGCCACTCCTCAAGGTTACGTAACCATGCCTGCTGGGCCTGGTCCCGGGAAAGGATTACTGGTTTTTCGGGACCTTGTATTCCCTCCTCATAGCTGCTTCCGTCAGGCGGACATAGTCCATGAAAGGGGGCTGTAATCCTTCCGGATAGAACTCGAAGTCCTCAAACCTTCGAGTTCCGCAGCCCTCAATCGTAAGCATGCCATCCACGAAAGGAGCATATGAAGCAACCCTCCATGGGTTGTTCGGCGTAAAGAGAAGAAGGGTAGATGAGTCCGGCATTAGCAAGCTCTGAGCTGCTTGGCCGGACTGTGGAAGTCCTGTCAATGCGTTCTCTCGGAGACCTGCAATAAGGTTCTCCTGGGTAACTAGTCTATCCGAGAGGGCTTGGATAGACTGCCCTGACGCCTCTAAGGAGGAGGATAATTGGGCGAACATTTCTTGGAACTTGGATTGCACCAAGTTCCTGACCATGCTGCCCATCTGCTGCATAATATTTGCTGAAATATTAGCAGAGAAAACATCAGGGTCTAAGGAGGAAGGTTCTACCTTCTCCTTAGGGACCTTGGATCTGGCCCCTTTTGAGGTGGATGCCTCAGGGTTGGAGGAGGAGGGCTGAGCCCTCTCCTTAGAAGTCTTGGTCCTCGATCCTTTAGAATAGGAAGCCAGTTTAGCCTTGTCAGCCCCGGGATGGTGAGCCAGAAGCTTATGGACATGGCTGGTACCTGACTTCTTAGACAGGGACTTCTGAAGCGATTTAGTCTCGCTTGCCTTTGACTTTAGGGATCGCCAAGGTGGACTTTGGCCTGACCGACTGAAGTCCCCCGGTGAATCCCTGGAAAGAGGTTGAAGTCGAAGGAGAAGAAGCTCTAGATGGGCTCAAGGAAAGCCCTTGAGCCCCTACAGTACCTGCCTCACAAACACTCTTACCGTTACCCGTGCCTTCAATAGCCATGGGCTCGAGGTCCAAGTCCAGAGCAGCTACTTCCTGTGCGACTTCTTGCGTGGACGCCTCCTCCAGGGGCTGAGCGACCGCCTCTTGAATGGAAGCGATCAGGGGAGCTGCCACTTCGGGGTCCACGGATGATGTGCTCTTCCCGCCAGGGAAGATGAGAGTGGCCATCTCCTTAGATAAAATATAAGGTTGGCCCTTGGCAACGATATGGCCAAACCCACCAACCCAGGCCTTCAGGGTGGCTAAAGCAGTCTCCCGGACCGCTTGGACGCCCTGAAAAAGAGGGTTACGTTAATACTTAAGACTAACCTAGGTTAAACCGTAACTTATTCTAAAAGTCATATAAAATTGACATAAATTTCATTGGTACTTATTGCATTACTGTGTGAACTCCGGAACGCCAGCTACCTCAGAGGGGACTTGGTCTACAAGCTCGTAGTAAATGAGGCAATTCTCGTGGTGCCATACCACGGACTCGTTGAGGCGGATCGCGCAGGTGGAGTGGGTCCGGCAGACCTCGTGCCCACAGGGGTTCTAGGAGGACAGCGTTGCAGCCAGCCTCCATACAATGGGTGACCTGTAAGTGAAATGATACATGAGTATCAACACTAACCTTCCAGACTAGGTCCGTGGTTGTGATATGCCATGACGCCGGGGTACTCCGGTGTTAATAAGTAACATGGTCCAGTCTCGACCTGCTCTTTAGCTGTGTACTGTGGCGAGGCATCTGGTAGGATCGGTAGGACAGAGCTTGGAACAGTGTGTTTCCGGCGATGCTGGAGATCAATTTAATCACTGAATCAGGATAACCACCTATTCCATACGCCGGAGCAAGAAGTAGTCCGAACAAGCACCGGGTGTGGAGCAGGGGGAGACCAGGTAAGGAAGTTACACGGCGGAGTTGCCAAACTCCCCTGTAGGGTAACTTAAAACTAGAACAAGGTGGGAGATGATCCCTGGCAGGGTTGGAGGACTCCGCCAACAAAACTTAAACTAAAGGCAATGGATGTTATTATATGTAAAAGAACATGCATGCAACATAGCGTACCCTTTAAGGGAGGCTGGAGCCTCCACAATAATCAACCATACCAAAGCGGGCCTGGCTATGCTGGGGTCCTGCATCCACCGGAGCGGGGAGGAGATGGTGACTAATGATAGGGAAACGTGACCCGAGAGCCGAGGAGAACCGAGCTCCACCGAGCCTGGTGGCCAACCGAGGCTCGGCCGAGCAGGGCTCCCCCCTACTCCTCTGGGGAGAATGGCAGGGTAGCGGGCTAGCTCGCCGAGAGCCCTCCAGCCACCTCCCCTATCCCCCTGGAGGGGGGAGGGGGAGGGTTTGCTCGGATCGGCTGCCTAAGACAGAGTGAGCGAGCGTCCCTCCCCCAAGGTGGGGGGAAGAGGGACTGGAAGGGTCGAAAGCGGGGCGGCTCGTACGCGGCCGCCTGGAACTCTCTCGGCCGGGTGAACATATACGCAGTGAAAAAGGCCAGGCGATCGAAGGAGGCCTATAGGCCAACTGAAGCCGTCTCAATGAACATGTAACATATAAAATAAACATCCTATCCTAACACGGGGAAAAGAGAAAAGTGAGATGAGAGAGAAAGAGCAATGTCCTGGAGAAGCTGGGCAGAGCCAATCGAGAAGGATGGTCAAGCCTGCAACTCCGAGCAGCTAGCCTATATGCCGTGACGAAAAAACGCGGGGCAAGCGGCCAGGGTGGCTCGAGGACAAAAGGGAGAAGGACCAGGGTCCTTCGTACAAGGGCGCCTAACGAAGAAGTAAGCTAACAACTAAAAGATACATGCATGCATGAACATCTGGGCTGAAAGGTAACAACGTAGGCTACGTACCGAGAGCGTGTGCTCGGACAATATCCCCCGTGTAGATAAAAATAACAAAAACGTCAATAAATTGCATCATTGATAATCATAGGAAGGTACTGCTAAACAAAGAATCGAGCCCAAAAGGTATGGGGGACCGATTGGGACACAAAACAAGGTAACACGAGGGAGCGAGCCAAGTATGGCGGCGCGGGGATGGCGCTGCATGGGACGCCGTCTTATAAAAACCCAAATAATTTGGTTAAACGTGCCAAAGGCAGCTCCTAAATAGTGTCAACCATTAATAGCAGTACTTAACTTGGATGCAGCAATAGCTTGCGTTCCATGATGATGGTAAGATAAAATCCAGGGAAAAACACAACACAGCACAGAAAAACGCGTGCAGTGTGGGTCGTGCTATCAAAGGAATGAC
>NC_087201.1:124262943-124275443 GCF_015104395.2 Macrobrachium nipponense
AAATTGGCTATGGCATAAGGGTCCAGAAATAAGGGAGCCAGGTAATGGAGTTGCAGGTAGAGTAAGAGGACTTTGGACTGGAGAAAAGGCAGTCACACATTGGCCTTGGCAGCTGCCTTTCTCTCTCTCTCTCTCTCTCTGTCTCTTTTCAGCCTTGCGAAATGAGAAAATAGTCTTCCAATTCACCTGATCCCAGTCCTTACATTCTTCACAACAAAGGTCAGAAAAACAAGTTTGTCCTCTGCAAGAACTGCACATATAGTGAATGTCCACATATTTGCGGGGGATGCGTACCAAACTCCCTCCCCCCATGAATAACCAGAATCTGTGAATACTTAGAACCCCTATAAAAACGCTTAAAACTGCCTAGTATTTTGTCAGTTCAAACTCAAGAAAAACCCTGTAAAAATGCTTATACCAGGTTTTTTAAATGGTTTTATCAAAAAAAGTGTATCTAATCGTGAAATTTATATGAAAATTCAGTAATTTATGGATATTTCTCATAGAAAAATACCGCAAATCTACACATTTCCCGTGAATAATGGGTATATAAGGTCCACGGAGAATTCCGCGAATATATCCATGAATCCGGAATCCATGAATCCGGAGTCCACGAATAGCGGGGGTCGACTGTAGTGTAGTTGTCATACTTAGAAGAAGTCAGATGTGTCTTGCAGCCTTTGGAGCAGAACCTAGTACTATTAGCACAACCAAATGACAGAGAGTACTTCACCAATGAAAGTGAGAACCCAGCAGGTGAGCCAAAACAAAAGCTACCCAAACAATGTACACTCTGTGATTGGCAGGAACAAATTGGGCTCATTAGTCAGTTTGTACCTATGCTTCCCAAAAAGTGGGTAGGGCCAGTTACTTGCTCCAAACAATCGAATGCTACCGCAAATTTTAAACAAAAGCTGCCATGAAAGTTAGTAACTATAGCAATGTAATTACTTGTTAAGTTACATATATATAATCATTGAGTCATACTGACTTGCCATATGTTAAGAAGTACCCTACACTAGTATAAAAACTTTCCAACTACTGACCATTCTCTGGTTCCAACAGTGATTATTATTCGCAAAGACACTGAACAAAAATTCAGAAGCGCTTTTTTTAATACAAATAAAACCTTAAATTAAACTTACTGAGCAAAAGATGTTATAGCAGTTAAAAGCAAATGTTCAGAAACTTGGTCATCTTGATCCTGAGCAGAGTTGAGCAATTTATCAACCAGTAAGAGATGAATCACTTTGTCCTAAAAACCAAAAAGTCAATATTCTAATTTTCTGTAAATAAATTACAAGCAATACTACTTATAAGAAAAAAGTTTAATCATCAGTTGAAGTGGATTGGGTTCATGGAATTATGACTACAAAGCCAAGAACTAGGGCAGGTTTAGTTATTCATTCTTAAGATAGTCAACAGAAGGAGTCACGTGGTTGGACAGCAAGACAGATCCAGAAAATAAATGAGAATAAGGACAAGGATCTAAAGGTTAAATTAGGAAGAACCCACAATTGTACTAAGAAATAATAGTTAGAGAGGTGGACAGCAAGATGGAAAAAAAGGAAGCAGTATGGAGGTAAAGCAAAAGACTAAAAAGTGGGAGCAGCTAAGGGTCTAGGAGACACTTCAAACACCCTTTAGTAATGTCTACAGTGCACCATGTGAGGTCCACTGATAACACTATCCTCTTACTGGGAACCATTAATTAGAGGGAAAAAGGCTTGAAACGGAGATATTTAAAAATCATAATTCCACAGTTTGCTAAACATTATACACTTTAAGTATCTTATCATTTTAAACACTGGCATTCCAAAGGAATTTTATTAAGAAGGAATGTATGGAGAGAGCAACCACATCCACAATTATACAAAAATTCTTTATGATAAATTCAACATTACAATAATACTTAGGTACAGAGACTACAACACCAAAGAATAATGTATTAAACCTTGCCTGACAAAATGGTAGACAATGATCCATTTACAGTGCAAGAACATCTGCAAATATGCATACTATATGAGTAACAAATGTAATAGCAAAACATAAAAAACAATCATGATAAGTGTACACATTATTAAAAATTTCTTTCAGCACTGATTATTCCTCTACAATTAATTAGAAGACCTAATAGTAAAACTTTAGAGCAAAGATAAGAACTCAATTCAAATGTGTCAGTACAAATGCAGAGGTAAATCAACATACAGTACTTGTCTTATTTGCTAAAGTAAACAAAATATTCTTTCAACATTTTCCATGAAAAATACTCTGTGACTATTACTCCCAAAACTTCAACGGAGAACAGCTCAAGTGGTGGCTCAAAATATTAGTTAATGAAACCATTTTTAAATAATGACAACAGCACTATTATTACAAGCAAAATTTTCCCGCTGGCCCATTTGACATGAAGGCTTACAAAGAACACCCAAGATGTCAAGGACCAGACAATTATAAATTGCCATTACCTTAACCTTTCAAGTATATCTCTTGGTGTCCAAATAGGACTCCACAAACAGAATGATTGTTCAAAACTTCTCAAAACAGCACTAGAAAGGTCAACTGACACTGACCAACGAATGCAAAAGATTCCACAAACTACGAATTCTACTGTGTAAGGGGTGTAAACCTTATGGGCAGTTTTAACGATAACTTTTAACTTCCTAAATGCTTATCCTTTGACTGAGATAACATAAGATACTGGATCCATGTCATTCCATTTAGCCTAAGCATCATCCAACTATATTCACCCGTCTACGGACAATTTAGAATGAATGAATGAATGATTGGAAGTTTTCTGGCATCCTGACATTGAAGGTCATTGACGCCGATATCGTTTATTATAAATAAAGAATAAAAGTATATTCAATTAAAACCATAAAAGCAAATATATCATTGTAAAAGTTAAATAGCTTTCAGAAGACCTGCTTCTGAAATAAATCTAAAAATGCCACTTGCATTGTATGACACATCATGTCCAAGAATCTTGGCAAGGATGAACCTGCCATCCTCACCACCTCGAGCCTCAAACAGATATCTATTTCTTTCCGTGCTATAAGTGGGCATTCAGTCAACAAATGCTTCACGGTCAGGGTATCAAACAGTCGTCACAATATGGTTGGTGTTGGCCAGCTAGCAAAAACTCATGTGTCATCCGAGTGTGACCAATTCGGAGACGACAAAGAGTAGTCCTCCCACTTTCGGGGCATCACGTTATATTTCCAAGGGGAATATAACATTTGTTATTTCTCTCATCTTATATCAGCTAAAGCTTTCCCAATGCTTTTGCCAATTATTATAAATAAAATTCTTAATTGTAGGTAAAAAATCATTACATGGAATGGGATACCTTCTTGGTAGCAACTCAGCTGCAGCATTCTTTGCCAGTGAATCTGCCTCCTCATTTCCACACACACCTACGTGTGCCGGAACCCAACAAAATCTAACTGTTATGCCTTTCAGACCAATAATAAAAAGCCACTCTAAAATCTTTAAACCAAAAGGGTTTACTAGAATTAAAAACTTCTAAAGCTTGAAGGACACTTCTTGCATCACTAAAAATGGTAAAATTGCCCTCATCTTTTAAATGCTATTTTTCTCAATAGCGGTTAATATGCCATATAGTTCTGCAGTAAATATGGGAAGATACTAGAGGAGTGACCTTCTACAATTAAAAGAACCACATATACTCCAAATCCAACGCCAGCATCAGATTTGGAGCCATCTGTATATATAAAAGTCGATTCCCTATGTTCTTCGACATGTTCATGAAAGAGAGACCTGGCTTCTAATTCAGTCATGTTTTTTTTTTTTATACCAATAAAATATTTACAAAAAGATATATGGTAATTTCCATGGAGGGGTTGCTGATATCTGAATGGAAGAACTCTATTTCTTGCTATATCAAGACCGTTATTAATTGTTTTACCCGAAAACCATAAGGTTGAGGAGATTTTGGGTGTAACTCAAAATATCTAAAATGCCTTACAAAGTTTGCAGTCTGACAGGCTAAAGAATTGGGAAGTCTTTGCAACCTAAACCAATACCGAATAATAGAAGACTTTCAGTAAAGGTCTAAAGTTAATTCTCCAGCGTCAACAAGGAGACTTGGAATAGGCGAAGTTCTAAACGCTCCTGTAGACAATCTAATACCAGCATGGTGTATAGAATCTAATACCTTTAATCGGCTTGGGGTGGCTGAGGAGTATATTTCACACCCATAACTAATTTTAGAAAAAATTAAGGCCTTGTATAATTTTAAAATAGTTTTGCGGTCTGCCCCCCATGATGTATGTGACAATACTTTTAAAGATTCAGAGCCTCAAGACACTTAACTTTTAACGCCTTTAAGTGAGGAACCCATGTCAACCTGCAATCAAATATCAAACCTAAAAATCTAGCTTCATACACATGGGATCCGTTGGCCTTTGATGTATATATCCGGGTCAGGATGTACTCCCCGAATACGACAGAAATGGACAACAGTAGTTTGTTTGTCGAAAACGTTTAAATCCATTCATATCAGCCCACTGAATAATTTTGTCAATTGAGAGTTGTAGTTTTCTCTCAACCATCGACATTCTAGATCCAGCAAATGATATGGAGAGATCATCTACAAATAATGTTGAGAGAATATCTTGGGAATGACAGAGGATATCCATTAATGGCTAGTGCAAATAGTGTTACACCTTAGCACACTACCCTGGGGAACTCCTCCTTCCTGACATCTCCTCTCTGATAGAGTTTCCCCCACTCTGACTTGAAAAAATCTATGTGAAACAAATGATTGAATGAACAATGGTAGCTCTCCTCGTAACCCCAATTCATGAATGGTTTTAAGTATACCATATCTCCATGCAGTATCATATGCCTTCTCAAGGATCAAAAAAGACTGTTACATGGTGCTGTTTGGAAGCAAAGGCTTCACAAATAGAGGATTCCAGTCGCATCAACACATCAGTCGTTGAATGCATTTTTCTAAATCCACACTGGATAGGTGATAAAATACCCTTCTTTTCCAGGTACCATACCAGTCTTACATTGACCATTTCTCCATGATCTTACATAAACAAGATGTCAATGCAATTGGTCGATAGTTTGCAGCTAAAAACTTATCCTTACCTGGTTTTAAAAAGGCTAAAATAAAGGCTAGTTCCCAAACACTTGGATAACTATGATCATGCCATATTCTGTTAATAATGCTTAAAATAAACAACTGGTATTAACAGGTACATGTTTAATCATTGCATATGGAATTTCATCGGGTCCAGGGGGCTGTATCATTACATGTAGCAAGTGCGGAGTCAAATTCTCTTTCAGTAAAAAGGAGAGTTGTATGACTCTTCCCTTCCTGTTGCAAAATTTAAAATTTTCTTTTCTTCATTGCTCCTTAAACTGGTGACCAGGAGCTACTTACACTTGCGTGATACATTTGAGAAATGATCGCCAGGGCATTACTAACCTCAGTTGCTCCAGTCACATACTGATCATTCACCTTCAACACTGGTGGTGGGTTGGGGGGTGAATTTGCTGCTATCTTTTTTACTTTCCTCCCACACCGTAAAAGATGGTGGTGTTCTGCTGTTTAATGGAAAGGAAACAAAAAGAACACCCTAAGACTGGCGCCTAGCTTCTTTCATGGCACGACGGAACTGTGCTCTACATTTCTTGTATATAATTAAATTCTCCTCAGTACGGTGTCTGCGCAAACGGGTTTAAAGACCTTCTTGTGGCTCTGTGCAGGGCAGTTAATTCTGAAGACCACCAGGGGACTGGTCGTCGTTTGAATAACCCTGTTGTTTTGGGAATTGAATTGACTCCTGCTGTATGAAGGGTTCCATTCAGCATGTCTATGGCATCATCAATATTTTCAAACTGTTCTGCATTCCCTTCAATTTCGCTTAGCTCACGAAATCTACCCCAGTCTGCTTGTCAAGATTCCATCGTGGCGATCTCTGTAAAGGTGGACCATTGTTAGTGTTGATAATGATTGGGTGCATGATCACTAGTATGCCAATCATCTAATGTCCTCCAATCAAAATCGAGAAGGCAATTAGAGCTTGCGATTGATAGGTCAATGCATGACAAGGTACTGTCTGGACATGAAAGTGTGTGGGCTCTCTGTATTAAGGAGTCCGACATACTCATTTTCCACAATTGATGATATAATATTGCCCCTTGTGTTTGCTAAAACATCGCCCCATAAAGGATGTCTACCATTCAAATCTCCCAATAAGAGAAAAGGTTGGGGGAGTTGTTGAATCACCTCTACTAAATTATCATACAAAATATTATCATTTGGAGGTAGGTACAGAGAGCATATTGTATATTTTCTCCCTATATCAATCTGTACAACCACTGCCTGCAGAGGTGTACGAATAGACAAAGATATTTGGGGAACATCTCGACGAACGTAAATGAGACTTCCGCCATGGCCCCTGCTTGTTGATTATATGGTGTTCTATAGCTAATATACTCTCCAGGACAAGGAGTATTAGCATCAAGCTTGCTTTCCTGTAGACATACAATTATGGGGGAATGCTCATGAATTAGTAGCTTAAGTTCTTCATATTTGGCCCTTAAACCCTGACAATTCCATTGCAAAATGGAGGAGAAAACTATGGATCACTTCTGGAAGACATCTTGGATGAGGTCTTCCCATTGGCAACTTTTAATCTAACATTATTTCCTGTAGGTTTCTTTAGAGATGGTCTTGATATATTGGGTTTTACGTTTGTCTTTTTCTTTGTCTCCTTTTGATCTATTTGTTGAGGCGGGATGGTGGACCTCAACTTGAATTTCTGATTTATTCAAGTTATCTTCCAGTTGATCAGAAACATCAACAGATAAAACATCAAATTTATTTGACGTCATAGCTTTATTGTTTCTGATGGAAGGGGGTGAGAGAGATGGAGGTCTCTCTCTTTTTCGATTAATAGGTAGTGGGCTTCTAGGTTTTTGCACCTTCCTCACAACAGGTGCACCAGGCAAGTTGGTTTTAAGTGGAACCTCCATCAAATCAGGCAACGGACCATGGCCTGAGAGAGTTTGTACTACTAATAGTAATGGGGGTGGGGGACGAAGGTTGTACGGGAATGGGCAATGCCCCACTGTTAATACACTGTGGCAAAGCCTCAGAAGGCAATATGCTTACCTCATCATGCAGCATTTTATCATTAGATGGTATATTTTCTTTTTTCTTATAATAGAACTCTTGGCAGTGCTAGATGGGTTTGATTTTAGTGCCTTTGCATAACTACTTGATTTATCTAATAGTCTTTTGGCATATCCCACACTTATGTGTTCTAAGTTGGATTTGTTAAGGGCAGCTTCTTCCGACTTATACAGCTCGCAGCTCCGGTCAGTGGATTTATGATTTGAGCTGCAATTTAAACACCTGGCTCAAGTGCACATTCTCCATGGTAAGATTTGGAGCAAATACCACACATTTTTTTCGTTTTTGCAAACTTTTAGACGGTGTCCAAATTTAAAACAATTAAAACATTGCAGTGGCTTCTGCTTGAATGGTCGAACTTTAATAATTTCATTTTCAATAATAATGCGGGAAGGTGTATCAGCATCCTGGAAATTTAAGGATAATCATTGATGTACCTGGAACTTTGTGTACTTTCCATACATTTAGTGGACACATGGCCAGTATCTCCTCCTCTGTAAATTCATACAGATCTTTGTTAAAAAACTACTCCCCTTCCGTAGCTAAAATTTAGGTGGGGTTTGACATCTAACTTAATGTGTTATCATCATTTGTTTTAAGGTTGGGTAGTATTACAGATTGTGTGCATGATTTGGCATGGATAAGGTAACTATTTTTTCCAAAACGAGATATGTCTCCCGGTGCAATAGTTCCTACTTTTTTCTGAATTAATTTGCATATTTTGAAATAATTCCCTGTAACCCCCTGAGATTCAGCAAACAAGCCACATCGGTGGTTTTGGCTTCCTCTGGGAAGGCATAACTACATCAGCATCTTTTTCAAACCAGTCCGCAGGTCTATAAACATCCAAATCCTTTGGTACCTTGTCGCAAAGAGCAGCCATTATATTAAAGTTATTAATTTTGATATTATTAATATTAACATATTGCACTAAATGCTTCGTCATGACTATTGTAAGAATATCCATGAATCCCATTTTGTATCTTCCAGTTTCATTCTTATTTCTGTTATAGATCCATAACACTCAAATTCTTTATATATATTATCATAATTTGTCTCTATTGGAATTTGGGGTAACATGAAGGATTCGAAGTTTCCTTGCGTTACCCAGATTACTCAATTTTGGAATAACAATGGAATGGTCCTTTCCTAAGTTCCGAGGTCAATCAACATCGTTTTCCCTAATTAAAATTAGCAGAGGTCCGTCAACAGTGTCTGAGGTTCGCCATTCGATCCAGGGGTACAAGAAACATTAATTTCCATCATTAAATTCAGTTGAGGATGGAAGAAAAAAAGTTAGACAGTCTGACATCCCAAAAGAGAACCCATTATTCTTTCATGAAATTAATTTCTCCACCAATGACACCTGCGAGAGCTGCTTCCCAAATGTCCACTCCCTACCCTACCACAAAGGGATGGTACCACTATGATTAGAGTGGCTCAAGTGTAAGCCAAACCCGCTTGATGGGACTGAGAGCATTACAGGAATACAATCATCCACACTTTAATCATAGCGGCAGGCAAACCGGACAGAATGCCGAGAGTCCTATCTCTATGAAACCGGCCAACCCCTGGAATCCGAAGGCCAAGTTATGGTTCGAGAATAGTCCCGCATGCCAGTATGGAAATACTGACATTCCAAGGAATGTCCAAACCATTATCGGGTAGTTGGCAAGACCACCACAGCTCCCACAATTGGTTTGAAAAAATTTCCAATCCCAGATATGATGTCCCCTAAAAAAAACATCGGACAGTGAAATGGGTAAGAGTTTTGACAGCAAGGTTGGAGAAAGTTGATAAATATGAAGAATGAAACTATTATAAGTAATAGAAATAGGATGAGAGAAATTTAGAGTCAAACTGAGGAAAAACAAAAATTCCCCAGTTCGAGAGCCCTCTTGCCCGTCACCAGGCTTCAGCACGGGAATGATATGCCGTGCGGAAGCCCAATGACTTCATCAAGGCATTCTCTCATTAAGAGGGACGGACAATTTAGAATAATAAGAGAAATCAACAGAAGAACCGAGATATAAATTAAGATGTCAAGCCAAAAACCTTTAGCTTTATTCTTAATTCATTCTTGCCTTCACACCTCTTCACCCATCTAAGCCCATTCTTGAAGTATATGAAGGAAAACGTTGAGCTGGTTGTCAATGAAAGGGCAGCCCCAGTGCTCCACCAATAACCTTAGTCTAAACAAAACAACATAGAGCAAACACAAGTCATAGTCTAACTGACTGACAATAAAGGAAAACATCCACCAGCAATTATGTATGTAAAGCTGAGAAGGACTTTTGCAGGAATACCTCCAAGATGTCCTCCAAGTCATCAAAATATGGTGACTACCACACTTTATAACTTGGTGGAGGTAAGGGAGCTAATTATGTATTTTGCAACTTTTGGAACCATCAAATAAACATCCCACAGATCATGGCCATTTTACTGGTTTTGAAGATAGCCTCTATACACTTCTGTTTAAATAATATTGATGTTAGATGACAAAATAAAGACAAAAATATTACCAGGGGTCTGGCTAAAGTATATAATATCATACTTCTTGGAGTTTGGCAAAAATAAAAAGCAAATAAATACAATAATACCTTGCTGTATACAACCTCTTAACATACAACTGGGCATATAGGTAACAGCTTCTACAATAATCCATGCTTTACATGAAAGGTTCCTCTGTTTATGCAAACATGGCTTTGGAAGTGCAGTTTTGTAATTACTACAGGTTTGCACTGAATATAAATAATTTACCTTATATTACTGCCTAAATCAATTACCTTTTCCTTAATCTATCTTAATTATATTCCATATCCCAAGAAAATGGAAAGGAAATAAGCGCAATGAGAAAAACCATATGGTAAGGACACCATAATGTGTAAAACAAAGACCATGTATGACATGTGACGTTTAGACTTGGGCAAATGGAAGACAATAAATCTCCAACATTTTCCCCCAAAGGTAAAACTTGTCCCACAGTGGCTAATTGTCCAAAAACCTCAAGTTCATCTTTTCATGAGAAGCATCTCTTCATAAAAAGGGATAAAAACAAAAATTGCATAGTCAGGTAGGCTACTTGCATGTAAAACACAGGACAATTCTAGTGTTTAAAAGTATCAGAAGCAAGAGTGCTCAAACCTGTTCTACTGTACTATCTGCCTTATTAAAGTAAGCCCTAAAAATTAATTTAACCAGCTGTCATGGCTACTTGCTTCTTTCTGTGCCCTCCAAGTCTATGGTCCTCAGGTGTTACCAAATAGATTTGGACAGAAAAAGAGGTCTTCTTTGTTAATGATGATGGAGGACGAAGAAGGAACAGTAAAGGGGGGCTAAGGATTGTTATGGTTAGTTGTCTGGATCTTTGCTATGAAGTCCAGAGCAAATGGCATAACCATTAATGAATAATCTTCAGTGCAAGTGACCTTCCAAGAGTGAATTTTCCTAACCTGAAAAACTATTCTCAGCAAGTAGCATCAAGTGGCTCACAGAAAGACTTCATAAGAGAGGCTTGTTGAGGTTCTACAAGGCTTTATAATGACTGTAGCTGTACCATCATGGACAAAGAGCTGTATAACATGTACGCTATAGCCAAAGAGGAGATAAGAGAATCATCTTCAGTCTTGGAAGAGTGGAGGTTTCTCCAGTACCTCTCTAATGTGGACTTCTCCAGTATCTCCCTCATGTTGTAAAATGAGGTAAACCATGGTGTGCAGACCTCACTTACCTTGCCCACCCAAGATTGAGTGACTATTATCACAATTCTGTGCTGCCTAGATTCCATAAGTAAGCCACCATCATTGAGCTTGTCTTCAAACCTACTGTTCTTAGCATGAGCTGAATCAATACCTGACCTATGAAGACAGCTTCAGAATGAGGAGACTGATGTGTTATCCCTTATCCTGTGCCATCCATCCAAGATATCAAGTTTAATGATCCAGCAAGAATGGCCCCAACCTTCACGTGTTAGCCTCAAGAAAGAATGACACGTAGTAGCTGGGGTTCTGTCTCCATTAAGGGTCTTTCAGAACATCCAAGAGACTGATATGCTGTCCTCTATCCTGTGCCATCCAAGATTACAACATTTAATGATCCAGTAGATGTGGCTCCAACCTTGACATGTTAATCTCAATTGAATTGAATATAGAATTTAGGCCAAAGGCCAAGCACTGGGACCTATGAGGTCATTCTGCGCTGAAATGGAAATTGATAAAAGAATGTTTGAAAAGTGTTGCAGGTAGGGGATGAAGGTACACTGAAAAAACCTTAAGTTGCCTACAGTACACTACATGAAGTGCATTGATGGTGCTATCCACCTACAGGGTTGTTTTTGTCACAAGAAAGACTAACATGTACAGTGGTACCTCGAGATATGAAATTAATCCGTTCCGAGGCGGCCTTCGTATCATGAGCTTTTCGTGTCTTGGACCGCATTTTACATGTAAAATGGTTAATCCGTTCCAAGCCCTCCAAAAACACCCCAGTAAATTTCATAATAAAGCTAAATTGACCTATAAACAATGAAATACTACAACAATTTGGACCTTTCAATACCTAACTTCATACATACTGCTAATTACCTGTAAATAAAGTGTATTAGTGTACATGGTATACAAGAAATACTGTAAGTATGTAGTAAAATGTGGAAGCTTACCTTTCGAGTGAGGCTATCTCCGAAAAAGCTGACAGAGGACAAACGGCAGATACGTACGTACTTTACGAAACACACAAAAAAAATGTAAGGAAAACATACATAAACTAAACTTTACGAAACACATTAACAAAAGTGTAACACTTAACTTTACAAAAAACTAAAATTAAAAATTTTTTTTGTCTTTTTATTTTTACATTTTTTTTACTTTTCTATACTTTACGTAGGTTTTTTTTTTTTTTTTTTTTTTTTTTTTTTTTTTTTTTGTTTTTTTTTTTTTTTTTTTTTTTTTACAAAATTTCAACTTCATCACCACTTACAACTTTGTTTTTAGTATTAACTGGATCTTCCTTTTTGCTTACTCCTACTAAAGGCCTCTTTAAAAAATAACTATCCAAGGAAGATTGCTTCTGCCTACTTTTCACAATGTTCCTGAAACGACTCGGGCAAGCCTCATCGAACTGCACAAGCTACGACCTGTGTAAGCCTTTTCGGGGTGTGTTTTCTTATTTCTACATATTATTGCACTTTATGAAAAGCAGATAGAACATCCTTAATTTCTGCCGTTGTCATAGGGTCGTTGTCCTCCTCCTCGCCGCTGCTAGAGAACTCCTCTTGAACGCCGTTATGTTGCATGGCCTCCAACTCCTTCAGGTCATCCGTCGTAAGCTA
>NC_087201.1:124287943-124291526 GCF_015104395.2 Macrobrachium nipponense
TTAGGTTACTTCTTCGTTAGGCGCCCTTGTACGAAGGACCCTGGTCCTTCTCCCTTTTGTCCTCGAGCCACCCTGGCCGCCTGCCCCGCGTTTTTTCGTCACGGCATATAGGCTAGCTGCTTGTAGTTGCAGGCTTGACCATCCTTCTCGATTGGCTCTGCCCAGCTTCTCCAGGACATTGCTCTTTCTCTCTCATCTCACTTTTCTCTTTTCCCCGTGTTAGGATAGGATGTTTATTTTATATGTTACATGTTCATTGAGACGGCTTCAGTTGGCCTATAGGCCTCCTTCGATCGCCTGGCTTTTCGCGTATATGTCACCCACGGCCGAGAGTGTTCCAGGCGGCCGTGTACGAGCCGCCCCGCTTTCGACCCTTCCAGTCCCTCTTCCCCCCACCTTGGGGGAGGGACGCTCGCTCACTCTGTCTTAGGCAGCCGATCCGAGCAAACCCTCCCCCTCCCCCCTCAAGGGGGATAGGGGAGGTGGCTGGAGGGCCCTCGGCGAGCTAGCCCGCTACCCTGCCATTCTCCCCAGAGGAGTAGGGGGGAGCCCTGCTCGGCCGAGCCTCGGTTGGGCCACCAGGCTCGGTGGAGCTCGGTTTCTCCTCTGGCTCTCGGGTCACGTTTCCCTATCATTAGTCACCATCTCCTCCCCCGCTCCAGTGGATGCAGGACCCAGCATAGCCAGGCCCGCTTTGTATGGTTGATTATTGTGGAGGCTCCAGCCTCCCTTAAAGGGTACGCTATGTTGCATGCATGTTCTTTTGTACATATAATAACATCCATTGCCTTTAGTTTAAGTTTTGTTGGCGGGAGTCCTCCAACCCTGCAGGGATCATCTCCCACCTTGTTCTAGTTTTAAGTTACCCTACACAGGGGGAGTTTTGGCAACTCCGCCGTGTAACTTCCTTCTACCTGGTCTCCCCCTGCTCCCCACACCCGGTGCTTGTTCGGACCCACTTCTTGCTCCGGCGTATGGAATAGGTGGTTATCCTGATTCAGTGATTAAATTGATCTCCAGCATCGCCGGAAACACACTGTTCCAAGCTCTGTCCTACCGATCCTACCGGATGCCTCACCACAGTACACGGCTAAAGAGCAGGTCGAGACTGGACCATGTTACTTATTAACACCGGAGTACCCCGGCGTCATGGCATATCACAACCACGGACCTAGTCTGGAAGGTTAGTGTTGATACTCGTGTATCATTTCACTTACAGGGCTGGCTGCAACGCTGTCCTCCTAGAACCCCTGTGGGCACGAGGTCTGCCGGACCCACTCCACCTGCGCGATCCGCCTCAACGAGTCCGTGGTATGGCACCACGAGAATTGCCTCATTTACTACGAGCTCGTAGACCAAGTCCCCTCTGAGGTAGCTGGCGTTCCGGAGTTCACACAGTAATGCAATAAGTACCAATGAAATTTATGTCAATTTTATATGACCTTTAGATTAAGTTACGGTTTAACCTAGGTTAGTCTTAAGTATTAACGTAACCCTTTTTTTCAGGGCATCCAAGCGGTCCGGGAGACTGCTTTAGCCACCCTGAAGGCCTGGGTTGGTGGGTTTGGCCATATCGTTGCCAAGGGCCAACCTTATATTTTATCTAAGGTGATGGCCACTCTCATCTTCCCCGGCGGGAAGAGCACGTCATCCGTGGACCCCGAAGTGGCAGCTCCCCTGATCGCTTCCATTCAAGAGCCGGTCGCTCAGCCCCCGGAGGAGGCGTCCACGCAAGAAGTCGCACAGGAAGTAGCTGCTCTGGACTTGGACCTCGAGCCCATGGCTATTGAAGGCATGGGTAACGGTAAGAGTGTTTGTGAGGCAGGTACTGTAGGGGCTCAAGGGCTTTCCTTGAGCCCATCTAGAGCTTCTTCTCCTTCGACTTCAACCTCTTTCCAGGGATTCACCGGGGAACTTCAGTCGGTCAGGCCGAAGTCCACCTTGGCGATCCCTAAAGTCAAAGGAAAGCGAGACTAAATCGCTTCAGAAGTCCCTGTCTAAGAAGTCAGGTACCAGCCATGTCCATAAGCTTCTGGCTCACCATCCCGGGGCTGACAAGGCTAAACTGGCTTCCTATTCTAAAGGATCGAGGACCAAGACTTCTAATAAGGAGAGGGCTCAGCCCTCCTCCTCCAACCCTGAGGCAATCCACCTCAAAAGGGGCCAGATCCAAGGTCCCCACTAAGGAGAAGGTAGAACTCTCCTTAGACCCTGATGTTTTCTCGCTAATATTTCAGCAAATATTATGCAGCAGATGGGGAGCATGGTCGGGAGGTTGGTGCAATCCAAGTTCCAAGAAATGTTCGCCCAATTATCCTCCTCCTTAGAGGCGTCAGGGCAGTCTATCCAAGCCATCTCGGATAGACTAGTTACCCAGGAGAACCTTATTGCGGGTCTCCGAGAGAACGCATTGACAGGACTTCCACAGTCCGGCCAAGCAGCTCAGAGCTTGCTAATGCCGGACTCATCTACCCTTCCTCTCTTTACGCCGAACAACCCATGGAGGGTTGCTTCATATGCTCCTTTCGTGGATGGCATGCTTACGATTGAGGGCTGCGGAACTCCAAGGTTTGAGGACTTCGAGTTCTATCCGCAAGGATTACAGCCCCCTTTCATGGGCTATGTCCGCCTGACGGAAGCAGCTATGAGGAGGGAATACAAGGTCCCGAAAAAACAGTAATCCTTTCCCGGGACCAGGCCCAGCAGGCATGGTTACGTAACCTTGAGGAGTGGCAATGCACTAACACCAGGGTTACGGCATTCAAGAGCCCGTTTACAATCTTCACTGTAGATGAGGAAACGCCCATCCCGTTCACGTCTAAGGTGGCAGAGTTGACATTGCAGGCAGCAATGAAAGACGAACCTATGGCCAGCTCCGGGAGACAGAACCGACTTCCCTCCTGCTCCCAGGAACTGATGATCACTGGGTAGACCTTCCAGCCACCTTTTCCGTAGGTAAACTGAAGCCGGACTGCGCCATCATGCTGTTCAGTGAGAGGTTACCCAGGCTATCTGAAGGCCTCATTCAAACTGAATATGACGCCAGGATGAGACTTTGCAGGTCCCTCAATTCTCTAGTTATGACGGAAGTATCAGCTCTAATCTACGGAGAAGAACCGTTATTTAAGATCATCGCCCAGTCACTATTGTAATCAATGCAATGTGACTTGTATGATTTCTCAATTCATAACTAAGTTCTTATACAATACTCAGAGACTCAAGGAATAATGGCTTGAAAAAAGTTGAGTGAGACTAACTGGGAAGTCTGAAACACACAAAGGTTTCAGTCAATGATCAAATTGCATAGCTAATCACCAGGCTTACAGACAGCAGACCATCCATTGGAAAGATCTTCATGAAGGTTCATTAAGAAATTAAACTAACAAAGGACCTCAAACTGATGATGATTCCTCCTTTAAACAGAAAAGCACATAACCAGAAATCTATTATTTCTTTACAATAATAACTGTATTAAATGATAATCAAAATAGGGGAAAAAATTACCCATATGATTACTTTTACCAGCATGACAGAAGGACTTTGAAAGTTTCATTGCCATATCAGTTCAGGAATTCTGTACTAT
>NC_087201.1:124292026-124297026 GCF_015104395.2 Macrobrachium nipponense
TTTAATATCTAAATTCACTTTACCTCCCAAATGATATATTTTCATATATGTACCGAAGGGGAATTTTTTAATTGATAATAATTTCGTCCCCCCATGGGATCGAACCACCGTCCAAGTGGACGGGGACGAAATCAGACAGTCAGTGACGCTATCCAATCAGCCAACAGAGACGCTATAAGTTCATATCGATTCTGACCTTACAAATCACCCTCGATATGAACTTATAGCGTCTCTGTTGGCTGATTGGATAGCGTCACTGACTGTCCTGATTTCGTCCCCGTCCAACTTGGACGGTGTTCGATCCCATGGGGGACGAAATTATTATCAATTAAAAAATTCCCCTTCGGTACATATATGAAAATATAGTCATTTGGGAGGTAAAGTGAATTTAGATATTAAAGGACATTTGTAGCTTGAATTGATATATAAATGGATCACGGTTCGATGTGATAATTATTCATATATATATATATATATATATATATATATATATATATATATATATATATATATATATATATATAATATATATACAGTGGTACCTCAAGATACAAAAGGCTCAACTTACGAAAAACTTGAGATATGAAAGCCAATGCGAAAAATTTAATGGCTCTACATACGAAAAGTTTTCAAGATACGAAAGGTTTCTGAAAGTCCGAGATTCGCCCGGATAACAAATTTGAAACTCGCGCTGCGCGCCACCATCTTAGTATACTAGTAGACTCGCCACCATCCTCCTGCTCTCCCATTGGTTCCTGATGCTAGTCACCGCCATGAGATTCTTCTCTCCTATTGGACAGCATCCCTCCCATCATGCATCTTATACGTACGTGGTGGCGTGCCTACCTCGGCCTCTTCGTACCAACATCTTTATCGTATGCACGCGGCATTCGTTCGGTCCAACGATTTCGTTTAGTAACGTAAATTCGTTAGTGATGTTCTTGCAGTACTATTATCATGTTGTACGAAAACTTTATTGTGTAACTTATACGTAAATTACATACAAGATGACGTAGTCATGGGTCCCAAGAAAGTTGAAATTCATGGAAAGAAGCGCATGCTCTCTTAGGAGACAAAGATGGAGATCATCAAGAAGTATGAAGCTGGAATACAGCCGTAATCCGTCGACAATAGGCACTATCCTTAAACAGAAGGATGCCATCAATGCAGCTACACCGTCAAAGGGCTTCACTATTTTGTCCAGCAAGAGGAGCCACGTGCACGATGAGATGGAACGGCTGCTCCTCGTCTGGATAAAAGACAAAGAAATCGCTGATGATACGGTATTGGAGACAGAAATTGCCCACAAGGCCAGTGCTATTTTCGGTGATTTGATTGCGCAGGCGGAAGACGAGGGAGGGAAAGGGACTTCAACGCCAACCCCAGAGTTCAAGGCTTCGCATGGCTGGTTCGAGAAATTCCGTAAACGGACTGGCATCCATTCGGTGGTGTGTCATGGGGAGGCTGCCAACTCAGACATGAAAGCGGCCGAAGCATTTAAGCAAACTTTCGACGAGATGATGACCAAGGAAGGCTACAGTTCTCAGCAGGTTTTCAACTGTGATGAGACTGGCCTTTTTTGGAAAAAAATGCCTCGTCGGACGTACATCACGGGGGAAGAGAAGAAGCTACCCAGGCATAAGCCTATGAAAGACAGGTTTACGCTCGCACTTTGTTCAAACGCCAGTGGGGATTGCAAGGTGAAGCCCCTACTGGTCTATCATTCCGAGACTCCTCGAGCCTTCAAGGCCCACAAAGTGCTGAAGGAGAAGCTTCCAGTGATGTGGAGGGCTAATGCGAAAGCCTGGGTAATGAGGCTTTTGTTCACACGAGGGGTCAATCTGTGTTTCGGCCGACAGTGAAGAATTTTTGGAAGAGAAGCGCCTCCCCCTGAAATGTCTGCTGGTGTTGGACAATGCCCCTGCTCACCCTCCTGGCCTCGAGGAAGATATCCTAGCGGAGTATTCCTTCATTAAGATTTTTTTTCTTCCGCCCAACACCACCCCTCTCCTCCAGCCCATGGACCAGCAAGTGATAGCGAACTTTAAGAAGCTGTACACAAATCATCTTTTCAAGAGATGTTTCGACATCACCGATACCACAAACCTCACCTTGCGTGAATTTTGGAAGGAGCATTTTGACATTGTCATTTGTATTCGACTCATCAACCAAGCTTGGCAGGAGGTTTTGAGGCGATCCTTGAATTCCTCGTGGAGGAAACTCTGGCCTGATGCCGTATCCGCCTGAGACTTCGAGGGATTTGACGTGGGCGAAGCTGGTGCTGCAGAGTCCGAAACAGTTGGCGATCCCGAAACTGTTTTGCAACCAGATCTTGACGAGATCGTTGCACTCGGCAAGTCCATGGGGCTGGTCGTCGACGAGGACGACATCAACGACCTTCTCGAGGAGCACCAAGAGGAGCTTACGACGGATGACCTGCAGGAGTTGGAGGCCATGCAACATAACGTCGTTCAAGAGGAGTTCTCTAGCAGCGGCGAGGAAAAGGAGGAGGACCCTATGACAATGGCAGAAATTAAGGATGTTCTATCTGCTTTTCATAAAGTGCAATCATTTATAGAAAAAAAGACACCCCGAAAAGGCTCACACAGGTCGTATGCTTGCGCAGTTCGATGACGTTTGCCTGAGTCGTTTCAGGAACATTGTGAAAAGTAGGCAGAAGCAATCTTCCTTGGATCGTATATTTTTTAAAGAGGCCTTCAGCATTAGCAGGAGTAAGCAAAAAGGAAGAACCAAGTGATAATAAACAGAAATTTGAAAGCAAAAAGGAAGAACCAAGTGATGAAAAAAAGAAAGTTGAAAGCAAAAAGGAAGAACCAAGTGATAAACAGAACGTTAAAAGTGGTGATGAAGTTGAAATTCTGTAAAAAAAAAAAAAAAAAAAGCCTACTTAAAAGTAAAAAAAAAGTTAAAAATCAAAAATAGAAAAAAAGTTAAGTGTTACAGTTTTGTTAATGTGTTTCGTAAATTTTAGTTTTTTAGTTTTCCTGAAATTTTTTATGTTTTCATAAAGTCAAGTGTACTTACGTACGTACGTTATCTGCCATTTGTCGTCCTCCTCCTCTGCCGCCACTTTCGGAGATAGCCTCACTCGAAAGGTAAGCTTCCACATTTTACGTACAGTATATTTCTTGTTACCATGTACACTAATATACACTTTATTTATAGGTTATTTTGCATTTTGTTATTAATTTAGGTATTGAATGGTCCAAATTGTTGTAGTATTTCATTGTTTATTGGTCAATTTAGCTATATTATGAAATTTACTGTGGTGTTTTTGGAGGGCTTTGAACGGATTAGCCATTTTACATGTAAAATGTGGTCCAAGATCGAAAAACCTCATGATACGAAAGGTTGCCTCGGAACGGATTAATTTTGTATCTCAAGGATATATATATATATATATTATATATATATATATATATATATATATATATATATATATATATATATATATATATATATATATATATATATATATATATATATATATATATATATATATATATATATATATATAATATATATAATATATATAATATATAATATATATATATATATAATATATATATATAATATATAAGATAATATATAATATATAATAAATATATATATATATAATATATAATATAATAATATATATATATATATATATATATATAATATATATATATATATATATATATATATATATATATATATATATATATATATATAATATATATATATATATATAATATATATCTAATAAAAGGAGCCCATAAAAACACCAAAATGTAGAGAGAAAAGTACTATATTTCAGAGACTGCTGTCTCTCTCTTCAGGTATATGAATGAGAAAAGTTTACAGAAAAGGTGGTATATACCAAGAGTTCGTCCACAAGTAAGCCAATTTAGGTCACCCCCGCTGATAATCTTCCTTTAATCTTCTTAAGCGTTGGTTGAATGAACACTGCGTCGACGATGTCCGATGTCCAATTCCCTTTTGAGATGTTCATTACCTGCTTCTCTTTTATTAAGGCCGATTCCATCATTTGACTCTTGTACCGGCAGTTGCTGCTATAAATTACAAGTGACATATTCCAGTTAATTCTATGGTTATGTTCATTTATATGGTTGAAAATAGCCGAGTTCGTTGTCCATACCTAACTGACCGTTTGTGTTGTATTAATCTCTGGGAAGTGATTTACCTGTAATCCGATGTAAGATTGGTCACAGTCTTGGCATGGGATCTCATATACCCCGAGTTTTCAGTCTTTGGGCGATTTGTGTCTTTTGTTGACGTTAATCAGGGATTTGGCTAAGGTATTTGGTTCAGGTAAAATGCAAAACCGGTTGGATTTCCCAAGGGTGTGAGTTACTCTCTTAATCGTCTCCAGGTGGGGAATTTTTATTTTATTGTTGGGTGTGTCTCTGGTCTTGTCTTTAGGGGGTCGGTAGAAAATTACGTTTGCTTTTGAATTGCTTTCTCAATTATATGGTCAGGATACTTTAAAGATGAAAGTTGCTTGCGAATTAGTTCAAATGTTCTTTTTCCAGAAAATCTGGGAACAAATTCGTAAGGCTTCTTAAGAATAGGTTGCTAGCTACACCTATCTTGATATTATTGTCATGATAGGTAAAGTAGTGAATATATGAAAGTGAGAACGTTGGTTTTCTGTATATGGTAAATTTGTATTCTGTCGTGTGTCTGATTATTAAAACATCAAGAAAAGGAATTTTGTTGTCTGTTTCCCATTCAACTTTAAATTTGATGCTGGGCACTAATGCGTTTAATTTTGAGAGGAATTCATTAAAATTACCCCACTTATTATCCCAAAATGTTAGTATGTCATCCACGTATCTCATCCACAGCATGTTTTTGGGTTTTATTGCATTTATTACTGTAGTTTCAAATGCAATAAAACCCAAAAACATGCTGTGGATGAGATACGTGGATGACATACTAACATTTTGGGATAATAAGTGGGGTAATTTATTACT
>NC_087201.1:124302026-124307177 GCF_015104395.2 Macrobrachium nipponense
TTTCTTGTGACAAAAACAACCCTGTAGGTGGATAGCACCATCAATGCACTTCATGTAGTGTACTGTAGCCAACTTAAGGTTTTTTCAGTGTACCTTCGTCCCCTACCTGCAACACTTTTCAAACATTCTTCTATCAATTTCCATTTTAGCGCAGAATGACCTCATAGGTCCCAGTGCTTGGCCTTTGGCCTTAATTCTATATTCAATTCAATTGAGACTAACATGTCATGGTTGGAGCCACATCTACTGGATAATTAAATGTTGTAATCTTGGATGGCACAGGATAGAGGACAGCATATCAGTCTCCTCAAGCAAAATGTGAAGTCTTGGATGTTCTGAAAGACCCTTAATGGAGACAGAACCCCAGCTACTACATGTCATTCTTTCTTGAGGCTTACACGTGAAGGTTGGGGCCATTCTTGCTGGATCATTAAACTTGATAATCTTGGATGGATGGCACAGGATAAGGGATAATCTTGGATGGATGGCACAGGATAAGGGATAACACATCAGTCTCCTCATTCTGAAGCTGTCTTCATAGGTCAGGTATTGATTCAGCTCATGCTAAGAACAGTAGGTTTGAAGACAAGCTCAATGATGGTGGCTTACTTATGGAATCAAGGCAGCACAGAATTGTGATAAGTCACTCAATCTTGGGTGGGCAAGGTAAGTGAGGTCTGCACACCATGGTTTACCTCATTTTACAACATGAGGGAGATACTGGAGAAGTCCACATTAGAGAGGTACTGGAGAAACCTCCACTCTTCCAAGACTGAAGATGATTCTCTTATCTCCTCTTTGGCTATAGCGTACATGTTATACAGCTCTTTGTCCATGATGGTACAGCTACAGTCATTATAAAGCCTTGTAGAACCTCAACAAGCCTCTCTTATGAAGTCTTTCTGTGAGCCACTTGATGCTACTTGCTGAGAATAGTTTTTCAGGTTAGGAAAATTCACTCTTGGAAGGTCACTTGCACTGAAGATTATTCATTAATGGTTATGCCATTTGCTCTGGACTTCATAGCAAAGATCCAGACAACTAACCATAACAATCCTTAGCCCCCCTTTAATGTTCCTTCTTCGTCCTCTATCATCATTAACAAAGAAGACCTCTTTTTCTGTCCAAATCTATTTGGTAACACCTGAGGACCATAGACTTGGAGGGCACAGAAAGAAGCAAGTAGCCATGACAGCTGGTTAAATTAATTTTTAGGGCTTACTTTAATAAGGCAGATAGTTACCAGTAGAAATGGTTTTGTAGCACTCTTGCTTCTGATACTTTTAAACACTAGAATTGTCCTGTGTTTTACATGCAAGTAGCCTACCTGACTATGCAATTTTTGTTTTTATCCCTTTTTATGAAGAGATGCTTCTCATGAAAAGATGAACTTGAGGTTTTTGGACAATTAGCCACTGTGGGACAAGTTTTACCTTTGGGGGAAAATGTTGGAGATTTATTGTCTTCCATTTGCCCAAGTCTAAACGTCACATGTCATACATGGTCTTTGTTTTACACATTATGGTGTCCTTACCATATGGTTTTTCTCATTGCGCTTATTTCCTTTCCATTTTCTGGGTTAGGGTATGGAATATAATTAAGATAGATTAAGGAAAAGGTAATTGATTTAGGCAGTAATATAAGGTAAATTATTTATATTCAGTGCAAACCTGTAGTAATTACAAAACTGCACTTCCAAAGCCATGTTTGCATAAACAGAGGAACCTTTCATGCAAAGCATGGATTATTGTAGAAGCTGTTACCTATATGCCCAGTTGTATGTTAAGAGGTTGTATACAGCAAGGTATTATTGTATTTATTTGCTTTTTATTTTTGCCAAACTCCGAGAAGTATGATATTATATACTTTAGCCAGACCCCTGGTAATATTTTTGTCTTTATTTTGTCATCTAACATCAATATTATTTAAACAGAAGTGTATAGAGGCTATCTTCAAAACCAGTAAAATGGCCATGATCTGTGGGATGTTTATTTGATGGTTCCAAAAGTTGCAAAATACATAATTAGCTCCCTTACCTCCAACCAAGTTATAAAGTGGTAGTCACCATATTTTGATGACTTGGAGACATCTTGGAGGTATTCCTGCAAAAAGTCCTTCTCAGCTTTACATACATAATTGCTGGTGGATGTTTTCCTTTATTGTCAGTCAGTTAGACTATGACTTGTGTTTGCTCTATGTTGTTTTGTTTAGACTAAGGTTATTGGTGGAGCACTGGGGCTGCCCTTTCATTGACAACCAGCTCAACGTTTTCCTTCATATACTTCAAGAATGGGGCTTAGATGGGTGAAGAGGTGTGAAGGCAAGAATGAATTAAGAATAAAGCCAAAGGTTTTTGGCTTGACATCTTAATTTATATCTCGGTTCTTCTGTTGATTTCTCTTATTATTCTAAATTGTCCATAGTCGGGTGAATATAGTTGGATGATGCTTAGGCTAAATGGAATGACATGGATCCAGTATCTTATGTTATCTCAGTCAAAGGATAAGCATTTAGGAAGTTTAAAGTTATCGTTAAAACTGCCCATAAGATTTACACCCCTTACACAGTAGAATTCATAGTTTGTGGAATCTTTTGCATTCGTTGGTCAGTGTCAGTTGACCTTTCTAGTGCTGTTTTGAGAAGTTTTGAACAATCATTCTGTTTGTGGAGTCCTATTTGGACACCAAGAGATATACTTGAAAGGTTAAGGTAATGGCAATTTATAATTGTCTGGTCCTTGACATCTTGGGTGTTCTTTGTAAGCCTTCATGTCAAATGGGCCAGCGGGAAAATTTTGCTTGTAATAATAGTGCTGTTGTCATTATTTAAAAAATGGTTTCATTAACTAATATTTTGAGCCACCACTTGAGCTGTTCTCCGTTGAAGTTTTGGGAGTAATAGTCACAGAGTATTTTTCATGGAAAATGTTGAAAGAATATTTTGTTTACTTTAGCAAATAAGACAAGTACTGTATGTTGATTTACCTCTGCATTTGTACTGACACATTTGAATTGAGTTCTTATCTTTGCTCTAAAGTTTTACTATTAGGTCTTCTAATTAATTGTAGAGGAATAATCAGTGCTGAAAGAAATTTTTAATAATGTGTACACTTATCATGATTGTTTTTTATGTTTTGCTATTACATTTGTTACTCATATAGTATGCATATTTGCAGATGTTCTTGCACTGTAAATGGATCATTGTCTACCATTTTGTCAGGCAAGGTTTAATACATTATTCTTTGGTGTTGTAGTCTCTGTACCTAAGTATTATTGTAATGTTGAATTTATCATAAAGAATTTTTGTATAATTGTGGATGTGGTTGCTCTCTCCATACATTCCTTCTTAATAAAATTCCTTTGGAATGCCAGTGTTTAAAATGATAAGATACTTAAGTGTATAATGTTTAGCAAACTGTGTAATTATGATTTTTAAATATCTCCGTTTCAAGCCTTTTTCCCTCTAATTAATGGTTCCCAGTAAGAGGATAGTGTTATCAGTGGACCTCACATGGTGCACTGTAGACATTACTAAAGGGTGTTTGAAGTGTCTCCTAGACCCTTAGCTGCTCCCACTTTTTAGTCTTTTGCTTTACCTCCATACTGCTTCCTTTTTTTCCATCTTGCTGTCCACCTCTCTAACTATTATTTCTTAGTACAATTGTGGGTTCTTCCTAATTTAACCTTTAGATCCTTGTCCATATTCTCATTTATTTTCTGGATCTGTCTTGCTGTCCAACCACTTGACTCCTTCTGTTGACTATCTTAAGAACTGAATAACTAAACCTGCCCTAGTTCTTGGCGTTGTAGTCATAATTCCATGAACCCAATCCACTTCAACTGATGATTAAACTTTTTCTTATAAGTAGTTGCTTGTAATTATTTACAGAAAATTAGAATATTACTTTTTGGTTTTTAGGACAAAGTGATTCATCTCTTACTGGTTGATAAATTGCTCAACTCTGCTCAGGATCAAGATGACCAAGTTTCTGAACATTTGCTTTTAACTGCTATAACATCTTTTGCTCAGTAAGTTTAATTTAAGGTTTTATTTGTATTAAAAAAAGCGCTTCTGAATTTTTGTTCAGTGTCTTTGCCAATAATAATCACTGTTGGAACCAGAGAATGGTCAGTAGTTGGAAAGTTTTTATACTAGTTTAGGGTACTTCTTAACATATGGCAAGTCAGTATGACTCAATGATTTTATATATGTAACTTAACAAGTAATTACATTGCTATAGTTACTAACTTTCATGGCAGCTTTTGTTTAACATTTGCGGTAGCATTCGATTGTTTGGAGCAAGTAACTGGCCCTACCCACTTTTTGGGAAGCATAGGTACAAACTGGCTAATGAGCCCAATTCGTTCCTGCCAATCACAGTGTGTACATTGTTTGGGTAGCTTTTGTTTTGGCTCACCTGCTGGGTTCTCACTTTCATTGGTGAAGTATTCTTTGTCATTTAGTTGTGCTAATAGTACTAGGTTCTGCTCCAAAGGCTGCAAGATCCATCTGACTTCTTCTAAGTATGACAACTACACTACAGTCGACCCCCGCTATTCGTCGACTCCGGATTCATGGATATATTCGCGGAATTCTCCGTGGACCTTATATACCCATTATTCACGGGAAATGTGTAGATTTGCGGTATTTTTCTATGAGAAATATCCATAAATTACTGAATTTTCATATAAATTTCACGATTAGATACACTTTTTTTAATAAAACCATTTAAAAAACCTGGTATAAGCATTTTTACAGGGTTTTTCTTGAGTTTGAACTGACAAAATACTAGGCAGTTTTAAGCGTTTTTATAGGGGTTCTAAGTATTCACGGATTCTGGTTATTCACGGGGGGAGGGAGTTTGGTACGCATCCCCCGCAAATATGTGGACATTCACTATATGTGCAGTTCTTGCAGAGGACAAACTTGTTTTTCTGACCTTTGTTGTGAAGAATGTAAGGACTGGGATCAGGTGAATTGGAAGACTATTTTCTCATTTCGCAAGACTGAAAAGAGACAGAGAGAGAGAGAGAAAGGCAGCTGCCAAGGCCAATGTGTGACTGCCTTTTCTCCAGTCCAAAGTCCTCTTACTCTACCTTCAACTCCATTACCTGGCTCCCTTATTTCTGACCCTTATGCCATAGCCAATTT
>NC_087201.1:124307677-124326960 GCF_015104395.2 Macrobrachium nipponense
TGCCATAGCCAATTTAGAAGCCAGAGTAGATAAGAAGTTTGGCTTCTAGCTCAAGAAGATCAGCCTTCAATTCTGCAAGATCTGTTCAAAACCTTTGAGATTTTCAGTTTTCTTGACTGGACAGTGGGAGTAGTGATGAAAAAGATTGAGGAATGTCCTCCACTTCAAGACAACTTCACTGCTGGCTGGTTAGGGGTTCTGTTGTTTGCAGACAAAATGGTATGTAACGGCTCTGACGAACTAGCTGCTCTTTATCCATTTGGAATTCTCAAGCAAAGAGACCTTTGGTGCTCATTTACCACCAAAGGAGTTACTCCATCGCAGAGGTCTTCAGTCTTCACTTCTCTTTACGCCAATATATAGTGGTATAGTTTGTTCCCTAGTGCAACATTAGAACAGGTAACCTCTGAGCTGCAGAACAAAGCAACACAAGATCTTCTCATACAGTCTACCAAGCCATGCACCTGCAGTTCCTAGTACAGTTTCACCTTTGCAGCAGTGGCCCTTTTGTGGGGACAGGGCCAGATATCAGTCCTGACCGTGAACAAATCTTTGACTAGGATGTCCACTCAAGAAATCCTCCTCCAGATCTGCCTCTACCAAGTGAGAATGTTTTCCTCTGTGGTCCAGTAGGATCCAGGCTGCCTCTGTTCTGGAAGGAATATGAAGCAAGAAAGGAGGAACCATGGGTGTTAAAAGTGCTTTGAGAGGGATATTTCATCCCATTCCATGTGAAACCTCCCTTAGTGTCTGTGCCCATCAGCTTGGCTCCCTACTCGGCAGGTTCTCAGAGGTTTTCAGCCCTCTTAAAGGAAGTGGCTTCTCCTTTAAGGAAAGGGGCAATGGAAGCTGTGGCAGACGTGTACTCGGAGTGGTTCTACAACTGACTCCTTGTTGTCCCCAAATCATTAGGAGGTTGAAGACCTGACTTGGACATAAGCACCTTGAATTTCTTCTTGAAAGCCACAAAATTCAAGATGGAGACAACACAAATAATTCTGTCCTTCGTCCAACAGGGGGATTGGATGGTGAAGATAGACATGGAGGATGCTTATTTTCTCATTCCAGTGCATCAGGAATCCAGAAAATATCTAAGATACGTGTACCAGGGTAGGGTTTTCCAATTTCTGGCCTTGTGTTTCAGCCTATCCACAGCCCCACAGGTTTCCCCCAGAATACCAGCCCCATTGGCAAAGTGGCTCTATCTGATTGCATCAATGGGTGCCTCTACCTTGACGACTGGCTCCTATGGTCGCCTTCAAGAACTTGTTGCAAGAGGATGTAAAGAAGACTCTTCATTTATTTAGGGATGTTGATAAACTCTCTAGCTTCTTGGGCTTTTCCATCACAGAAAAGAATCCAGTCCCACATTCAGAGTTCAGAAATTCCTTGCGCTTCCCTCCTTAGGCACTCCTTCTTCAGTATAGAAATTTGTACTTGAGGGGAGACTTCGCTAAAGACCACTACAGTTTTTCCTGAAGGCAGGAGGAAAGACCCTTCTGGACTCGTTTGCCTTTCTCATCATTCCCGAGATCTAGGAGGACTTGAGGTGGTGGCTCAAGAAAGGGAAGTTCTCAGTTGGGAAATCATTACTTCGTCCAAACCCAGATCTAACATTATTTTCAAATGATTCAGACCTGGGAAGGGTAGCTTATCTGCAGGATTTAGAAGTAGGAGGGACTTGGTCACAGCAAGAAAATAAGCTCCACATCAATGTGGGGAAGCTAAGAGCAGTACACCTAGCCCTTCTTCACTTTGCTTCAATAACGAACAGGAAGACTAAATCTTGTAGTGTTGGCTTACATAATAAACCAGGGAGGCACTCTCCTCTTATCTCTTTGTCAGTAAGCCAAAAAAGTGCTCATCTGGGCCCAGAACAGCTGCACACATCTAGTCACCTGCTTCATTCAGGGCAAACTGAATCTGCAGGTTTAGCACCGACCTGTGGAAACGGTGTAGAAGGCCGTTGATAGACCTATTTGCATTGTTGAGGAATCACCGTCTCCCATTATATTGCTTGCCAGTCCCGGATCCTCTGGTGGAGGCGACAGATGCAGTGCTCCAGGACTGGTCCAACATGCACGTTTATGCCTACTCTCCCTTCATATTCAACAAACAAGTTTCAGTCCATCAACAATTGCTCTGACACTGAAAGCCCTGTTTTGGCTGCAGAGGGAGTTACCCAAACCTTCTCCAGTTGTTGGAGGACTTTCCAAGACTTCTACCTCAGCATTGAATTTTCAGACAACCCCATTTCCATTGCTTTCATCAGGGTTTGTCCCCTTTCACTCTAACAGGCTTCAGACTGTCAGAAAACTGTCAGAGCAAGGGGATTTTCAAGAGCAGTTGCAAAGGGTATTGCCAACTGCAGGTCAGTGTTCGACAGCTGAGGTCAAAGAAACACTATTTCATTTGAAACCACTAGAACAAATAGCTGAGTTTTTGCTATTTTTGAAGTCTTCTCAGGGTTTAGCAACTTTGACCTTTTTACAACTCAGGATATTAGCGATTTGAATAAATCCTTCGACACTATGAAGCATGAAAATTCTCCGTGTCCTGGAATTTAGATGTCATTCTTAGATGGCTTTCAGGCCCTCAGTTTGAACTGCTTCAAACCTCTTCTCTGAGAGATTTAACAAGGATAACTCTCTTCTTAGTATCTCTGGCTATAGCCAAAAGAATTGGTGAATTGCAGGCTTTGGACAAACAAGTCTGCTTTTCACAAGAAGACACAATCTGTAGGTTCATGCCTGGGTTCTTAGCAATAAATGAATTGTATTTCAATCCCTGGCCTCGCTCATTTTTTATTTAGAACCTCACTAGTATCCTTGGACAACTGATCAAGAGAGAGTTTTGTGTCCTGTTAGAGCTCTTAAACTTTAACTTGAGAGAACCAAGAGACTCAAGAGGTCCTTGTCATAATGTCTGGTGTTCAGTAAAGCATCCCTCTCGTGCAATGTTAAAAAATGCCCTATCCTTCTTTATAAGGGATGTGATCTTTGAAACTCATAGGAATATTCAAGAGAAGATATTACCGTTGTTGAAAGTCAAAGTCTATCATCAGGCAGTAGACAGTTCTTTGGCTTTTAAACACATTTGTCACACTGCAATAATTCAATCTACCTACTGGAAATGTAGATCTGTTTTTGCATCCCATTATTTACAAGACCAAGTGTTGGATTAAAACTGCAGTATGTTAGGAGGGTTTGCTGACGTAATTCATGGATGCTTGCCTCCCCCCTCAGGCACCCCCAGCTCTTCCCCCTCCTCCTGGCCTTGTCTACATTGGTGGCTGGGGTCAGTCATTTTGTATCACTCCCGCCAGGGATGCCTGCTGCTTGCTCAGGTCGAGGGGAAGCCATGACATCAGCGCCGCTGGTAACATCACTTCCATCGATGACGTCACTTCCAGTTTCCTCTGTGTCATCTCTCCCTGCGATGTCGGCATTGTCGGTTGGGGTTGCTGTGCTGCCTTGCTCTTCTGTGTTGTCATTGTTTGCTCCTGTGACGTCATCGCTGCCATCCAGTACGCTCCCTTTCCCTTCTGTGTCATCTGCGCCCTCTCTTGTGGCTCCATCTGAGACTTTGTCAGGCGGTTCTAAAGAGATTGGACTCTGTTTAGGAAGGTAGGTATGCTCCCATGTTGGCTGGGAAGACTGCGAGCAAGCATGTTGTGTCACCCCCTCCTCCTGCCAAGAGGGTGTGTAAGGAATCAGTGGCGTATCAAGCGTTGGAGCGTTAAGGACTTTGCCTTTTCTTCGTCAACGAGTGAGCAGCGGCATGCCCGTGTTGCTGAGTGTGTTAGTGTTTTGTCCCCTGTGCAATCTGCAGTGGCTGCATCATTCTCTGTTTTGAGTCACAAGTGTGTTACAACCTCACACGTTCGTGCCCATGTGGCTGGTTCTCCCGCTTCTTTGGCACCAGGGCCTATTCATCGTCGTAAGGATCTCAAGGTGCCTGTGAAGAGATTGAAGGTTGTGAACGCAGTAGTAGCGCAGCTGGAGTGTTCATCTCCCCCTCCCCTTGATGCTGTCCGGGGTTTGACTCTTGAGGAATTCTCGTTCTATGTCAAGTGTTTGAGACGCTTCTCTGTCGCACATACGTGCATCTGCTCTGCATGGACATGTACGTGGCCACATACATGAGTCATCTATTGTGAGTGTTTGTAGTAATGTTCCTAGTATTGTGGTTGGTTTGTCGCAGGAGTTGGCGCTTGGCTCCAGTCCAGACAGGTCGACTGGCACTTCAGGTTGTTTAGCTGCTGGGTCTACTGTTGGTCTGCACGAGGAAGGCTTGTTGGATAAGCCTGCATCTTCTTGTTGTTGTCGGTCTCTGTTGCCAGAGCAGGAGGAAGGAAACACGCAAGTGTTTCATTCCTTTAACAAAGTTGTCAATCTCATTTGTGGGTTCAACAATTTGGAGAGTAGGACTCAGTCTTGGTTGTCTTTCACTCCTCCTTGCTTGGAAGCCTTGCTGGGTGCTACACAAGATCTTAAGTCGTTGTTTCAGCTTCCCTTATTGGGGCATGTCCAGTCAGTCTTGCAAAAGGTGAACGCTTCTGTGTCAGATCGGGACGGGTCTCTTCGGTCAAGGGGTTTTCCAAGTTACTTCCCTCTCCACTCATGAGGCATAGGAAGTATTATGCTATGAACTCTGCCTGCTTGTTGTCTCATCATCTTAACCCAGACGTCATATGTCTGAAGCCAGGATTGACTTTGTAGCAGGTGAGGTCGGTGGCGCCATCTAGTCGATGGTCATTGCCAAGATTGTATCTGACAGGTCCCCAGAAGGGTTGGTGAGTGCTTCTTCTCTTGCCAGTTTGTTGCAGTTTGGGGGGCAAGGTGTTCTCGTATCTTGCACACCTTAGCTTCAAATTGTGCGCCAATCTTCTGATCAGAAGAGGCGCAGCTTTGTACAGGATAGGAAGATCGATTGACCCTGAGTCCTTGTTGGTGCTAAGGAATGGGGATATTTTAGAATCTTTGTTCCTGTCTCTCGGACTGAACTAGAGGACGTGATAGACCAACGCTGAGCTGACATGAAGGACAGGTTAGTGCAACAGGCTGTGTCTAAGTCAAAGTCTTGTTCTCTGAGACGTCGCTCCTCCTCCCCCTCCTGCTCGGCAGCAGTCACGGAGATCGTCACCTGGTAGGCCATCTAGTAGTTCAGTTTCGGCTGGCCCTCCCATTTGTCCCAGCCTAGGTCAGACGATCAATGCCCCTTTAAGTCCCACTCTTACAGGTCAAGCAGGGGCTCCAGGGGCAGAAATAGGGGGGTCGTCGATAGGTTGGGTGCCTCTCCCTCTCCTTTGCCATGGGTGGGACAACACCACAGTGGTCACTTATGTGAACAAGCAGGGGGGCCTGGTTTCGCGTCAACTTCACGCCTTGACGGTTGAGATTTTCCAGTGGGTGGTCAGCAATTCGGTGGAGCTGTCAACCAGGTATATCCCAGGCAAAAGGAATGTGGTCGCAGACAGGCTCAGTCGTCGGGATCAGATCCTAGGCACAGAATGGTCTCTCCATCAGGCCTTGGCAGACAAGCTTTTCCAGGTTTTGGGGGAGACCCATGCTGGACCTCTTTGCAACCCAGTTCAACAGGAAACTAAAGATATTCTGTTCGGTGATTCCAGATCCTCTGGCGTCAGCGGAGGACGCGTTCCAATCCGCCAAGTCCTGAACAGGTTAATAAGTTCGCAGAGTCTCAGAATGACTTTGGTAGCCCCTCTGTGGCCGCAGGCAGAATGGTTTCTGGATCTGCTGTCGTTGTTGTCGGAGGTGCCGAGGGAGATTCCCCCCTGGCAGCATCTTCTCTGTCAACCACATGTAGAAAGATTCCACCAGTCTGTCTCTTCATGGTTGGAGGCTATCAAGTATCTCCTCCGAGCAAGAGGCTTTTTTCAGAAGACAGCAGGGCATATATCCAGCAGTCTCAGAAAGTCTACCTCTGCCGTTTACCAAAGCAAATGGGGGATTTACTGTGATTGGTGTTGTTAACAGGGTTTTTCTCCACTCAGAACTTCTAGTCAGCTAATAGCAGACTTTTTGTCCTTCCTCAGGGATGAGAAAGGCTTGTCTGTTTCTGCCATTGGAGGCTACAGGGAGGCCCTGAGTTTAGTGTTACATCTTAGAGGTATCAACATCTCATCTGGGAACTCTCCTTGGTAGTTAAGGGGTTTGAATAGTCGTGTTCTCCTAGAGAGCTCAAGCCTCCAGTTTGGGATGTTTCCTTGGTCTTGAGAAGTTTCCCCCACTAATGGCCTGGCACCTTGATGTGGTGGTGGTGCTTGTGTGGTGCAAGGATGAACTGGGCTACAGTAGCAGAGTAGTGCCCTACCCTTGCAGGTCCAACCATGCTACACAGGT
The DNA here is from genome assembly GCF_015104395.2 of Macrobrachium nipponense. NCBI lineage: Eukaryota > Metazoa > Arthropoda > Malacostraca > Decapoda > Palaemonidae > Macrobrachium > Macrobrachium nipponense. The sequence goes on from NC_087201.1 coordinate 124,314,043, forward strand.
CAGTTCTGAGCATCCAGACTAAATGCGGTCCACTTTTGAGCCATCTCCTATTCTCAATCCTTAACTTCTTCCCCTATCAGTAGTGACCATTAGTTGACAACCTTGGACCTACATTGGATTACTGCTCTTGACTGCTCCTCTGATTTGATGGAGGGTGAAGAGGAATGACATGTCTCTCCACCTGTAGAATTCGAGTACCTGATGTGCCCGACCGAGGGGAAAGTCTTACGTCAAACATGGCCCCCAGAGCTGGGTCAGATCTCGACGGACTGATGATGCCTCAAGCTCTGGGAGCCATGTGTATAATCAGGTAGTAGCCTCTAGGGGTCGCCACCTAAAGTTGCATAACACATCCCTCCTTTGTTGGGCTCCGTTTTACTTAGGAATATGGTGGGCGGAGGACTAGCTGGCTGAAATAATACAGTACTCGTATTTATGGATGATACATTAACCCCCATTGTTGACCACCCTGGATCAGACTTGGAACTGGCTCAGGGAAGTGTAAATAAAGAAGTTAATGATGATTCCAGATATCAAACATAGTAACTATGGAACCATATTCAATGCCACCAAAGGAAACTCCTCCAGTAACAAATGAAAAAATTAAAAATATTAACAGATTTTGAAATAGACGACCTAAATACGGACCAGATCTTACATTGGTAAACTTTAACTCATTACATATTTGGATTTGACACTTGGCCAAAATATTTGGTTTTGTTCCGATATGTATACAAACCCTCGGTCCTTTAACAATAGGAAGGTACTTAACGGCAGCTGAACCAATCATAAACTTCGAACAAGGGGGTTCGGTAGTAAACTACTTGTCCAGCAGTTGGCGGTCAGCTCGGCTGCGAGGAGAGGAGTCACTTTGCTTTCGACTGCGCTGATGGATAGACATGCTGCTTGCCTCTCTGCCCGCTTTCAAGTTGTATGCTTGGTTTTCTTCACACCGTGAAGGCTTTTCTCTTTTTCTCTCACTTAAGTGTGTTTGTACAAAGCTTCCGTAAGTACGTGTCTGTCTTTTATATATTCATTCGCAAGTGATAGTGAATATTATGGATTCCCGAGAGCCGGAGAGACCCCCTCGCCCCCCATCAGCCGCAGATTGTCCCCTGGTTTGGAGGGCCGTAAGTGTGGGGCCTTTCGGTCCTCTGTAGAGGTAGAACCTCATGAATTTTGCACTTGGTGTCGAGGGCGAGAATGCTCTCGCACCGAGCCATGTGATGTTTGTGTTTTATGGTTGGAGGAGCAGTGGGAGTGCTATAGAGGGAGGAAACCGCGTAAGCAGGCCAAGGAGTCATCGGAGGGTTCTCCTGTTACTCCCTTGGTCACGGACACGTCTTTTTCTTTTCTCCCTCCATCTCAGCTCCCTCGTATGGCTCCTTCCCCTTCGGGGCGGGGTTCTCGCTCCTTCTCCTCTTTCGATCAGTCGAGCGTGGAGGATGGGGCTAGGTACCCCAATGTTCAGTTGTATTCGGGGTCGTCCGTTTACTCAGGGTGGGAACTGTCCCCTCCCTGGGCGAGGGGAAACCCCCCCCACTTACTAACCCGACTCTTCTTCCTTCCTCAGACCTGCTTGCCACAGAGGATGATCTCGGCCGGGCCTGGTACTCGCTGGGGCTCCAGGGGACACCGAGTGTTCAGGGGCTGTAGAGTCAGCTGGCGAGAGGGGCCAGGCCGGTAACTCACGGCCCAACCATCACGACAACCACGACGTTATCCATGCCTGGCTACGCTGCTCCACCGCACCTGGTCTATACCCAGCACGTTGCCATGGTTACCCCGACAGCTGCTGTTCAGGCGTCGCTGCCGGAGGTGAAGAGGTATACTATGACGCCGCCACCTGGTTTTGCCGCTCTTGCTCCAGCCCCTGACTTTCGGTGTCCCAAAAACTCTCCCCTGGACCTGCCTCCAGTACAGAGGATGCCGCTGGTTCCTGCCCCGCCTCCTGTTCCTAAGATTGCTGCCGCTCCAGTTCCAGTACCAGATCCTGCTGCTGCTGTTCCTGCCCGTGGTGTTGCTGCCCCCACCCCAGGTCCTTCCGGACATGTGCGGTCGGGCCCTGTTGCTTCGGCAACTGCCCCGGCTCCGTCGTGGATGGAAGACCTGATGGTGGTCCTGAGGAAGCTGACGAAGAAGAAGAGGAGGAGGAAGGTGTCGTCATATTCTTCCGCGACAGCGGACTCTGCCGGTCCCCTGACTGCCGCTCCTACCGGGACCAGGCGGAGAGGGGGACCAGCAGCAGCTCTTCTGACGCTCGGGACCGTTGCCACTGTTCTTGGTCCAGCCGCTCTCTCCGGGAGAGCCGCTCGACCAGGCCTGCAGCTCGATCGCCACCGCAGGTTGGCGACTGCCTGCAGCCCCCCAGCACACTGGTTCTGCCGGTGGGCGAGGGGGGGATCGTCAGGTCTACCTCACCTATCCCTTCAACTTCCTCGGGCTACACTGGGAAGAGCAAGGCGATTAGGAGTGATCGCGAGGAGCACGCTCCTCGCAATCCAGCCACGATGCCCTACAGACCTGGCACGGTCCTAGGACCGACCAGATCGTACGCGCAAGTGGCAGGAAGAGACCATGAGGGGTCTGTTGTGGTTCCTCCTGTGGAAGGAGGAGGGTCTCGGGAGGCGTTCTCGCTAGATGGGCTTGACGGTCCGTCTCTGCAGGACGCAGTCACTCCCGAGATCCAGAGGTCGTTCGCTGAGGTTATTGCACTGATTCGTCAGCACAACGACCTTGGGGAAGGGTCGCCGCTCCCACCTTCCGAGCCTACATTGGGTTTGGAGTCGTTCTGGGGACCCAAAAAGGAACCCAGGACGACGGTGGGTCTGCCGCGATCAGCCTTGGCCGACAGTGTGCTGAGCCAGGTGGACGCTCTCGTCTCCGGACAGGAGGGTTCGCTTCGGTCCGGCAGGTCATCCAAGCTCCTTCCCCCACCTCTACCGCAACAGAGGCGCTTTTACATGCCATCTGAGGACCCTCTGCCACCCAAACAGGTTAACCCGGAGCTAGCTAGGCTAACTCCGGGGGTGTGTCTGCAGCAGCTCTTGTCGGAGAACCTCTGGTTCTCGCAGCAAGAGGCACTTGCCTTGGAATCTACCGCTATGGCAGCATTCCAAGTAGTCTCGTGGATAGACCTGTGGTCCCTCACAGTGTCTAAAGCCATGACCTCCTCGGGAAACATCACTCCAGAAAGGGACCCGGCTTTCATGAGACTGTGCCAGTCTGGAGGTAAGGCTATCTCCTACCTTGCCCACCAGACGGCTAACTTGTGGGCTAACCTGGTACTGAGGCATAGGGACGCTGTCCTCACTCGACTGACCTGGGCGGCTGGGCGAGAGGCGGCCTTGGGTCTTCACAATGGACCGGTGGAGAGTTCCTCCTCTCTCTTCCCTAGAGAGATGGTGGACTCTGCGGTGGAACAACGGCACACTGACGAAAGTGACCGTTTAGTCCACCAGGCAGTCTCGAAGGTGGCTGGGCAACCTAGAACGACTGCGGCTAAGCCCAAGAGTTTAGGTAGTGCTTCCTCTGTGGCTAAGACGATCACTTCGTCGAAGCCGAGAGGAAAGACTCTGCCTTCGACATCGACTGTAAGGAGTGACCATAACCAGCCCTCCTCCCAGTCCTCCTCCTCTCAAGGGGGAACTGGGAAGAAGAAGTTGAAGAGAGGAGGGAAATGCTAGCGACGGCGTTCCCCCTCACCTGCTGCCGGAAGTGGGGAGTGCCTGGCGAGCCATTGGGCAACATGGCACCGCTACGGAGCAGAGACCTGGATAATGAACGTCCTTCGGGAGGGATATTTACTACCCTTCGAGTCTCGGCCACCCCTCACCTTCAACCTGGTCCATCATCAGACGTACGTTCCTGGTTCGGCCAAGGACGTGGCTCTTCGACAGGAAGTAGAAGCCATGCTGAGCAAACGAGCTGTGGAGATCGTATGGGATCAGTCACCAGGCTTCTACAGTTGACTTTTCCTGGTGGAGAAGTCCTCGGGGGCTGGCGCCCGGTGATGGATCTCTCTCCCTTGAACCGATTCGTTCGCCAGACTCAGTTCATGATGAAAACAGCACGGTCAGTGCTCGATTCCATCAGGGAGAACGACTTCATGCTTTCTGTGGATCTGAAGGATGCGTATTTCCAGATACCCATCCATCAATCCTCCAGGAAGTACCTCCGCTTCATCCTCGACAGGATGGTGTACCAATTCAGGGCACTTTGTTTTGGTCTCTCAACCGCCCCACAGGTGTTCACGCGAATGTTCACGCTGGTGTCGGCTTGGGCCCACTCGGTAGGGATATGTCTTCTGTGGTATCTCGACAATTGGTTAGTCCTGGCGAGCTCCCGCTCACAGTTGCTACAGGACAGAGATCGACTCCTCGAATTCTGCCTCGATCTGGGGATCGTAGTGAATTACGAGAAGTCAGATCTCGAGCCCAAGCAGAGGATGAAGTGTCTGGGCATGCTGATCGATATGGTAGCAGGGCGAGTCTTCCCTGTAGATTCGCGGATCAGCAGGTTTAGGGAGGCAGCAGAATGGTTCCTGTCTCTACAGGAGCAGCCAGCTCAGCAGTGGCAGGTCGTGATCGGTCACCTGTCGTCTCTCGAGAAGCTAGTCCCTCACAGGCGTCTTCACCTGCAGTCTCTTCAGTGGAGACTAAAGGAGCGTTGATCACAGGCAAGAGACCCACCTTTCTTCCCTGTGTCTCTCACGGAGGAGGTGAGGCAGGACCTAGCCTGGCGGCTGGACGACGGGAACCTCATAAGAGGAGTGCCTCTTCGCACTTCTCCCCCCCCCGGAGATGTTGCTGTGTTCAGACGCATTGACCTGGAGGAGTTGCTGGCAGCGGGTGTGTGGAACCATCAAGACAAGCACCTTCACATCAACGTCCTGGAGCTCAAGGCAGAGTTTCTCGCTCTCCAAGAGTTTCAAGATCGTCTGGTGGGACACTCAGTCGTGTTGATGAGCGACAACACCACGGTAGTGGCGTACGTCAACAGAGCTGTCAGCCTGCTACATTCCAGGCAAGAGGAATGTGGTGGCGGACAAGCTCAGCCGTCGGGATCAGGTGATAGGAACCGAGTGGTCCCTTCACCCAGACGCAGCGGAAAGGCTCTTCAACCTGTGGGGGCGTCCATTCGTAGATCTGTTCGCCACCCGGCACAACATAAAACTCCAGGTTTTCTACTCGGCTGTGCCGGACCCATGGGCAGCTGCAGAGGACGCTCTTCAACACCCATGGGACAACCTCTTCGTGTACACCTTTCCCCCGTTCTGTCTGATTTGCAAGGTGATATGCAGGGTGCTGGTCGCCCCGAATCTTCGGATGATCCTGGTGGCACCCAAATGGCCTCAGGCTGTTTGGTACCCGGACCTGCTGGGTCTGCTCGCCGAAGCACCGAGAGAGATTCCCCCCTGGCACAATCTCCTGTCCCAGCCACACATAGAACAGTACCACTGGTCTGTTCGATCCCTGTGTCTTCACGGCTGGCTGTTATCCACCATCTCTTGCGAGCGAGAGGCTTTTCTCGCAGTGCAGCAACAGAGATGGCTGGGTACCTCAGACAGTCCTCTGCAGCTGTATACCAGGGAAAGTGGTCTTCTGTGGTTGGTGTCGTGGACGAGGTCTCTCTCCTCTCAGAGCCACTATTCAGCAGGTAGTGGATTTCCTCGTTTTCCTTTGCCGAGAGAAGCTCCTCTCCGTCTCCGCAGTTAAAGGATACAGAGCCACCCTGGCCCTAGTCCTTAAACTGCAAGGAGTGGATCTCTCCTCCTCCTTCGAGATCTCCCTCCCTATGAAGAGCTTCGAGAGGTCTTGCCCACCCAGGGAACTTAGGCCCCCGGGATGGGATGTGACTCTTGTCCTTAGGAGTTTGACTCAAAGACCTTTAGAGCCACTCCGAGAGTCTTCAGACAGGGATCTGACCCTTAAGACCCTCTTCCTGCTGGCCCAGGCATCGGCGAAGAGAGTAGGGGAACTTCATGGTCTTTCCTTTGACGTTAAGCATTCCAGGGGATGGGGATCCGTGATGCTCGATTTCGTCCCGAACTTCGTAGCGAAGACTCAGAATCCTTCGGTCCCTGACGACCAGTTCGAGTCTTTCACGATCCCCTCCCTGAAGGACTCCACTGATAATGATGCGGATGAGATGCTACTTTGTCCTGTGAGGGCACTATGGCGCTACCTGAAGAGAACTTGACACCTCAGGCCTGAGTGTCGATGCCTCTTCGTTAGCACCGGGGTTACCAAGAAAGAGTTTTCCAAAAACACACTTTCTTTCTGGCTGCGTGAGGTGATCAGGAGGGCGTATGATGCGGATGGTAGTGACAACACCCGTACCCTTCGTCCGAGAACTCACGAAGTCAGAGGTATTGGTCCAACCCTTGTGTTCCGCAAGAACTTCTCCATGGTGCAGGTTCTGAAGGCAGGGGTTTGGGCCAACCAGACCACTTTTACTTCCTTCCACCTTCGGGATATTACCCACAGGTCCTTGGACACCTTTTCCTTGCGACCCGTGGTGGCTGCTCAACAAGTTGTGTAGCCTACCCAGCACCCGAGCGGACAGAACAGCATCGCATCCTTGTGTGACTGCATGAATAGACGAGTGAAAGTGTGTGTGACTGGCTTCTCTTCCTCCTTCGTTCTTCCTCCTCCACCTGTGGGCAGAGGGCCGCGGTCATCACTATGCTGAACAGGAAGCAGATGCAGGTAAGCTACACGACTGAGCTCCATCCTATCCTTTTCAGTAGGGATAGGATTGTTTTTCCACCACTCGCCAACAAGAGACAAACACATGACTTCATTTTGGCTCATGAAGTAGGAACTAGTTCTTGTGTATTTGCTATTTATAAGAGGTACGCTTGCCTCCCTCTTATAAATTTAGTGCAGAAGTCTGACCACTGATCCTGTGGTGCACACCCTGATCAGTTGGGCAGAGGCTAGGATCCCTCCCTATGCTCTTAGGACCAGGGAGGGAACCAAGGTCGGATGAACACCAGTCTGTTCATAAGACTCAGATTCCACCCACAATAATTGAGTCTTCCTATTGTTAAAGGACTGAGGGTTTGTATACGTATCGGAACAAATAACAATTTGTCAAAAATTGTATATATATATATATATATATATATATATATATGTATATGTATATGTATATATATATATATATATATATATATATATATATATATATATATATATATATATATATATAATATATGTATATGTATATATATATATATATATATATATATATATATATATATATATATATATATATATGTATATATATATATATATATATATATATATATATATATATATATATAATATGTATATGTATATGTATATATATATATATATATATATATATATATATATATATAATGTATATGTATAGATATATGTATATATATATATTATATATATATATATATGTATATATATATATATATATATATATATATATTATATATATATATATACATATACATATACATATATATATATATATATATATATATATATATACATATACATATATATATATATTTTATATATATATACGTACATATATATATATATATATATATATATATATATATATATATATACATATATACAGATTATATTATATATATATATATATATATTTATATATAAAAAAATATATATATAATATATATATATATATATACATATATACATATATATATATATATATATATATATATATATATATATATATACATATATACTATATACATATATCTATATATATATATATATATATATATATCTATATATATATATATATACTAGATATATATATATATAATATTATATATATATATATATATATATAATATATATATATATATATATATATATATATATATATATATATATATATATATATATATATATATATATACAGTGGTACCTCGACATACGAAAGGCTCAACTTATGAAAAACTCGAGATACGAAAGCAAATACGAAAAATTTTACAGCTCTACATACGAAAAGTTTTCAAGATACAAAAGGTTGTTGCTGTAAAGTCCCGAGATTTGCTCGGACCACCGAGAACAATTTTAAAACTCCCGCGCCGCCAACTGAGTAAACTCGCCCCATCCATCCTCCCCTTAACATTTTAAAAGTAGTAGTTTTCAGGTTTTAAGGTTGGGGTGCTGATAAGAGGTCAACTTTTAACGGTTATATGACTCTTTATGTAAATCAAAGCTTGAGTATGGTTGCCAAGTCTACTCTTCAGCAAGTGCAAGCAAGCTTAAGGAGTTGGATGTAGTTCATCATGCTGGTCTGAGAATATGTTCTGGAGCATTCAAAACATCTCCAGTTGAAAGCTTATATACCGACACAGAAGAGCTCCCTCTAGACTTACGTCGAGAGGAACTGGGACTGCGGTATATGTTCAAACTAAGAGGTTCCCCAGAAAACCCGGCAGCATCTATCCTTAACCAAAACGATTCACAGCAGTTTGCAAATGCTAGAGCATCCAAGCCTTTTCATGTGAGAATTAATGCTGCAGCTGACAGTGTGCCTATTAAAGACCAAAAAATTAAGGCAATACATTGCTCTAAGCTGCCTCCTTGGTTGACCCCAGAACCATCGGTCTGTAAAAAAACTGTTGTTAAAAAATCTGTTAATGTCCAAGAAGTGAAGAACTTGTTTTCTTGATCATGACCGAAAGCATTCGGGTTCTGTTAAACTTTTCACTGATGGATCAAAGACATCAAGTGGTGTTGGTTGTGCTGTTGTTCATAGTAATAACTCGTATGTGGGCAGACTTTCAAATAATGCATCCATTTTTACAGCTTAATTGACTGCATTAGCCAAATCTCTGGAGATTGCTTCTACTCTACAGGGTAATAATTTCACCATTTACTCAGATTCTTATAGTGCACTCATGGCCATTCAGCAGTATAACCCTAAACATCCAATTGTTCAACGTATTCAAGAATGGTTATATAGGCTTGCTTCCAAATTTAAATCTGTCCAGTTTTGCTGGGTTCCTTCCCATGTGGTATTGCTGGGTAATGAACTTGCTGACCATGAAGCAAGAGATGTCATTAATAAAGAAGGCATTCTCTTCCACCATATTCCTTCCACTGACATGAAATGGACTATTCGTTCATATGTTAAAAATAATGGCAAGCACGTTGGTCATCCCTATCTGACCAACAATAAAAAGTACAAGAAGATCCGACAAAGTATTGAACATTGGCCCTCTGGTTTCCAACAAAATCGTAGGGTAGAAACTGTATTATGTCGTCTAAAAAAAAAAAAAAGAAACAAGGAATTGGCCATACGCGATTGACCCACCGATTCCTGTTGGAGGGGGGTACCTGCACCAGTCTGTATGCAGTGTGACTCTCTCTTACTGTGGAACACATTATATGCCATTGCCATAAGTATTCTGCGGCACGACAGAGACATGGGTTAGTGGGCAGGGATATAGTAGAACTGCTTGGTCCGGATGTAGCTGTTAATAGAATTGTTGGATTCCTTAGAGACATTAATCTTTTTAATGAAATTTAATATTGACCGCCCGGTACGTTGCAAAGTGTAGTGTATACACTAAGTTGTTTATTATTAGCATACTTAATGAATATGAGTATGTGTATGGTACATGCATATATAAGTTTTTTACTCTTGTTTGCATTCACGAAATGCGAAGTTATAATTTTTATGACGGATATCCTTTTTTATCATAATTTTAAAATCGCCTGTATTTATTTATTTAGTTTAAAATAAAACATCAACATAAATATTCATGTCAAACCAGTTTCATTATAGCGCTGAATAATCCCTATGGATTCCAGTGCTTGGCTTCAAGCCTAAATTTCATATTCCATTCCATTCCCATTGATTCCTGATGCTAGTCACCCCATAAGGTCCTGCTCTCCTATTGGTCAGCATCTACCCCTTGTGCTTTAAGTATTCTATTGGTAAAAGGATGCTGTAAATTGAAAAACTTATTCATGCATTACATTTAACCCTTTTACGCCGACTGGACGTATTTTACGTCGACATTTTTTGTCTCCCGTGTGCCGACTGGACGTATTTTACGTCGACTTATTTTTTCAAAATTTTTTTTTAAAATTCGTGGAAAAACTACTTATAGGCCTACCAGCCTAAAACTTTTGAATCAGCGCCTTGGGGATGCTGGGAGTTCACGGATCAAGGAATGTTTGTTTTGTTTACAATCGTTACGCAGCGCGCAAGCGCGAATTTCTTTCTTGCCGCACTAAAAAGTATCTGTGACATATCTCCGAAATTATTTTCGTCACTTTGACATAATTTTGTACCATTGTAAATTAGCCGTTACATGAGTATTATATGAAAATGTGCGCATTTTTATGTAGAATACAACAGTAAAATACTCATGATTGTAGCTTTTTCTTTTATCAGTTTTGAGATATTTTCATATGAAATAATGATAATTGCCAAAATTTTTTTTTCAACCTTTGGTCAACTTTGACTCTACCAAAATGGTCGAAAACGCAATTGTAAGCTAAAACTCTTATATTTTAGTAATATTCAATCATTTACCTAATTTCGCAACTATTGGAAGTCTCTAGCAATATTTCGATTTATGGTAATTTATGAAAAAAGTTTTTCCTTACGTACGCGCGTAACTCTTCCGAAAAAAATCATACATGCGATTGTGGTAATGTTTGCACCATTTTAAAATTAGCCGTTTATATAAAAGTTTTATATATGGAAATGTGCACAATTTCATGCACAATACAACTAAAAACAACCCATGGTTGTAGCTTTTATCAGTTTTGAGATATTTTCATATAAATAACGATAATTGCCAAAATTTCAACCTTCAGTCAACTTTGACTCTACCGAAATGGTCGAAAAACGCAATTGTAAGCTAAAACGCTTATATTCTAGTAATATTCAAGCATTTACCTTCATTTGCAACAAATTGGAAGTCTCTAGCACAATATTTCGATTTATGGTGAATTTATGAAAAAAATAACATTTTCTTTACGTCCACGCGGTAACTCTTCCGAAAAAATCATACGTGTGATTGTGGTAATGTTTGCACCATTTTAAATTAGCCGTTACATAAAGTTTTATATGTAAAAATGTGCGCAATTTCATGTAGAATACAACTAAAAATAATTGAAGGTTGAAGCTTTTCTCATTTTTGAAATATTTGCATATAAATCACGATAAATAGAAAAAAAAACCACGTTCAGTCAACTTTGACTCTACCGAAATGGTCGAAAAACGCAATTGTAAGCTAAAACTCTTACAGTCTAGTAATATTCAGTCATTTATCTTCATCTTGAAACAAATTTGAATTCTCTAGCAAAATATTTAGATTTATGGTGAATTAAAAAAAAAATCTTTCCTTCCCTCCGCGCGCGGATTCTCCGCCACAAATCTCCGAAATGCGTACGTACCATTCTCAGAATATTTGCTCTGTTTCATATTAGGCATTTCATAGAGTTTTATATATGAAAATGTGCGAAATTACATGTAGATTAAAACGAAAAATATTTGAAGGTTGTAGCTTTTCTTATTTCCAAAATAATTGCATATAAAAAATATATATATAAAAAAATTCGACATTTGGTCAAATTTAACTCGTCAGATATGGTCGAAAACTGCAATTGTATAGTAATATTCAATCATTTGTCTTCATTTTGAAAGAAATTGGAAGTCTCTAGGAAAATATTTAGATTTATGGTGAATTTTTGAAAAAAATATTTGTTTACGTTCGCGCGTTATGAATTCAATACGTTATTTTGTGATAATATTTTCTCTGTGTTGCTTTTATCGTTTTACAATGTGTTGTATACCAAAATGATTGCAATTTAGTGTACATTACAACGAAAAAAAAGTAACTTGTTACCTTTAACCGTTTTGCGCATAGCGCAATTTGAATACAATTATATATGAAATTTCGTTTTTGCGCTATCATATATCGCATTATTTATATATGATAATGATAATTTTTTTCATTTCTGATGGTTGCATACCAAGCTTCAGCCAATGACAAAAAAAGGAGCCAATAATAAACTCTTAATCTTGAGAACTAAGCGTGCTGTGATTTTTTTGAAAAAAATATTTTTTCCGCTTCTGCGCTCACTCTGAAACACCTCCGGCACACGGGAGACAATTTTTTTTTTACCGCTTCGGCGTAAGAGGGTTAATAAAAAAAAAAAAACATTAGGTAAAGATAGAATAAAGAATAGAAATGAATGGTTATTTTACTGTTTGGTAGTTTCAGTAGTTGAAGAGAGAATGAAAATTTATGGCTTACAGGCAGTCCCTGGGTTACCACGGTTCCGGCTTACGACGTTCCGAGGTTACGACGCTTTTTCTTAAATATTCAATGGAAAATTCCTCCTGGGTTACGACGCTTGTTCTGAGGTTACGACGCTGACGCTTCCGACGCTCCGAGTTAACGATGCTTTAAAAAACTCATACTATGATAAAAATCTTTTCTGGGCTCAGCTCGTGTCGCTTGCGCGAAATATCCTTTAATCTATTATTTCTAGGGTAAATGTACTAACACATACCAGAGAATAAATAAATAAAGAAAAAAGGTCAGTATGACTGACTCGCTCACCCTCTAGGAGGGTGTCGGTATGAACACTAGGCGAGTGAGACCACTACCACGAGCCAAATGCCAATAGAAATCTCCGCCCACTACAAAACCCTCCAAGAGGGGAGCCGTCCCACAGAGGGAGCAGCTCGTACTACTACTACACTATCCCATGCTTGCGACTGCTGCGCTAGTGGCCATCCTTTAAAAGTTAGCGCCAGGAGCCACACGTGCTAATTTTCTCTCTGTGTTTTTTGTGCCTTTCGTGGATTTTTACTTCTGGGGCGCAGATCTCTTCCCAGAGGCTATGGTAAAGGAAGTACAAGCAG